>NC_134012.1:81407814-81715122 GCF_047716275.1 Strix uralensis | reverse complement strand
CTGCATGAATATGAAATTGCCATGTTGCAAATCATGAAAATGTCATGAGTCTCTATGGATGAATGAGAAACTTTAGCTCATCTTTATTATTCAGCTATTCTAAAATAGCAGTAATTATCTACTTTTCTGAGTTTTCTTATGCTTTTTTTTCCAAACATGATAAGTATACATAAATCTTTTAGGACTGCTCGGACTGTGCAGGGATTTAAATTTATGCAAGTAAGGCTGGAGCTTTACAATTTCCAGGAAGTGTTATAGCAAGTAAATTTTGTTATATGTAGTGCCTTTAGATGACCACTCAAACAAGATGACAACAAATAGTTTACAGTCATTTGCCTACTGAGATTTGCAAAATCATACACACACACATATACATTGTATTTGCACATAAACACACAGTAGGGCCTTTATGAATCTTTAATTGGAAGCTGAGACAGATTATAGAAGTTCACCAAAAAAGATACTGCAGTGGGATCAGACAGGGGGAACAAAAAAGGAGATCTGTATGAAATAAAGCCAGGTAACAGACAACCTTTTATTGAACTTGCTTAATCCAGGAGGAGATTTTCTGCCGTATGGTGGGGAGGGGACATGAGACTGTCCCTGCTCCTCCTGTGTGGCACATGCTTCGTGTCACATGCAAGGGGAGCAGCTGTGCAGCCTCTCCAATCCACCCCATGGCTGTAGTGATCTCTGCCTAATCCGTGGCAGATTTATAACTCACCCCAGGTGGGGCCATGTGAAATCACTCCATCAAAACTCTACAGCCAGGAACAATTGTCTAAAATTAAGACCAAGAACATAGACATCATCCTTGGGTCAATTAATAAAACTGCCGAGAGACCATGTACCTGTCTGGAAGGATACCTTGTCAGAGCAGGGTCTTCATGAGGTCTGATCCATACTACATGATGACAAATGCACTGCAGGCCTTTATCTTCAAAGACACCACAGGATCTACAATATTTATGAGACCACTAGGCCATCTGCTCTAGTGCCTTCTCCAGCAACAGTGAGCAACAGGTGTTTACAAGTGTAGGAACTGAGCAGATAGAGAAAAACCTTTCTCTAGTATGCACTTCTCCTTTCCAGCAATCAGTGCTTTAGAGAGTCCCTGTGCTGGAAGTTTTGTCCAGATCATCACAGATAACTGTAATCAGTGGATCAGTTGCTCATCAGTCTGTCTAGTGTGTTATTGGACTTGCATATGCTTTTGGCTTCTACATCATTCTAAATGACATGATTAAATTTCTTGTGCCCAGTAATATTGTATTTTCAGAAAGAGCGATTGTCATTCTCTCCAGAACTCCTTGTTTTATAGATCTCTATCAGGGGTGCTCAGGGACGTACATTCCTCTGAGGTTCTGGGTCTGGCTACTTTTATGTAAATATTACTTAAGCCAGCAGCTAGTGCAGATGTTTTGGGTTTGTTGGATGTCTGCCATAGTGAAGAACAGCAAAATGGTAATTTCTTCCAGTAGAAACAAATGCATTTTCTCTGTCAAATTTTTACAGCTGAGAAACAGAAATGAGACAAACTGAAGGAAATGATAAGAAGATCTTCCTGAAATAGATACCTGTGTAGCAGAGGGAATTGGATACAGATATTTCTTTGAGCACTTTCTCAAGACCACATTGTCAATGTAGAGCTGAGCCAGAGCAGGTACAGCAGCTAGTTAAACTTGAGGGATAGCTTTATCTAGGAGGGTCTGCTGCTGAATCAGTGGAGTTCTGGCAGTGATGAATTTAGGCCAGTAATTACTAAAACAAATGAAAAATAGCAGCCAGAGGTTATAGTACAAAATACCTGCCATTAGTATATGTCATGGTTCCAAATAGGCTTCTGAAGTATCTTAGAGCAGGTTTGCTTTTCTTCTAGTAGGAGGGTACTCAGGAGAGAAGATAAAGTTCTTAGGCTGTAAAGAAGCTAGAAAGCTTAGCATACTTAAAATTGCTTAGCAAACACTGGTAAACTATCTTACAGTAAGGCCGTTTCTGTGCAATCTGCTGCCATGTTTTGCTTTGAGCAGGGAAGACAGTATTTCACAGAGCTGTTAAGAGGTGGAGCAAATATACCCCCATGAGTCACTGGGCCACACACTGTGTAGTAGAAAGTGTATGTTCACAGTGCCAAAAGAAGTAGAGCCAAAGTGGCAAGAGGTGAAGCAGGTAGGGTATAGCAGTTGTTTCATGTGATACAGCACACCTCAAGCTTGGATTCCTCTAATTGCACAAAAGATGCAACTAATTTGGTGTTCCAGTCAATATTTCTCTCTCCTGGGTGCTAAGCACCTCATAAACACAACAGCCAGCCTACACGTATGTATGTATGAATGTATGTATACACTCTCCTCCCCATACACATTTATATGCACATATGTAGTGGCCAACCTAATATATATGTACAATTGATGTCTGTCTAATACATAATATGCTTATTTGAAATGCAACTGAGAGCGTATAAGATGGTGCAGTTGCCTAAAAACTGTTGTGAAGTCTCCTGTTTCTTTTTAGGTAATGCTATTTGTGAAAAGACTTTGGAAGTAAAAAGCAGTGTTTTATCATTTGAGGACAATTGAAAATGCAGATTTCCTTTGGATCCGTATTTTTACTCATCCCATTAAATATTGGTCGCCTGGACATTTTAATCAGGATTATGGTGTCTAATGAGATTAGTTAGAAAACACTTCTTGTTAATTAGGGTGAGTTAATTAGACTTTTCTGAAGGGCATGTGGGTGCATGAAGCAGAATGCTTTGGAGGACAAGTGACTGTGTGAGAGCAAGGTCAGAGGTAAGATGCTGCGGGGTATGTGAAAATGCAAACATAAGTGTAACACGGAAGTGCTTTTTAAACCAGTTGATTAAAAGGGCACTAAAAGAGAAACCACAACAGACATACTTTTATAGGAGTAATCATGTCTATTCAATTGCTATTCAAATGATATTCAAGTGTATCTATTGAATCTGAAGAGATGATGTGCACAGAGTGCAGTAACAAAAAAAAAAAGCAGAAAATTACAATGAGAAAGCTTATTTTAAAGAAACTGTTAGAAAATAGCTAACTAATTTCTTGCTCTGAATAGTTTTGGGTTGGAGATGTTTGCATTCTGCTGGACACTGCAATTGTTTGAGAGAATTTCAATTGGATGCACTTGAGACCCACTTACATTTTCTGTCTACTTAAGTCCAGAATTTTTTGCGCTTCCCAAGAACACAGAACACAAAGAGATCCTGATTCTTTACTTAGAAGGAATGACAACAATTAAAAATTTTGGGAAGAAACACAGCATAGTAAAATGTAGACTGAATATCTGGATAGATGTCATGGTAGTAACATAAATTAGACCGTAAAAGAGTCTGATGAAAGCCTGAGAGTCATTTAAACTAGAAAGAACAAAGCTGCCTGACATACACTGTAGAGAACAGCCCTATGCTCATGGGGAGAGACAAGATGATATCATAGGTCTTTTCCATCATTTATTTTCTATTGTCTATTATCTGTGATAAACCATACTTTTGTGGAGAGGGGCCAATATTTCTAAGCCTAGGCACTGACATTTGGATCTAAAGAAGTATATGCAATCAGTCACAGGGAACCTTTCCAAAACTCTAAGATAATGCAAGAGGAGCTGAGAAGTTACTGTGTTGAACTGACAGACCATGCTTAAAAAAGCAGGGGCTGCCTAGGAACCCACATCTGTATAGAAGTTAGTCTCACAGTGCTCCATTTGCAGTTGGCTCCTAAGTATTACCGTTACAAAAATAATAATGATTTGAAATAACAGGGTATTGTCTTTGTGATACTGATAACTGAATCCAAAGCTTCCAAACAAACCTGCATGTGGATCTTGCAAAGCATGGTATGGTTTCAGAATATATAGAAAAAAGATTTTGTATCACTGAAGCTTTGTCCTTCCCACAGTTACAAGACAGCACATCCACCTTTTTCTAGTGTTATAAGGATTAACACCAGGAGCTTACAGTGAAAGATGTGGCCTCTGACTACTGCATGACCAGTGTAATCATATTGTTGACTGCTGACTTGAATATACCACACACATGAGAATAAGAATGTATAATAGCCTTGTAGCTTTTGTGCTCATAATATTACAGCAGTGTTTCCCTGTCAGCATTACAAACATGGCATTTACAAATACCAAAGGTAGTATGTACTGCAGGACACTACACAAAAAATTTCCTTACACTCTTTACCTTGATTCTTTTCTTTTTTAAAATAAAACCTAGCATGTGTGCGGAGAACATAATTAAAGAAAAGGACATTTGTCTTGCCTAAAACTAATGGATTCTGTAAAATCTATTTGAGAGAGGACAAAAAGGAACTGATGAGTAAACATAACCTCAGCCAGCCAAAGAAATTAAAACTTCCAGGCTATGTATTTACAGTGAAGGAGATAATATGGTGACAGGGTGGAGTCTTCGAAAGTATTTAGCCAGCTGGGTAAGCCTGAAGTCCACCTAAGTCCTTGCCTATTGCTTCCTATTTTTCTTCAGCTTTTCCTTCCTGTTTGGTTTCAGCTCTTCAGAAAATCTACCCAACAAGAAATAGAAAGCTGGGAACTTGGATGAAATTTTGGCCATTTGAATTTGGAGCCCTCTATTCTCCCACTGATATCAGTATGAGTTGTACATTTATACATACAGTTATACAAGACGTTTTTTAAGTCTCACTCATGGCACATGGGTAGTGCATATCTTACTTTATTTCTGAAATATCAACTCTGTACCCCTGAGGAGACAGTATGAATGATTAGCAGTGTTGCCAGGCATGGCATTCACTGGAGGTCATGGCACCCATCATCTGTTCTGGATAAATCTTCTGCTGAATGACTCAATGACATGAGTCACAAGTTACCTTCTGAAACAGGCTAACCATTCGCATCTTTATTTGGGTATTTCATGTGGGGTCATAATACTTTATTTTCAACTTTGTGAGCCAGAAGTACAAAGTGGTTGGTTAGCATTTTGCTGACTGCACACATTTATTTACCTAATAAAAACTATACAGCTACATTGCTAAAAATAATTCAGACAGGAAAGAGTGAGCCTCCTTACCTCCCAGTCTGATCTTCACTATATTTTAATTTCAACACATGAGATACCTTAAAAATTATTTGTTGATTTGTTCTTACTCTTCCAGTAAAAGAGTGGCTCCAGAATCAGATGCATTCATATATTAATGGGATTTACAGATGTTTTTCCTAGTCGATCTGACACAGCATAGCCAGACACAAAATGTGTGCATTTCAGCTGATCATTGCTTGAGAAACGTTTAGCAGTTGCCATATTTTAGAGTGGAGAATCCCTAAATTCCCTCAGAAATTACTGCTGATAGACAATATGGGTTAGTTAATAATGCCAGACTCAGGGGACACTTGACAAACAAAATTGCAGATGTGAAGCCAGGACCGAATTGCATGTGTTTCTTGGAAGCCTTTTGAAAGGTTGATTATAACCTGCTGAGCCTCATGCTGTAGGCTTTGAGAGGTGCTTGAGTTTTAATACGCGCTGGTGGCCTCAGGTTTTTTCAGCTTTTGTCTGAGGAAGGTGAGAAATATTTTAGCTTAATTTAACCTCAGATATGGAGGGGCAAGACTTTTCCTGTGTTTGCTGATGTGGCTTGTTCCACGTTTCTGGAATCTGACTCACACAGTCAGAGTCGAGGGCTATTTCAAAATGTCATCAGCAAAAGTAATTAAGAGAAAGAATGTGAACTGGCACTTGCATTAAAGCTGCCTAACAATTAATAGCATAGCTACAATCTTGCTGGCTCCTGTAACAATCTGCAGGCTTGAGCCAGAACTTAGGCTTTCCTTTCTGCCTCTCTGACCTTGAGTAACTATGCCATCCCACCCTTCTGAGCAGTTGTGGAGGAGACTGTTTTGGCTGGAATTAGACAGCCCCAGATGGTTCTCTAATGCTCAACACCTGTTACAACTCCTTCAGTTTTTGTTATCTCTACTACAGCTTTTATACATGCCTTTTTGCAGTTTGTTCAGTGAAGTAGGGAGAGGGAGGGAGGGAGACTCACTGTCCAGCTCAAGGCAGATGTAGGGATATGGTATTTACTTGGTGCTTCGCCCTCACACCAGTAGCAGCACAGCAAGCATGAGCACCCTGTAAGCCATGGGGCAGTAGTAACTCAGTTCACTGAGTCATTTCTCTTTTGTGCAGTTCTGGGAGGGACTGACCACTCCCATCTCAGTCCAAATCATTATCTGGCTACCACAGCTCTTCCAAAACTGAAAGAGGAGGCTTTTCCCTCCTCCCTCCATGACTGCAGATACTGAAGGCATCACAAGCCATTGTTCCTGAAACACTGGCAAAAAATATATTTATGAAATGACCCCATTTTTCATTAGTTTTAATAAAAAGACCTCATCTGTACAGCCCTCTCTTAAAACATCTTCCAATATCTACCTGGAGGCTCTTCCTGGCTGAGTGTATCTTTTCCAATACCTGCTGAGAACATACTTAGTGGGTTGGACTTGTGTTGTAATTAAAATGTTCTATTAAATCAGGGTCCCCACCGTTAGTTCCTGTAGGGCAAATATAGATCCATGGCTGGAACTAATAAATGGCAAGATGTTACCCTGGTCCTCCAGATAGGCCTGTTTAGTGACTTGCGAAGGTCACCAGGTCAATTTTATTTCAAGGGGATATACATTTATCATTCCTCCTGACCAAACAGTGGCAGCAGAGCAGGGCAGATCCTCAGATGCAGATCAACATAGCATCACTGACACCATTTTACCCAAAAATGAAAAGCTGGGCTGACCCTGAGCACGCTGGGTTTGGCACACAGCAGTTTGTGGGTAAAATATGCCCTTGACCTCTGGACCTAATAGCAGTCTGAAAAGGATCAGGCTGTCTGCAGGCAGTTGTGACTGCCTCCTGTGCACATCAGCAAAAGGGTAGCAATCCTGCCAAACAAATCCACATTACTAAATAGCAGTGAGGGAAAAATAGGGCCACAGTGTCAGGGGAGTGTGACATGCTTGCAGGGCATCTGCTGAATTTTCCGTACATGTTGTCTGATCCCTTGCTAGCTGATCCAAGCATCTGATTGCTGGAGACAGCTCAAAATTAAGAAATGTGCTCAGAAGAAATTTGGCATGCGAACTTCAGTTCCATCAGAAAGCAGCCATTGTCTGGTTTTAGGATTCCCAGTACATGAGATGGTGTGTGAAATGGTAGAATATCTGCCAGGTCAATACTTGAGTATCAAGAAACACTAAAACAACAAGTTTCAAGATCTCCTTAGGGTAAGTTTCTTTAGACCATGGGGTTTGTAATTTTTGATCATTTTACAAATCCTTTATGGGAAAAGATATTTTTCCTCCATACATTATAGCTACAAATGAAATATTTTGTGCATACTAGACTGTTAAACAATATCTAGTGTATACATATAGAAAATAGGGAAGCCATAAAAGAATTGTCAGGTGGTATTCTTCCAAAGTCTCTATTTTATTTACCTCAAAAATTACAGTAGCATGCCATTTTAAGATAACCCTGTTGGATTTAATAAAGGTTACTTGTTGGTGAGTGCTGATGATGTATGTCACTGTGCAGACATACAAACGTAGAGCTCAGCTAATTTACTCTCTCTCTGAGAAGCTTGTTGGAGTAAATGACTGACTCACATCACTTATCATGATGCAAGAAAGCATCCAGCCACTGCTGTAATAGAAGATATTTTACTTTCCTGGAGAAGGTAGCTGGACAAGTTACTTTTTGTTATCTTTCCTGACCAGGGTAAATTCCTGAGGCAGAGTTTCTGTTCTGGAAACAGGCAGTGGTGTTGGGCTGAGATCCTAGAAGGAAGAGATTGCATTGCATGGCTTGTAGTCCTCTTTATTTCAGGATGAGCGTGCACTTGCAAATAAAACATGTTGTACTTAGAATTCCATAGATGGGATCTATCTAACTAAACTGTGCTATGGATATTTATTTGCACCGTTGATACCAGTTTCTGAGCTAGTGACTCTAGAATCCTTTAAAGTTTAGAGAAAAACAGATGCTGCTAGCACACAACTAATCTCAGCCTAAAGTAAATGTGAAAAGCAGGTCAGATGAATGGTGTTGTTAACATGTAGGACACACGAGAAATACATGAAATAGAATTACACTTGGAGAAACAGGGAAGAGTTCATGTGCTTGTTTTACATGACTTCAAAGTGAAACAAAATCAGGTCCTTCTGAACTGTCAACACTAAAGCACTCGTGGTCTTCCAGGGCCCCATGGTCTACAGTCCCAGTTTTGATGTCTCCACACACTCTTACACTAAGACATGCATCTTATGAACTTCTATAGAAATTCCTGTTGTTAAGAACTGACATTGGTATTATGTCATTAAGACATTTTGTTTATTATTTCAGAGACGCTGTCAAATTACAGGACATTATCCAGGTCCACTGAAATAAAAAATGGCCTCCCATTTACACAAGCTTTTGCTTAAAATTATTTCAGTTGTGCTGTTGCTTCAGTTTCTGTGGCAAAAAAATCCATGATGTTGGGTGATACAGGTTTGTTTTTCAATCAGGTTAAGTCAGTTGAGCAAGGTTAAGATTACTGGAAAGACTAATACACTTGGAGGCATGTTATCTGTTATCAGTGAAGTCACATGTGAAATACAAACAGCTTCTGTAAAGTCTTTGTGAATTTCCAGAACAGCTTGATAAAAGTTACCTTACATTTAGCTTACAGTCCAAACTAAGATAACCCTATCTCTCTGGAGGTATTTCTTTTCACAGTTACATATATATTTCACATTTGCACTTTGTCATGAATTTATTAAGTTCAAGGATCTCAATATCTGAAGAAAATTCCACAATGTCAATAGGCTGTTTGTTGTCATGTGAAACTCATTCTCTCAGGGCTAAACTTGGCTTATGCCAGTAGATATCTGGCAGCCTCTTGTTATGTTTGTTCAGTTGCATAATTTTATCACATTTTTGGCATATGGTTTTAGTATTTATAATAAATATTGTATTTATAACTACATTATTATGCTTTTCACACAACCATTATTTCCAATTTTGCAATTTCATTTTATCAGCATGCCAAAACCAGATTGCTTGCTTCTGCATTACTGGTAGGTCTGCTAGCAAGCTTGTTGTGATGTACTGTCATTAACATGCAGAAATATTTCTTAATTCTTCAGTGTATTATGCTAGCAGTTTACTTTCTCCAAACCATTACTGAACTGGATTTTGCTAGATACCACTGAGAACCTTAATGTGTCCACGTAATATGTGTGTATTGTTGTTTTCCCTCCAAGTTCTGTACATCTTCATTTATGCTTTCTGCCTTCCCTGATTTTGGGGTGATGAAGCTAGCTGTATCTGTAAGTTCACTGAATAAATTGTTCAGTGCTTACTGGCTTAATAAGTTAATTGGCTTTCAATACATTTGGAGCACTTACAAAAGAAAGCATACCAGCTGGATCTAAAGCAATTTCATCTGTGGTTTGGCTTTGCAGAACATGAAGACGTAGAAACTTGCTAAAATGAAGCTCAGGTTGTCAGCTCTGAAGGCCAGTAAGGCTAATTTGAAAGCATGCCTTTAGTTCATTAGATACTCTAGGTCTGAATATGACTTCAGTTCTTTGGGTGCTTTTTTTTGGGTGAGGTTTTTATGAATTGAAATGCCTCATGATTATGTGCTTTGAAATGTGCTTCTACTTGGTTTTAAAGTGCCTACAGTGGCTTGGTGTTACAACTGAGATATGATGCATGCTGCTTGCAGAATATTGAAAATCTCATTGCTCTAGATGTTATACTTCATTTCATCATTGGCCTTGGTGAGTGACACAACTAATGCCTTGTACTGACATACCACCACGCTACCAAACATCTTGATTCTCCTTTAGTATAAGAAGATTTCTTCTTTTTAAAAATGTATTTCTTTATTTCATGAGTTGTTTTATTGTAATGTTTTTTACCTTATTGTAATACTTTTGGTAGCAAAGCATTGGAATTACATATATATATTTCTGCAACTTTTAACAGAATGTGTATTATATTTTGCTGGCATGTCATTCTTTAAGTATCCTCTTTTGATTATCATGAGCTGCTGCTCATTGACTGTCTTAAAAGAATTCCATGAAAGCCATCATGAAAGAGAAAACTTAGTTTATCTAATGATGGGTGAGCAAATCCTGAAATGCCTACCAAATCCATAAAACTTCTATTTCTAATCTTCACCTCAAGATATTCTCCTCAATCACAGTAACTTCTGGATTTACCCAGGCATTAACATCTTGCGCATTTGCTTTCATAAGTACAGGGTGGTGGTATGCCTGCTCCAATGTGTATTCTAAAATACTCTAGTAATTTTGGTACTGAAAGATAGCCTACCTGCTTTTAATTAATAGGTTGAAGTTCCTGAAAGGGCAATGAAATAACTGAGTAGATAAAGAAAGTTAAAAAAAAGAAAAAAAAAGATCAGTCCTTCAAAAGGGAAGAACATATAGCAAGTACACCAATTGATCACAAATAGCTGTCTCTCTGAAGTACTTCCAACACAATGTATATCTTCTTATAGATCACAAAATAGCAATGTCACAATAAATTATGATATACATACTATTTACTTTTCACTGAACTTGGCTGGTACTTAAGTGCTTCATTCCAGCTCAGAATCTATTCTCTTCAGATTAAAGAGCTGTTATAACTCACTGTTTAGAAACAGATTAATGATATCCCTCCTGTTTTCTCAGAGGCAGACTTTATTCTGCCTAGTGTGAGTTATTAAAAATACTGGCCTTGATGCTCTAGCTGAAAGATCAAAGATATAAAATCAGCCAATTTTGACATAAACCTGATGCCATATTTTAGATAAAGTTCCATTTGATATAGGCCCTTTATCTACATGGTTCTACTGATAAAGATCCAGCATATCAGAGATAAGAAAAATAAAATGGCTGTGACTTTTGCACTATCAGACTATCACGCTATTTCATATAGCTGGAAGATAGCATAGTAAACAGAAAAATAAAAAAAAAATGGTCTAGTTCTGAATCAGCCACTTAACTCTTTTTCACCTTTTGTAAACAAGAATTGATTAAGTGTGAAGAGATTACTTGAGATAATGGCATATAATTTCTTTGTCTGTCACTGCCACACTGCATCCTCATTGTCATCATCACCATCATTATAATAATTCCCAGTTTGTGCCTGATATCTTTCTTCATTCATGAATACATTCATGTAACCTTTTCCCAACCCTTGCCTGGAGTTGGTGTGAGGGACCTAGCAGGTCTGCTTTGGCTTGGCCTCTTGTCAGGCTATACCTATATTGTGAATAAAGCAGAGCTACAGAAACCAGGTCTCTGACTAACCATGTTTGCACTACGCAGCAATTGACCCTGATGTTCTCTTGGTCCCATGCAGTTCTTCTGGCTCACCGGACTACTCTTTGTGTGGTTTTTTTGGTCTTCAGTTCAAGGTATCTGAAATAATGTGATCACTGTTTTGCAAAGTACCAGTGGCATCACCAATTTGAAACTGAGACGAGAATACAAAGGTGACAGGGATAGTGTTGGAGGAGGAGGTAGGGTGGAGAAAGCCAAACCTTAGACAGTGTTGACCATGCTGCCTAATGGATTTCTAGTGCAGTGCTGTAGATGTTGCCTTCTTGGGTGCTCCTTTTCTCCTGGAGGCCTTGTGAATACATGCATTGTGCTGGCCCTGACGGTAATAATTTAGCTCTTTATTGCCTCATAAATTTGATTTAATTAATTAATGATTGATTTAATTCAGAAGAAGAACCTCAATGTATTACTTTTCCTTCTGTCCTGGCAGGTTCAGCCTCAAAATAGAGCTTTAAGCTGGAAGGAATGAACTGTTATTAGTCGGTTCTGGTTGCCAAGCCAGAAACTATTATTATTACTCTTTTATCTAAGTTTGCCTATGCAGCTCCAAAATGGGGTCTTCTGGCAGCACAGTGGGACAAAACTTGTGTCTTGACATCTGAACCTCCTGAAGGACTCCACTATGAGTCACAGCTCCTGGCCTGTCCAGACAGGCCAGCCTGCTAGCATGGGTCTCTCCCGAATTCTCAAGCAGGTGGGACCATACCTGCATCTTTACAACCTGCGCTTCTAAACCATGTGGACATATCTGTCAAAATTTGCATTCCTCTTTATTCTCATGTTGTATTCATTGTTCTGTAAGATCAAAGTTTTCCCAGGTATTTGTCCTGCTCATTGCTCTTTCTTGGCATGCAGGCAGTGGGATGCTTGCAGCTGCACAGCCCTCCATCTTCTCTGTTTCTCAAGCCCTTTCTGAGCTTTCCGCTCATGTATGTGCACATCTGTAAAGAGTTGCACTGCATTTGCTACCAGGATATAGTCAAATGTGGGAATCCTCGCAGCCAGTTGAAGCCTCTTTGAGGTGAAGGTTGACCAGAAGTGAATGGCTATGGGGGCTGTAGCCTTTCCCCCCCACCACTGGCACTGGTGGTGTGGGGCAGCCCCCTGCTTCACACAGCATGGTGGGGTTGCAGCTACGTTGCGCTCCCATTTTGTTCACAACAGCATCTGCCAGAGGGAGTGTGTGTTATTGAAAATGGACTGGCTTAAGAGCATTATTTTTATGCTCCCACAAGGGTAAAGAAGAATGTCTGCAGGCTGCAAAGCCTGCATCTTCCCTTGGAAGCAGAAATTTTTCCTAGAATGGAGCCATTACCAAAGCTCAATGGAATATAGTTAAGTGGTAAATCTGCATGCCTCTATACATTCAGAAAGAAAGGAGAAATACCCTTCAGAGAGCAAGTGAATGATTCAATGCCCACAGCAAAACCACTAAAAGCAACAAAACCCTTCCTGTGATTTCAGAAGGTGCAGGTGTCTCCACCCTTCTGTACTGTCTGGTTAATTTGTGACAGCCCACACTGCTGACATCTTGTCCATTGCTACAGACAGTTTTTCTGGTCTGAGCAATCAGTAATGAGAAATGCAAATTCTACGTGCCAGGAAGCAGCTCCATCCTCTGACTGGGAGCGCCTCTGCTCCAGGGCTATTCAGCTTCAGCAAGATCTGGGACAAATCTGGCTGCCTCTCTGACCTAGTAGTATGTATCAACAAATAAATGTTAAGAAAACTATGAGCAACACATTCCTCAACCTATTGCAGGGCTAGCATCAGTGCCAGTAAATTATATGCATTCAGAGTGAAGACAGTCAGACTTTAAGGATCACATCTTCAAGGCACTTTCAACTGACCACTAAATCCAGATGCTTAAGTATTTAGTGATGGTACTTTTATCTTTGCTTTCTTACACACTGAACTATTTGTGCTTACAAGACAGGATTGCCTCAAAAATATATGTATTTATAAGCAGAGTAGAATTTTTTTTCTGATCATAACCAGAATAATAGAGCAGAATCTGAAACTTTAGTTTTAAATTACTTTAAATTATTTTAATGTCAGTTCTGGGCTAACACTCGGTAGGTCAAGAAATATATCCTGGTATCACACATACGAACTGCACATACTTTCAAGATATTTTCACTGTACTAAAGCTGATGCACTGGTAATTCTCTGAATTGTTCATAGGGTCAAATCATATAAAAATAATCAAAACCATTTGTGAGATACCAAAAATATAAAGCATCTCTTATTTTGCCATGCAGGATGGATGTAGAAAATATATAAAAGTCTTATATGTGAGAAATTTTAAAAAACTGTCTAAAACAGGCCAGCATCCAAGCTGAAGTGGAGGCAATGAAAGAGGTTTGGCAGATAGATAAGAGATGACAGGTGGAGAGAGAGCAAGGGAAAAGGAATTGATCAGTTATAAGTGAAATGTAATTGGTAAGTCTTCATGACATCTCTGTTGAGTACCTTTCAACTGTGGTTTGTCTTGCTCATCTATTAAGCCTCACATGCACAACTGCTTACTTTGTAGAAATAGGCCTGCCAGGAAGATTTGCACAAAGAATAAATACATCTCTCTCTCTCTCTTTATGGATGCTATTTATGTATATGTACATACATATGCAGATACATGTGTAGAATTAAATACCATTTTACACTTGAAAGCCAGGAAACCCAGGAAGCTCAATGACAATCCACTTATTTGCTATTCCAGTTTTCCCTAGTTTTTTTCCACTTCCCACATAGTCCTAAGCTTGATATCTAACTTCTGTTGGAACGTATGTGGATGTGGAATTTATTAAGAATGTATGAAGGCATTAGTCTAAAAAGTAAGAATTTGGTTATAAACAAATATGCAAAACATAAACATTGAGTATTTTTTCAAAATAGAGATACTATTGTAAACTGGTTTACTTGTCAGAGCACAACTGGAAGGGAATACCCTTTTTCTCAGGGAAAATGCATATACATGCAGAAGGCAACAAAAGTAAAAAAAAGGTCAAATTCTCCAATAAGAGTTCCTCACAGCACTTTGTATCAATCTTTCATAGGTTCATGTGCCTCTTTCTACATTGTTTCCCCAACTTCGCTTATACTGTTTATAATAAAACATAGCTGCTAGAAAATATGATGAAAGATAAAGAGTGATTTTAAAGTACTTCTGCAAAGGCCTGTTTATATTTTCTGTCAGGTCATTTTTCAGAAAAAAAAATACTTGCAATAAACTAGAAAATGTGGTCCTTTCACTGATGTATGAAGCATGCCTGTAAGTTCAAGAAACACTGCACATATTTTAACCTCTTCATTCCTGAATTCACATTTTTTCTGATCATGGTATCTGGGATACTTTATATCGACTGCACCATGCTGCGCTGTATCAAGCATTACCACCTGTAGAGAAATCATTGTTACGTCAAAATCGTTGTTATGTCAGTATTTTCTGTATTTAAAATATTTCTGTCTTGGTCTGTCATGTGCAGTTAATAAAAAAAAACACTATCAAAACTGAAGTGAACGTTTTGTTTGCTCCTGCAAAGCTACTGTTTTCATCCCAGCTAAAGCAGCACCACCCAGAAAAGGGCTGTAGGCTCACCTCAGTCCCTAGGGATTGAAACTCTCATCTTCCCCCTCTTTCCCAAGGGTTGCTTTAATCATTAGCTGGACAATAATTTGGGAAAGGAAGGGAAAAGATTAACTTCCATCATTCCCACAGAGGTTACTGATCCTTGTGAAAATGATGTTAAGAAGCCACAGAGGACTCAGGCTTAACTGATATAATGTTGTTTGGCTTCCTGTGCTAGCCCTGCTTGGCATGGTGTGTGCTCCAGGATTGTGGGATGTAGCCCTGTGGTCTTTCTGGGCAGCCCTTCACTTAGAAGAAGGCTTTAGCTGTAGCTGAAGCACTCTTCTCAGTCATTTTAAGCTTGTAGTATTTTCCTCATAAAAACATGTTCTGTCTGAAGCATTGTACAGTGGCCCTGATATTTGGACTGATGTTTTACCCTTTCCAAAGTACTGTCAGGGCAGATTTACATAGAGTCATACAATCACAGAATGGTTTGTGTTGGAAATCACTTAAGTTCAGGTTAAAGATTCCTGTGGCTTTTCCACAATTTAGACCTTAATTAATATGTCAAGAATGCTAGCAGACAACGGATTGAGGTGAGGACCTGGCCAGTGTCTTGCACCTGCACCCTCTTTTAATTCCATATAGGTTGGATCTAAAGTTTGACGCTATGCTGTAAGAAAAAAGAGAATGTCTCCCATACTGGGTAAAAATTGGATATTAATATCCATACTGGATATTTACATCAGAAAAGAATTGATGAGCTGAAATCAGAACTGTGTTTTAAATATAAAAAACAAATACATTGCTTACAATGAAGGATTTAACATGCCTCATTTCTGTCTGGAATAAGTTTGAGTATTACTATTCAAGTTGATTATGAACATGAAGAAATATGTGTCTACGTCTGTGTACAGATTTTTGACGAATGAGGATTGATTTACCCAGAAAGCTGCAACTGGTACCACTATAGAATTTGTTGGGTGTTTATCAGAAAAAGGCAAGTTTTTTTCTGACTTTATTCTAGATTAACCATAAATATGAGGAATGACCTGGTATGGTATAAATCCTAGGGGAAGATCTGTGGAATGCAGACATTCAGTTAATAGAATCAGTCATGAGGGGTTACTTTTGCTTTACAAACAGGATAGAGAGAACATTTGTCTGGCAATGAACTTCACAGCTTTACAGAGGCACTCTTATGTGCCAGTTATAATTTTCTCTTTTATCCCTCACCCCCAAAAGTGATGTTCCCAAGAAAACCTCCCTGAACATATGTTGCTTGTTCTTACTTATTTGTCACTGACTGTTACTCACAAAGGCCACCAAAGTTTCTCAAGAACAAGGGTTGTTCATCAAATCCAGCAAATGTCTGAGCACATGCATAGTGTTTACTAATGACCATGCCGTTGTTCTGTAACAGAGAATTCCAACAACATCACGTGAGAAGGGAATCCTTAATTATTTCAGCACTCATAATTAGTTTAATGATCTGAGATTACTTGGTTGATTAAGCTGTGGTAAACGGGTCTAACATGTTCTGGTTTCTTCATTGATTTTGAAGTATTCCGTGTAATGTTAACATTTGACAAGTGATTACTCAGAGCCTTCACAATGTGGAGAGAGCTTTACATCCCTTGGCTATGCTTCTCTGAAGCATATTTTAGATAATACATCCCATAGCAGCACCACAACTTGGAAAGGTTCTGTTGCAAGTCTTCCACTTTTTATTTTTATTATGTAGGAAGTATAACATAGTGTTACACTGAAAAAAGTGATATATCAGTCTTTCTTATAATGTAGTTCTTCTGTTTATGAGATATATAAGGCTTTTGTACTATCAGCTATACATCAGTCTTTCTTATTATGTAGTTCTGTTTATGAGATATTTAAGACTTTTGTACTATTAGCTGCATTGCAATCATGTTCGTACATTAAATAACATGCTAGATACTAAATTTGTGGTTCCTTTTCACCTTCTTCCTCAGTATCTGAAGAAATGTTAACATTCCTTTGACTCATCTGGGAGAGGGAAGGGTAGGAAAGGAAACAGAGTACATCAGCATTATGCACGACTGCTACCATCTTCACACTAGCTAGTTTTTCTAGTCATGAAACAGTAGTGGGGCAGGTCTGTGCATCTGGCTCTATATCCACACAGGGGCACTGATGGCCAGTGCACAAACCAGCACCGAGCTCCTTAACTTAGGATCTTAACTTCACCTGATCCTGCCCGCTTAATTTCTTGTACCCTCTTTGGGGGAAGAAAAGTCACTCTGCTACGTACTCTAGATCCACATTTATTTGATCAAAAGACATAGCTGCCACATGACTGAGATCTTTTTAGAGGTTTAGGAGCTGTTTTTTTTCCTACTTGACTGATTGTGTAGCTCTAGTTTTCTTCTAGCCTACTTGCAAAAAAGCTTTGTGTTCAGTTGTTGTGTGTAGTGTTGTAAGTCATAATTATTTAGACTGCAACATAGACTTAGTTCCAGATGCTTCCTATAGTGGGGAAACTTCCTGGTCAAAAGCAATCTTTCATATACAATTTATACAGAAGCATGCTGTTTGTGCTATATCCGTAACACATCCAAGTACTGAGAAACAGCAGGTTCACTTGTAAGGACACAGGTCCTTCTCCAGGAAGCCAGTCTTCAGCCTTTTCTGCAGCCCCTTTCTTTGGGTGCTTCTTGGCAGGCTTTTAGGAGAGTTTCATTAATTTCTGATGTTAAAGACACCAGCTGTAGCAGCCTCCTTTATGGCAGTTGTTGCAACACTTTCAGTTCTTCTTAGAAAGCTGAAACAAGAAGACAAAGGGATTTGTTTTGATTTCAAAACTTCTGTTTTCTACCATATTTTTACGTGAAGTTTTTTTTGGTCTCCTTATTTATGCCAACTCTTTACGAAGTCTCTCTGTTTATACCTTTATGTCATGGACCTTCTGTCTTACAGGGATGCGAGGCAGACGGTTGGTAAGGCCGTATTCACAAAACTGTACATACCACCAGACATTATGCACCTGAGATTTGTGAGCTTCAAAAGCTTTGCCTCAGTACCTGAGCCAGTACCTGGGGGCCTTAAGTTCAAGATGGAAAATCTTATGTTCCCAGGGATCTTCAATTTCCCTTTCTGCATCAATCTCAAAACCTCTCAGACTCAGGTGTCTGACATAGGTTGATATCAGATATGTCATATATGTCTGATATAGGCTTAATCCCTATATTCCACTAACATGCCATTGGGTTCCACAAACAAGGAGTTCATCTGCTGTTACTGGAAAGTAGTTTCAGAGCACATGTAATGCGTAAGAGTAATGCACATGTAATCCACAAGATTAGGCTCTACATAAAACACAGTGGCAGAAAGTGCTTTTATTTAAAATAAAAAGACAGAAGAGCTATGAAAGAACATGTTCCTTTGATACAGCTGTACAGTGGCTAGAACTGGTACTGGACATGTGAAGGATAACATTTTAATGCCCTCTGCCCTAAGCCACTAAAGGACACACTTTCTGCCTCTGAGGAGGATGCCCTGAAACCCAGGCTGAAGACTGCTCTTCTGCTAACTTCTGAAGGACATCTTTAAAGATTAACTGAGTCAGAAGGAATAGTCCTTTAGTCTGGTGACTGGAGCACTCAGGAAGAACAACTGGGCCTTGGAGCCTAGTGCATGGATTGTTATTTTTACAGAAGAGCAGAGCAGAGAGCAGAGCCTTGGACTCCCAGCCAGCTCCCTGACTGCATGCCTGTGACACGGCTGTTGCTCAGCCTTCCTTTGCTCACTCACTCCATGCAAAGATCTACATGTGTGACCGAGTGTTTGTTCCTGCTTATTCCTCTCCAACACACACAATATATGCATACAGCATGTGTATATGTGTGTATACATACATTTACCATGCACACACATACTCAGGCACAAGCACTGGCAGTGAGGGCATTCATTCTCTTGGCAGACAGGAAATACTTTGCTCAGCTCAACTCAGCAAAAGCAGGAACCATGACTGCAGACTTATTAATAAATAAAATAAAATGACAAAAAGAAATTTTTTGTCTGGTCACCAAACTGAGAGAGAAAGCAGTTACACTTTTGTAATGGAGCCAGATACACTAGAGACTGATTTGTATCTTGTAAATGTTTAATATACAAAATGTAGTTTTATATTAATTTATGTGATCTAATAATGAATTGCATGACTGTATAAACATTAGAATTTGTTGTTGTTTATACTGGAGGAGTCTAGAGAACTTCTTTGTGTCAGATAGCTAGCTGCTTGCAAGTCATTTTTCTACTAAGTTAAATCATTTGTATTAGGACAGTTTTCAGTTTGTGTACTGTCTTCCAAAACATACACACTCATCAGACGGATAAGCAGTATGCTTGGCATGAGGCTACACGTGTGGAGTTGCCAGGGTGCTCACTGACATCCAGAAGGTTTTGAGGCCAGAGAAACTCAAAATAAAATCAGTCTAGATGCCAGCAGGCTGTGTGCTCCTTATGATCAACAGTCAAGGCAGGGAGATGGCTCTATCTCTGAAAGGTGTGTTTGAATGGCTTTTCACCTGTGAAAAACAATCAACAAACACTAAACTGCACGGGCAGGCCCCTTCTGTTTTCTGTTTTGCAGACTCACTCAAGTGCTGAAGTTATTTCAAAAACATTTGTATAATTTTCTTCTTGTGCCATGATACCTATGACCCTTGTTAAAGCCCCTGTAATAGGATCAGCTTGGTTGGATCACTAGCTACTTTAATTAGGGAAGACAGAACGTGTCAGAAACAGAAAAGGGGAAGATGGGCTGAAACATCTGCCCCAGGCCTGGTTTTGGTCTAGTGGTGGTTTTCTGGATGGAAACAGACTGCTCTGTCCCCTCTGGATGCCGAGGAAGTCCCTTTCCTCCTGCCACTGCTGAAGGTTGGCATTTTGCCTCTTGGCTGCAGTCTCTGGTCTGCTGCCCACACTGAGCTCTCCCTGTCACACCCTGTCTGCCAGGCTGCCCGTGCTGTCCTGGGGATGCTGGCTGAGAGCTGTTCCCCCCTGTCCCCCAGCACAGCTTCCTGACGCCGCGGGCAGGGCAGGGAGCTCACTGCCTCCGCTGCTGCCCTGGCAAAGGAGCCTAACAAGTGGAGCTGAGGAAGGAAAGGGCAGACCACAAGGCAAGGCAGCAGCAGCGTGGTTGGGAGCCAGGCTTTAGGTCTTTGGCCAATAAAAGCATTACTAATAGCAGATTTGGGATTGTTAAAGGAGCAGGCAAGACTGGAATGTGTCTGGAAGTCAACTAGGAGCTGGAACCAGGGCTGGGAGAGAACAGGAGACAGGGAAAAGGCTTGGGAGGCAGTGACAGGACAGATGGGCAACCTCCATCCTCCAGATATTGCAGACTTTTTGTTTTCTTGATCTCCTTTGACCGCATTTTCATCTTGCTCATGTGCCAACAAGACAAGCTGATTGTTCCCTGCTGGCTGAGCAGCAGCTGCCTCAGGTCATCCGCCTCTCCACCATCCTAACCATTGGGCCAAAACACCCATATTCTGGACAAGATTTCCTAGTAAACTGAGTGTCCTGAAGCAACCAGTGGGCTACACTTGTATAGCAAATGGACTCATACTACATCTGTGTGGCCTGCTGCAAGCTTAATATCCTCAGTGGTGCCTGCTAAAGAGTTGCACTGGCCAGATGTGATCTGTGATTCAGTTTTTGGGTTAAACTTGGCTGGGTATGGTGGATGTTCCAATGAGTTTCAGTAGATGTTTGTTGGTTAAGGGCTAGAGGAGGTTTGGTATCTTTGAGCACATCAAAGAGAAGCAATGTGAATCTCTTTCTCTGGGTCTAGCATCTCTATCAAGCTATAAGAATCACGGAAAGGGCCACAGGAGAATTGCCCAGACCTTCAGGGCCCTGCGTGCGGGACTGACTCTCATTGTGCTGTCCTTGTGGTGAGCATCATAAAAAAATAACACTAACCAAACCAGATCAGTCCAAAGTCCCTTCTAGCTGAGTGCCCTGTCTCCAACAGTGGCCCACAGTAAATGTGTTAGGAAGAGAATAAGAACAAAACCAGACGTGGTAATAATTCCTCAAAATGTTCCTCCAGCTTCCAGTGGCTGTGTGGCAGCTGCGGCAGTGCATTAAGGAGGAAGGAGAAGTTTAGGGCTCTCTTGTGCTGCCTTCCATCCACACAAGACATGGTTTAATCCCACATTGCAAAAATATCACAAAAGGGATGAGAAAGTGGCAGCTGTTTTGATTGTGACTTGTGGCATTCCTGAAACTAGGGATGGATGGTGACAGTGATGAATAATGTCCCAAGACTTTCCAGAGAGAAGAATGAGGAGTGGAAATCAGGAGGTATTGTCCCCGGTATGGTCTTCTCATGTTAGTGTCTTTTGCTGCTGCTTTCAAAAATATGAGTTGACTTCCTATATATTTCCTCAAAGCAAGGCTCAGATGTTATAGGTGTTCATAGGTGCTGACTTCCAGCACCTGTAACCAGTGTTTGTCCATTAATGAGATGGTATGAGTCAGTGTTTTGCAAACTAGCATGTCTCAGTTACTGCAGTTCCTCCTTGTACTTATAATAGAAAATAACTATGGTAACTGTGGCCTCTGCCTTTTGGAGTAGTGCCTGTTGCACATTGGCTCTGGCAGTGAATGTATCTGTATGTGCTCCTATCATAAATAAGAGGGAAACGACATATAAAAAATATTCCAGTCAGGTCTGCAAGGGTACTGCAAAGTTCATGACCATTAATTCTTCCTCCTCAAACATTTCTTGCACTAAAAATTGAATGAAGTGATTAGCCAAGGAGGAGGGCTTGTGAAAAGCTTATCAGGAATAAATATTTAGAAAACTTGGCTATTATAGCATCACTCCTGACAAAGTTTATCTTAAAAACTCTTGCTTTTACTATCTTCCAGCCCAGAACTTGCACAAAAATGGACATTCAAAGGCGTTTCATCTGAAGCGTATTCAGGCTTTCCATATGTGTTTCTAATGTTTCCCTAGACACCACTTCGAACTATTTAGGAAATCTCGAGTGGTGTTTGTTTAAGATTGGTGAAGAGTATGGCACTGCAGCCTGGGAACTACACAAGCAAAAGAGAAATACTGTCCTCACGAAATACACTGTGGATGCCTTGCATTACTTTGCATTATAGCTGATGCTAAAATTAGTGGTGGAGTGTTATTGTGGGAGCATGGGGAGTGTGTTGTAGCACAAGCAGAACTTCAGAGGCAGCCAGAACTGTCTGGGACAGGAGCTCCCACTGTCCTCCCTGCCTGGAAATGCTGTGTTTCTCTTACATTTCATAAATTTAAAAAAGTATTACTTTCACCCTGTGTCGAAAATATGAAGTGCCTCAGTTTTCTTTTTTTTGAGCACACTAAAAAGTCGTCATTATTATTGTGTGCTTAATGCTTTAGTCCTTGCAAACCCTGTTGTGACTAAACACCTCTCACATCAGCAAAGGCTGCAAGGACTGGTCCTTGCAAGAGCAGGGACCCTTCACCTGGATGAAAAGAGACTTTGCATTTTATTTGTAACTTCTAGCAATGGCTTGTTTTTAGCTATTCATAGTATCATCCAAATTAGATGAAGACAAACAATGAAAGAGTGTTTTCTCCCAGGTTGTCACAACTATTTATTTGTTATGTTTTTCTTTCTTAAATAAAAAACCCCCTATGGCTAGATCTTTCAGCCCAAAGACATGTTCCTACTTCTAGCTGTGCTCCAGCCCTCCTGTGCTCATACGTCCTCAGATTCCTTGGGAACATGAAAACTGAGATTTTTTTATTTAAGGAAACAGGAAAATGATCAGGAGAAGATTGGCAATGCTCCCAGCGTTTCTATACAAGGGAAAGAACGGGACAAAAAAGTGCAACTGCATCTTTGTCCATCATCTGGAAGCAAATAATAAATGCCTAGCTTTATACTTCAGACATCCCAGACATATTTCCAGTTCCTTCTTTCTCCAGCTTTACTCACAGGCCCAGGTAGGAGTGGGGCTGGGGACAGCCAGTTATACCTCTTACCAGCTTTGACACTCTCTGTACCCCCTGTTAAGACAAATCCTCCTGTCCAAGTCTGTAATCTCTCCTGCATGAGCAGACTTTGTAATATCTATGTTTTCACTATTACTGGTCAGGACTGGTGTTGCTACAAAATCAGCTTCAGATCAGCCCTGCTCTTGAGTCTGTCTACTCCAGTTTTATGGGTTCTTTCTAGACAGAGAGTAGGTGTGGTGTAGGGAAGCTGACCAAAGTGGGGCTTTCTTTTCACAGGGAGCAGGCAGCTCCATCACTGTGCCACATAAATCAGAGCATGCGAGGGAAAACAGAAGTACTTGCTAAGCAGAGTGTTTGTGAGCCAGTTGCAGACATCACATCTAGAGTAAAGCAAATCTTGTTCATTGCAGGATATTAACCACTTTTATCAGCACATTGTCCTGTCCTTCTTGCAGGTACCAACAGATGTATCTGAGCTTGCAAATTGGCCTGCAAGTGAATGAAAAATCAGCTAAGAGGAACGTAGGTGTTTTGCAATGTGGGTCATTCTATTTAAACATCTCCAACAGTGCAGCAGAAGTCAAACAGCCAAGCAGAAGATCCTTTCTTTCAGAAACCTCCCCTTGGCACTATACCCCTGTTGCAGGAAAACAGCTTTCCCTTAAAAATCAGTTTTGAGTCAGACATGTTTTGAATCGGGTGCATGCAGAGAAATTCTGGTAAATTTTGCACTACACTTTAGAATGCTATCCTTCCCCTAGTGCCCCCAAAACTATCTGCTCCGCCTCTCTGCCAGAGGTTGCCACTAGGATGGGAGAGATGCATAGCAGGTCCAACCTGCTTACGCCTACCACAAATACACAGATGCTGGCTGGAGGTGGCAGCACACAATTTAAACTTGGTGCTCCTAGGTCTCCAGGAATTGTGCAAATATTAGCTTTGCTCTGCAGTATCATGGCGCTCCCTAAGTTTCTGCTCTGAATGGGCCCAAAATGCTCAGAACAAGCTCAAGTGAAACTACTATTCTTCAGCTGGTTTTGCACTGAAACCATGTCAAAATACACACTTGCTATTTCATAGAGGGTTGTAGAAATGTATATTTAGAAAAGCTAAAAGGGCAGTGACATTTTTGGCAAACTGTGGTATTAAGGGCCACTTTACACTGAATGGTGGATCCAGAGCTCTCATGCGTTAGGATGACCAAAAATACATGCTGTCCATAAACATTCAGCAGTATTTTCAAGACATGCTATTTCATCCCTCACCATTTAGCTTGAAGATGTGAAACCATCAGGAGAGCTCCTGACTCACCTTCACTCCTGTCAGTCCAAATGTCTGTTGCCATGTCAGCTATCCTCACTTCCTAGGGCAGGACTGGGGCCACAGCCAAACTCAGGCTTGACATTAATGTTATCAGAGAGCATTACATGGGAGGAAGTGTTGCAGATGACAAGCCACGATTATGTTTGCTGAAACGTCAGGGCTGGAAACAATGATTATAGGAAAGAACAAGATTAGCAGCACAGAGTGACCAGATTAGCCCTTGCTGACCTGCTGTAGGTCAAAGCTGCTAAATCACCCCTTTACCCACATTACAAACTCAACTGTTGGAGACCTGACTTAAAACTATCCACTCCTGTCACCTAAGGTGAGCTCAGAGACTATGTGCTTTGCTTGCACTGGACAAACTTACATTTAAATTACAATGCTTGTATTTTCCCTACACCTTACATTTTTGCTATCAAACCTCAATCCCTCTTTTCAGTAGTGACATTGAGTAGAGCTCAGTAAGGATTTAAAATCCTTTTGCAAACAGGACATACATGTCAAAAGCCTTGGCAGAGTCCTGAGCACCAGGAGCATTGTCTCTCCCAGAAGGGTAGGTGGCTGTGTGTGTCTAGACTGAAGCTGCTTTGCTGCAGAGTGCAAAAGGAGCTAATGGTCAGCTGTCCATTCCCAAACATGTAGTCATAGTCTACAACATGAAGAGCTTAACACTGCATAGAGCAGTCTAAATAACCTTTAAAAATGTAGTAGAGGCTCTCAGTCACTTCAGCATATCTGACCATGTTATCCTAATGACTGAATGATGATTCTTGAGAAGTGTTAAGTGACAGATCTGTAAAATGATTTTTCTTTAGATAGGGCTGTCATGAATAGAAAAAAAAAATTTCTGTCAAAAATAAATAGAGGCACAGAGTGAGAACAACGAACACTTTAGGAAAACAAAGACACAGGTAAAGGTGGGACAGTGTACCATGGAAAGAATCATCATTTTAATCAAAAGAATGGACAAAAAAGAGAGACAACAAGCCCACACATGGAAAGATGAATCATTTTTATCAAAAGGACAGGCAAAAAGGAGAGAAAACAAGCCTACACAAAGCCCATCTTGAAAGATGTCCTGAAGTGCTAATACCTCAACAGACAGGTTGGTGATTAAAACTTGTGTTGACATTTAAACCAGGAAAGGAGTAAGGGCCACATCTCAGTTATGTCTTTATCCCTTTGGGATCTGATTAAAATGAAACTGAAGACTGAGGCTATGGTTCAGCACTATTAGGTTAGGCTTTCAAAGGGACAAGGTATAGAGGAGATGTATGCAATGGCTCCAGCTGGGTAGTGAAGGGGATGCACTATAGTCAGGAGATAACAATTAGGCAGTGCTTGCTAGTCCACAGTGCATTTTAAGGTAATTATAATGTGGTTTTTTCTCCAGATAAATGATAATCTCCTATTTGTATTTATTCAGTAGGCCCTGCAACCTGCTATTGAAGAGACAATCGGAAGATGACAGCTACCAGTTTCTTCCTTCCTCCCACAATACACACTGCTCCAAGTTACACTCAGTCACTTACACTGGGACAGACTCCTGTTTGGGTGTGACTTCTGGTTTCTGACACTGCAGACTGTGGAGACTGGCTGGTATTTTTAATCCATCTCCTGCTAGTATGAGTGAGGATTTCTTGTCCGGAACCACTTGCCTGTTTGTATTCCACACAAGGATTTACAAGACACTGTAAGAAATAAAGGAAGAGATAAATGGGGGGGAAAAGGCAGAAGAAAAGTGAAAAGTGATTCAGAAATGTGTCCGTTCTTTCCGTTCAAGCCACTGTACAGAAACTATGCTTCTATTGTGGGACAAAGACCTTTGAGCACAGTGAGATGTGTTTATGCTGCTCCTATCAAAGAGCCTTTCATCTCCACAAAGCAAATTATTAACACATTCCACTGAAGATGTGGGGGTGGAGGCCTGGCCTTGGAAAAAAAGCTGGCCAAAAATGAACATTTTTTTTATAAACACTTGTAATGATAGTGAATGGCACCTTGCCAAGACCCTTATGCCCAGTGAAGCACTGCAGGCTGATTGTTTGTCTGGAGAAGTCCTGTGGGCTGAGCCTTTTGTGCAGAGGAATTTCTCATTTGAAAGGCAGTGGTGTGGGAGGTGTGGGCCTTTCCAGGTTCATCGAGTTAAGGCCTGCACTGCTGGTTGCCTTAAACCTGCACCAGAGACTAATTTTTGTTGGATGAATGAACATCAGCCTCTGTTCCAGGTGGTAAATCTTGGCCTTTCAGTAGAAGCTCAAAACATGAGGAGTAACCTATACAAAATATGCAGAACAGCTCTGTTAATAGACTACTCCCCATGCACTCTCAGCATCCTGCGCAGATGTCTGGCTACTAGCAAAAATTTTGCTTACTGTTATTCTATGAATGAGTAAATATTTTATGTTTTCTCCCTTGCCCCGTGGATCAATATCAGCTTGCTTAGAAAAAGGCTCATTGTTAGTAAATGGAGACCTGAAGTCAGTTTATCAATAAATCTGTTAAAAAGATGGGTTTTTTCACTAGCTTTTTTTCTGTTTCATTTGAAAATTCTGTCATTATCTGCATGAGCGTTGTATTTCTTCATTGCTGTTATTGTCACAGCACAGGATGTACATATATATATGTGTAAATGGATTGCAATGAGTTTGACAGATTCCTGTGATTCTGAGGATAGCTGCTGTCCTTGGAAGACAATGTTATTTCTTCTGGGACAAAATTTAAGTATAGCTCATCAGGCTCCAGGAAAGGGGAATACTCATGGGTTTCTGTCCATGCCCAAGTGCCTCTTTCACACTTAACATTTAGCCTTTGGGCAGTCATGGACTCCAGGGGGAATGGAATTTTCTATGTGCTTTAGTTTCTGTGTGCTTGTACATCTCTTGGATGTTTATGTCCTTGTGTTAGCTGATTCCCAGTTAATTTATGATACTTAAGGAGATTCTTCCTCCAATGCTTTTTCCAAGATACAAATGTTCATACTGAACACTGGGAAGTAGGTCTGGAGTTTGAACTAACCCACTTGCCAGTTGCAGTTTGCAATGCACAGAGTGGCCTGTTAATGTTGAGGAATAGTGGCAGCTGAGATGATAAAAACTTTCAGCTTCCTGCTGTAAAACCAGACATTTCATGCTTGAGAAAGTGATCAGAACTGGGTGGAAAAAGCACTTCCAATTTGTGGAAGACATCAGTATTAAAAAAACTAATATTTGTCTGATCTCTCACAAAACCAAGAGTTAAAAAGTACTCTCTGAAAAGAGGGAAGGTCCTGGTTTATAGCATATATATGCCTGGTTTATAGCATATATAGTTTCTGAGCTATAGGCCTCAGGGGCCCCATAGTCCTAAATTGAAGGCAGCTGATCTGAGACCTGAGGACTTAACAAAGCCTGGGAGCTGCCAAGAGCTCATCAGCTGGGAAGCCAGAACTCCTGGGTCCTTTGGCCTAGGTGAACAGGTGAGGAGAAATCAGGAAAAACATTACAAAAATCACACCATGTTGTTGGAACTTTTGCATTTGTATAAGTTGGCAGTTTCAAATAAAAACCCATCCTTGTCAGAAATTTTCCAGCTATCTTGATTTGAATGAGAGCTGAGTTAGGTACAGGCTAGCAAGACAATGTTTATAATCCCAAGGGCTGGTAAACCAGCATAATGTTTCAAACAGAGGTATTCTTGTTTGTAGGCAAAAATAATCTCTCTCAGAGTTTTGCTCTGTGTGTATACATGCATATAGATGTGTAACACATGTACACATGCTGTATGTTACTGTGATATTGATACAAGACTTTATTATTTTTGTAGCCCACGTGGGCAGGTTTTGTCAAATGTGAAGTGTACCTTACAGACAATTTGGCAGCTGTATCTGAACTTTAGCAGTAACAATTTAATGTATCTCTCAATAATGCCCATTATATTTGTTTACCTCAGATGGAAATAAGGTTTCTTAATTTCTTTGTAATACTTTCTTTATGCTGATACGTCTTTATAATTCATCCAGATGATGAATTTCCAAAATGTTTTCATGGTAAATTTTTAAACTCCCAGAGTGAATGCTGTTTATAAGGTGTATGTCCTCAATGAACTCAGTGATTGAGGCCTGACTCCCTTCACAGCCAAAAGCAAAGGTCCTTTTGGTTATGGCAATGCTAGCATTTCACCCAACAAGCTTCACTGACAAACACATTTTCCCATTCACTCCTAGCATAATTTTAGCTTTTTTCCTTCAGAAATCCAATTATTTGGCATCATTTTTCCTCAGTCAGCTCTTCTCTGTTCTGCTAGAGGACAGCTGAATCCAAGGGATCTAAAGATTCCCAGACTTTTAATCTATCCTTACTTAGAGGGGTTTCGTTTGTTGTTTGCTTGCTTTTCTGCTGAAAGCTGTTTCTTTGCTCTACTTACTCTGTGTGAGAAAGTCTGAAAAGAGCATCTCCGCAATATCTGTGATCAGAGGTATCCCGTCACCAGGCCAGTGGAAAGCTATTGTTCAGAGAGAACTGGTTTGGGGATTCACACTGCTGAACCCGCCAGAACGTCACTTTCTTTGCCCTGGATGCAGTGCAAACAGACACATGGGAACAGTCTCTTCTTCAGAAACTTTACCAATTTAGTCTACCAATTTAGCCATTAGGCAGTAATATTAGTTTATTGTGTATCTGTCTTACATACAATGTTTTAATAGGCTTTTAAGGATTAAGATGAGTAAGACTCAGTTCTTTCTTGGATGTGTCAATCTGTGTAACTACATTGCAGCTGATGTGTTACTGAGGCTATGAACACAAGTAAGCAGCAGTTAAACTGTGAAGTGCTTAATAGCCACAATGTTTGAGCAAGTGTGTTTAAGATTAAAGTTGGAATACATCCTCATGTTCCTAAATGAAATCAGAATAAATCTAAGAGCCTCCAAGGACTCCATCTTGCTTCATTCTTATCTTCTAGTTGTAATCCCTATTCCTTACACATTAAAAACAATGAGGGTCCAATGGCTATGGAGGATCCCATGACTCTCTGGAGTTTGCTATCTCTTTAGCTGCCCTTACAAAAATGCTCTAGGCAGTACCGTTCAGTTTGTTGCTTCAATTTCTTGTCTTAACTCTGCTTGCAAAGCCAAGTCCTTGCTCAGCCAGCCTGTGGTCCCACATTTGGTTTGATTGTAATACTAAATACCAGATCTCTACTTATTTTAGGCTCTTGATTTCCTTTTGGCCAGCACTTCATGATCACTTGTGAGTATGAAGGTATGCATAAATCAGCTCTCTTCAGTGGTATAGTTTCAGAAATATAAGCCAAATGTTTGTTTTCTGAAATACTAAAATCAAACCACACCACGACAAATGTCTTGCTTGCTGTATTTTGAGTTGCATAACAGGTCAGTGCTCTGATGAATCATAGGGACCTGTCACATTGATGTTCTGCATGTCACAGCTACATATTATGGGGTCCTTCATGAAAGTTTTCAAGAGCTTCTCAGAGTGCTGGTGTTCTACATGATTTAACTTAGTTCAGGGTGCATTTGTCATTTCTGAAGCACTAGATTAAGATTTCAGATTGTTTATTATAAACATCAGTGCTTTGCCTTTGACCATGTGTCCCGATCCAGTGTCAGGGGAGGTTTTGATATGATCCCAAGAGCGAGATTAAGACACAAATGAGGTCAAATGCCATATACCCAAAACAGGTTTTTATTATTAAAAAAGTGAAGAGGGGTATCGATAGGACAGAATGGAAGAAAAAGACAGAAATAAAGCAAGGATGCGGGATAGGGATGCAAGAATAGTCACCACCATGGATCCAGCGGCATCCCGTTGGTCCTCAGTCTTCAGTTCTTCGGTGGTGGGTGCACACGGATCTGGCGTCGATGGTGGATGCACACCGAGCAAAATTTTCCGCTGCCTTTTTAAGTTCATCGTATCTGCTTATTAGCATATCTGCCCTGGTCCCACAGGTTTTGTTGCATCTGGCTTCAGGGCAGGAACATTTGCCTCTTGTCAGTTCATGGGTCTGCCCTACACAATAGAGCCACAAACGGCTACAGAATGGGGCAACTCAGCACACGTCTGCCCCTTTGAGGCTTGTCTAAAGAGTCCGGACAATGCAACTGCAAGGAAGTGGGGGGGTGCATCCTTCAATACACTCCCGCTTCTCTGGGCGACATCCTGCAGCAGCTTCTCTTGGAGGTTTGCACAGACACAAGCAAGCTTTGAGACAGTCATAGGACATTTCAGTCTCTTACACCATGCTCCTAAGGGACCATTTGGACTGGGGCATTTTTTTCTAGCTGTCTGTTCTTCTGCACATTTGTTCTCTCTAGTCCTCAGGTATGGGGCCTAAGGTCCTATGCAGTCTATGATCCATAATCTAGGTGCTTAACCTAGCTAGACCTGGATTTTAAGGATGTATTTGTTTTCCTTTGGCAATGAAATTTGGTTTACAATGTGACACATTCTGGTATCATCTAGGAAGAAATTCCAGGTTTCCCTTAATATTTTGAGAGAAACAGGCCTGGGGTGGTTTGAAGAAACTCTAGGTTTATATAAATTCCCACACAGATGAATGAAACAGGCATTATCATCGCAACAGAATTGGTATGTCAGTCTGCTTTCACTCTTTTTGGTATGACACTGGGAGAGGGAAGCCCAGTGCTTAGAAACAGATGCCTGTTAATCACCTGCAATGGTTGAACTCCACAACTAACAACTGTGTGGCTGGTTCTTGCAGTAGAAAATCTGAGAGATGATGGACAAGGATCCAATCTCATTAATGAGTAATGTCTATGCAAGTTTATTTCAAGTACTTTCCTCCTTACAGTGGCCCAAGGACAGTCAGACTTCACATAAAGACAGTAACAAACACCAGCTTTTTGCAACGTTCTCCCAGCCTTTGACTTTCCAATTTCTCTTTGATTTTTTTCTGTTACAAATTTGTCACTGCTGCTGGCAGCTGACTTCCCTGATGGGAGGCAGGAAGCTGCTAATGGGGAAACACCTTTCTCTGTGTTGGTTGATTTTTCACCAAGGGGATATTTCCTAGGATAGAAAACTGTCAAAGGAAATGAGTATCTTGAGAGTCTGGGAGGAAATGGAGAAAGAGGGAGTCCTGCAGCTGCTACAGCCCTTATACAGTTAAGATCTCAGAGTGGTGGTGAAGCCAAATCTTTAAGCAGTCAAGCAAGCAGGAAAAAATTCTGCCTGAGGAGAGCAATTGTCTTGGTGACATTAGTGAAGGGAAATTGAGATGTGAGGAGGGAGATGCTTAGATCCTCACAAGGGGAGCAGAGACTGGTAGTTGCTGAGGGAGAGGCTAATTTCTCAAGGACAAGGGGAAGTGCTCCAGAAAATCCTCCCTACTCACAGGGTTGCCCCTGTTAAAAAAGCACTTTCACTCGCATAAAAGCCAGGTATATATTTATAAACATATATGTTATACTACTATCGACCTTGATCTTTTTTCATGGCTTTATATCGGCTCATCTCTTCAGGGATAAAGAAGAGGCTCTTTGGACACTGTCAGATATAGTGCAGAGCCAGAGTGAACCCATGGTTAACTCTGACTTTGTCACTTTATGCTTTCACTGCATACAAAGTCTGACTTGCCACTTGCTCATGCTGTATGATTTAAACATATCAACGCAACCGATGCGGGCAAAAAAGAGAGCAAGTTAGGTCTGAAAGCAAACTAGTAATCACAGCACCTTGCCATTCAGGAAGGGAAAAATCCAGAAAGTTGATTGGCAAAAGGCATTTCCCTCCTAGCTGAGCTAAAGGACACCTTTCCTGAAGCTACTGAAGTGACACAGAAAGACCAAACACAGCAGTCAGTAGAGAACAACAGGACGCATAGGGCCAGCCCTGGCTGTTGCATGTTCTCTGATTTAGTCTTTTGGTATAAGTCATTAATAGTGATTTGTGAGCTAGGATTTCAACTACCCCTTTTGAAAAGGGAGAAATTATACAAACCATACATTTTGCTATTATAGGCTTGTCAGGAACAACTGAACTGTTCTTAGATGTGAGGGAAAAGCTTCTAGCATTTTTTGCTGCATTGAAACTCATGTAGAAATAAGGAAGTGAAAAACTCACAGAAATCAAGTAACTAAAAAAAAATAGCAGCCACTGAAAGATCTATTTATATAAATGCTTGTTTATATATTTTGATTTATAGGTAGCTGCCTAGCTGGGTTAATTTTAGATCAGCTGTGTTATTCATAAGGCTTTGTTGGGATGTGTAGTATGTTGTATTATTTTTAGTCCAGGGTAAGCCAGCAAGTTAATAAGAATCACTCTGCACTTCCCACTCTGGCATGCAGCTCCAACTTCAGAGAGGGCTGGGAACAGATACAAACTGTTTATCACAGTTTTCTCCAGCCATCACCTTCCTCCCTGACCTTGTGATAGAAGAACATCAAGGAAGTCCATCAGGTATGTGGTAGCGACCTGTTCCTAACACTACACAACAACCATGGCTTGCAGGAGGACTTGTGTTGTTGCTTCCTTTAGGGGTGGCCAGGAAGTGGTCAGGGTGCTAAGTCAGCAGAGGCACAGATACCCAGGAGTGCTTAGGATGGCACCTCTCTGTGGTCTCACCTTGCGCCTCCTAATCATACCCTGAAAAACAAAGCTCTCCGTGCTGCTCTGTGCTGACAGCAATCATTTCTGGGCAGTAATGAAGCAATGATCCCCTTTGCTTTGGCCCTGTTACTGTTTGATAACACAGGCTGCTGCTTTGCTGGCATTTATCCATCATGTTGTGTCTGGAAACTGGGTCAGAGAAGACTAGCTTTTTGACATACACTTTTTAATCGTCACTCTTCACTGTGAACTGCAAGGTCACAAGACTCAGTGGCCTGAGGAGATGCATAGATGCACTGAACCACTGCCAGAGCAGCTGAAAAAGAGTGCCTATTCATTGCAGATTACATGTTTTGAACTAACTCTGACAGGAAAGCATACCTGTCAGCTCCATGGCAGGCTGATTAGGTTAATTAAGTCCTTGCCTATGAGTACAATAATTAGAACTGTCAGTTGTTTAAATGATGATAGAAGAAAGGCAAGATTCAAGGAGAAGCACTGGAGTTTGGAAGTACTAACCATATAGGGGGGAATCCATAACATGCAGTGATTTAATACTTCCCTTCAGGCAACCTCATTTATGAATAATGCTGAGGGGAGGAGAAAATTGTGTCCAGTGGAGTTTGTTTTGTTTTGCACTTACATTAATGAGAACTGAGATGGTCAACAAGTTCATAAATCAGATTTATAGGCTGCAAGCATAACTGTAGTCTTGGGGTAACCTTGGAAAACTTCACTCTTTTCACAGGGAAATGCACACCATGGAGAATAGTGTATATTTTCTCATCCTCTCAACAAAGGTATAAGAAGCCATCTCGTGTATTCTTGTAGCTTTGGATTTGTCAGTAAATGCCATGCACCAGGGTGATAATTTATAGTAGTATCACAGTTAGTAGCACAAAATGGGAAGAGAGGGAAGCTGAGAGAAACAAAACCAGGAAAGCCATATGTGAGGCTAGATAATATGACTCTGTCAGTCCTGGGAAGCCTGTTAGGAACTTTGATTTTTATGGCTTGTGTTTTTAGATGTAAGCACATTTACAGGAGACCAGAGAAAAGAGAACAAAATGACAGCAGGTCTGGAAAACGTAACTTGCAAGAAGAAGAGTTGGGTTTGCTCTGTTCAAAACAAAGAAGACTGGGGAGAAGGAGAGGATGCTCATGGTAACACCCTTCCAGTGTGGTAGGTCACTTGAATGATGTGATGTAATGATCAATGTGATGATCACTTGAATCCCATGGCAGCTGGGGGAGGGACAGGAAGAAATCACCTTATATTGCAGCAGAAAAGTGTATGGTGAAATTGGAAAACTTTGTAAGTGTTACAACGGTCAGATATTAGAGGAGGCTGTCTAAGGGTGTGTTGAATGTACTGGAAAGCATTAAGAAGATGTTAGATAAACATTTATTTGCATCAGTGGAGGAAGACATTTTGCTACCTCTTACAGTTCTATGTATTGGTGACTCTGTGGGGGATTATGATTTAGCCATATTCAGGTTAAGATGCCAACAAAGCATCTCCTAGAAAAAAAATAAAGATAAAAATAAAAACAAAAATAAAAATAAAATTAAAAATAAAAATAAAAATAAAGATGGAACAGGGTGGAGGGAAGAAGATCAGGAGCAGCAAGACAATTTTGGGAAATGGGACTAAGAGTAGGTTTGGAGCTATGAGTAGATCAAGTTATCCAAGGAAAAGTGCAGAGCAGCTTGATGAAGAGTCCAGTCTCAAAAAAGGAATGCAGAAACCCCAACAAAGGCTGTTGTAATGACAGATAGAGAGTAGAAATGAAAAGGTGGAAAGAAAAGTAATGGAGACTGGTCACTTTTTGTAGAAGGGAGTATGACTAACAGCAGAGCAGAGGAAGAAGGGAATGAACAGAGGCCTGAAGACCTGGCCATGGAGAAGTCATTGAAAGCCTCAGTCATGCAAGGTCTAAGGTACTGTGTCCTGAGGTACAAGAAAGTTTATTTTAACCCTGCAATATTAAAATCAGATTTAAAGAATGTAATTCTGTGTCTTTTTTTAAAGAGCATATCTGTCCCTAATTTTCTAGCATGCATGCATATGCCACAGAGATTAAGGTAAGCAAACCAAGCATTAATTAGAAAAACCTTCCAGAAAAAAATTAATGACCTGTCTTTGTGGAACCAAACAGTTTCTCATCGGACTAGCTCAATCAGAGAAACATACTGTTAAAAAGTTTGTGTAACTGTAACTGATGTTTGGTTTGATTTGAACATGGTTTGGAGGAGAAGTAAGACACAGATGTGAGGTTCTCAGCCATTTCCTGATATTGCTTAAGAAAATACAGTCACTGTAAAGCACAGAACATTTCCTAACCATGGCAGTGATAACAACCTCATTTTTTACCGACACTAGATAAGCTTTCTGTGCAGCTGGCATCAGATGGTAGAAGAAGCTCATGTATTATATACATCTCAAGGAAAAGTGCCAGAGCCAATCCCCTTCCCACCAGCAGGGACTGTTGACGTGTCTAAGCAGCTTTACCAGTTTAATGAATTGGGTCATTAACAGCAGTGATTCCTCGGGGTAAGGATTGCCTGTGCTGTTTTGTGTTAGGCAGAGGCATCTCCAGTCACCACCATAAGTCATGCTGCCTGCCCACTGCCAGCTGTTAAATGCCAGTTGTTGAGGAAACTTCACTGCAGCTTTTTTTTTTTTTCTATGGGAGAGAGGTAAACAGCATTTAAATGGCACAATGTCACACTCTGTGACTCTGATGAAACTCAAGTGGCTTTGGCTGGGAGTCTAAAAACGAAAATCAGGGGTTTCTGATAAGCATGGCATTTTGTTATTAAAGTCCTTCCCTTCCCATGGAGTGCTCACCCCTGGACTGCATGCAGGCACCCGTCTCCTCTGCTGTTGTTGATAAATACAGAGAGAATTGCGGAGCCTCTGCTTTATAATTAAAAGATGCTTAAATAATTAAGAAATTAACAGAGGCTGAGTCTCCAAATCATGGTAAAGTCCTGAAATCAAGTTAGAAAGAGAGCAATGCTATTTACTTTCCTTTCAATTCTCTCTAGTTTAAGGGAGCTAGGGATGCCCATGCTACAGCACCAGGAATAGAAAGCACTACAATTTTATTTTTGTACTTTTTTTTTTTTTCTACAGATCTGCATGCTGTCACACCCCACACACTAAAATACAGTTAGTGGCTGCCTCACACAGTATTTTATAAAGTGAAAGTACTTTTTAAAGAAAAATTCTTCCAGGCTTTGACACACAAAGTAATTACCACAGGACCATGAGTCTCTGCTTCTCATCCTGGGTCTCTCAGGTTCTCATCCATGCTCTCATCCTCCTGCAAGTGCGTGGGGAGCTGAGGTGGCTGCGTTTCACAATGAAACAGGAAGAAGTCCCCTTGCGTTTACCACAGGGAAAGGACTTCATTGCAGGCAGCTCACAGTCACTGAACATGGTGCTCTAAGTAGATCCTGGGGTTAAGGGCTCAATTTTTACAAATCACTCAGCAAGTGAAAAAAATAAATGTTTCATCTGCAACTAAGAAATCTTGACTGAACTTGGCTACATTCTTTTTAATTTTATAGCTTCTGAAGACTTGTAAAAACGCTTACTTTTGGCCCTGTGCTGGGCTCTTAAGACCCAGTTTTGAGACATCTGCATAAAAATGGCACGGCTTTCTTGGGTGGTGGAGACGCAGAACAGTGGTGTGAGTGGAGCTGGTGCAGTGGGTGTAGGCTGGAGCAGGTTGGCGTGGGTACCCGAGTGCAGTCATACAGCCCCTGCACTGTACAGTGCAAACAGACTGGCACTTGCAGACCTGCTGAATCCTGCAGGCTTTGGATGTGGTTTTGGTATGGTTTTATGTGGACTCCTCATGTGCAGGACTGCTGCTTTTGGACTTACCAGAGGTAACAGACCTGCAGACAGAGCATCCACCTAATTCAAAAGTACCCAGGTGCAAAGCTCACCCAGAGGGGTTTTGTCTTGCAAATGGTGATTTCAGGGAGGACCTTGTGGTATTCTGGAAGTGTTGGACACCCAAGCAGTGGAGACAGCATAGGGTCATTTGATGTCTTCTTGCTCTGGATTTACGAGGTAATAATTGCTGAAGCCAATATGGTATAATGACCAGTATATGCTATTTTATAAGCAAAATCCAGTGGAGGGCTAATCTTGCACTGAGGCGGCAAAAGCTAATGGAATAGTCTTAGGGACCTTTGAGCATATGTATTTCATAGGCTGATGAGGATGTCTACATTTATCTGGTATAACACATGCAGGATGCTGATGACATGAATGAAAGAGTCAGGATTAACTGGAGGCTGTCTTGTAAAAAGACCCCAACAAGATCCAGAAGAAGCAAGCAGTAGAATCTCTGATAATAATGACAGGCTTTAACTGCAAGATGGATATCAAGACCCAGGATTTTAACCCTTCCTAAATTAGAGGCTGTTTGGATGTGCAATTATATTTTGAGCATGACTCTATTTATAAATAACAAAAAGGTCTTCATGCAACCTGCCAATTTATGCAGATGGACGAAGACAGCTTTGGAGGCTTAATAAACGCTTTTTTTGTTTTACAGTACTACATCTGTTTTAGATAATGCAGGAACACTGTTTAATGAGATCTTTCATATATGTTTCCAGTTTAATCTCTCCATAATCACTTCAGATACTCAGAGAAACTGAACTAGACAAATGATACAGTGACAAGAGTCAGATTTGAGCAACAACATAAACCGGAGAAGCAGACTCTATCTGTAGAAGTGCCCTGGTCAACAAACTAATAAAATTTTCTTTTCTTTCCCCTTGACAAAGGCTACATTTTATTAAGCAAGCCCCTTCTGACAGCTGCATTAATACAATTAGATGTTGTTGCTGAGAAACTAATCAGAGAAATGTCTGGAAATAGGTTAGGCCTCCTCTTTGATTTAAAAGCAGAGTGAAGTTTGAAATACGACCATTTAAAAATTCAGTCTCTGGGTTGCCATTGTGAATAACTCAAAACTCATTGTTTGACTAAAATCTGACAATTCAGCCGGAGTTTTGACAAGACTGCAAAACCAATGGTGTCCTTTCTTGTCTAGTCTCACAGTCATTCTTAACAGCATTCAAGACTTCATCTAATTTTATTATTTGGAAAAACCCAGAAGAGTAAAATTTAGAACTCAACCTCAGCTGATATAATCTCATGTAACTTCTTACCCCAGAAAAGCATGTGCCCATTTAAAGTTTTACTAGAAACTGAATTCAGTAAGGCTAAATCTTTACTTTCAGGTCTATTCCAAGTGCTGGAGTTTAAAGATCATTAGCAAATACATTTAATTATACCCATATTGACTGCACCCCCTCCCTGCTTCCAGTGACCAGGTTTTGTATGGAAGAAAAAGAGGAGACAGAGATTGCCTGTGGACATCAGAAGAGATTTACATGGGTAGAAGTGGATGTCTGTCTTGCCATCCCAGAGACTGGTGCTGTTTGGTGCTGAAAACATTTTCTCACTGTGCTAATTCCTTAATAGTAGCGTATTAACATGCTGCACTGCTAGTTCTCTGCTTTACATGGCTTTACAGAAGTCTTTTGTTAGCAGATATTGCTGGAGGAAGTTGCTCAGGTCCACAGAGAGCCACCCCGGTCAACTATCAGACCCATCCAGCTGATGCTTACCATAGAGGAAAAACAATTGTAAATGACTCCTCCGCCAGATTCTGGAAATGAGCACCAGCCCTTGGCTGTGTGGAGCATATTGTCTCTGTGATGCATTTGCTGCAGGAGGCTGCCTGCACAGAATCACAGAATCACAAAATCACCTAGGTTGAAAAAGACCTTGAAGATCATCTAGTCCAACCATTAAAGTCGCAGCAACCCTTCCCAGGTGGCTGGGCCGTGGCCTGCATGGGGCAGCTGTGGGTGAGGGTGCAGGGACCCCTGTGCAAGTGTCAGGAGCTGCGAGGAAGGGCTGCCATTCACACAGCCTGGTTTGTCCCTGAGCCTTGGTGACACATTTGGCACATGGTGACAGTGTAGTCGCTGTTTGTATCAGTGGCACTTTTAGTCAGTGTGCATGTAGAAAGTCAGCTCGCTTCAGAGAGAGTCACTTTGGTTAGGGAAACTCAGGTGTCCCAGTGGAGGAAACTCCCTCCTCCCCACAGTCATTTGTAGGCTTCGCAGTCCTTGCGCTGGGTAGGCAATGTCTTAGATCACCTGAGTGTTTCTCATGAATGACTCATGCAGAAGAAGTGAGGTACGTTATATGTGTGCTTGTGTGGGCTCATGCATGTATATGAAACATAAATTACACAGAAAAGACCATGAAATCTGTGAAATCAAGGATTTAAAAGGTAAAAACCATTAAAATAGAAACTGGGCAGGAACAGTGTGGAAGAGCCTAGACCATTGCAATGACAGCTGACAGGGAGCTTGTTGTGTCATCTCGCAGTCTTTCGCAGATGGTGCCAGCCCCACTCTGCCATTCCTCCCTCCCCTCTCCCCCCATGCCCTCTCTCCATCCCTGGCATCCTGCTCCCTCCTCCCAGAATGTCCTTAGCAGCAGGGAGGAGTGACTGTTGGAAGATGCGTCCCCAGTCCTTGCGGCCCTGAGCTATGCTCAGATGCACGCTTTGCACAGAGTCCTGCCACTGGTGCTGCCTGTGGGCGAGGAACACTGGGAAGGCTACGGGACCAAGCGCCGGCTCCTGTCAGAGGGGGCAACTCCCTGATGGAGGAAGTCAGCAGAAACCATCAGTGTTTTGTCAGAAGTGGGGTATTTTTGTCCTCCTCTGCAGTAAAGGATCCTGTCCAATGTGGGTAATCATAAAAGATCTATTATTCATCATTAATGAGTGAGGAGTGGAAGCCACAGCATCTCTGTTCCTCAAGGGTTGTTTTGCATTATTCTGCTATTTTGCTTGAGTCTGCTGGAGTACTGTTGTTATCCATGTGACATAAAATCGAAACACTGCTATCTTTTCCTATATGTTTTACTGATCATAAAATAGATATATTTCTGAAGTGTTGTTCCACAAACCATTTTAGGCTCTATTTTAGACTACCTACCTTACCTGCTATCATAATTTACTTATAGTCTGTGAGAAAGTAATGTGAGAAGTTTTTTCATAAAATCCAGTTCCCACCATTTTGGTTAAACAACAAATGTTTAATGTCCCCTGTTACTGCACTTTAATACGTATTTAATAAAACTCCTTAAAAACCAAGCCCTTATCTGCAGATAAACTGTCTGATGCACAGAGGGCCCTTTATCATGGTTTGCTTTCCTCACTGATGATTTAGTGTCTGTGGTCTGGTGAAGCTGTTCTCTACCCTAATCTGAAAGGGAGAAGCAGCAGTTCCCCAATCTGACACTTGAGCTGGTAATGTGAAATGAAAGGTCCTGACTTTGCTCTATTTCTTGTTGTCTGCCATCACTTACCAGGAGCCACTGCTCCAGCTAGATGTCATAAGGGGCAGCTACATTTTGTTCTCCTTCTTCCTAAATGTGGCCATGACTGAAGAGGTGGTGATGGAGGCATCTCTGAAGAGTACAAAGGGAGCACAGAGAAGCCTCTGATCTCCCCGCATACCAGGAGGTGAAATGTTCGCTGACCAGTTGAACTGATTTAAACTCTCCGTGGGACTTCAAACTTGTCCCTCTGCCATAACAAATGGCTATATATACCATGGGGAGAAAATCAAGGGAACCAGACCTGAGGATGACTGTTTGGATAGGAATGGAGCAGAGACTGATGTCTCAGGAAGCAAAGTCTTGCTCATCTCTGATCTTTGAACTCTTTTGAACATCATAAAGAGAAGTACTATGTCTCATCTGGGTAAATCACCCTTCCTACCAGTAAGTCCCTCGCTGGGTTGAGTTGGCCGTTGTGGTGCTAAGCAAGTGCTGCAGTCCTGGCTGCCCATGGCAGTGGGGTTCCTGCATGTGGTTTCAAATCCCCTGGGAAAATAATTCCTATTTTGAGCATCACACACACATGCACACACAGGCATATCACAAGTAGCATGATGTCATGTTCAGTTCCTGCAAGCTGTTAGCATTACAGTGGATTCTCATCATATGGAGGACTATAGCACATTAATTTTTCTTACCAAAAAGTCAAGGGAATAAAACATGCTCTCTCTGATTAACAAAGAAGCCAGATGTTCAGAATAATTTTTGAAACGTGAGGAAATTCAAAGAAAAATTAAGCAAGTATGTCTGGACATAGTCTTTTCAAGCTCTTTTTTCTCTCCCTTAAGTCTCTCGGTGTGAAAAAGTAAAAATCTTGCTAGGCGGTAACACAAAAGTTGTTGATTAATTGTAACCATCTCTCAGGGATATTTCATTGCTGGGAATCATGTCACATACAGCCCTCAACTGACTCTTAAGTGTTATCCATATTCAGTAAAACACTGTAAAGATTTCTCCCTATATTCAACCTCTCTTATGATGTAAGTAATGTCAAGGGCTCAATTCTGCTTCCTTAGTTAGAATTTAAGTACTGTATTTGAATGACACTATCAGTTAGTTTTTCAACATGAAGAACAGAGATTCATGCAGAACATGTCAAACTTACTCATGATGACATTGAAGGGATTATGACTGTATGAATATTTGCTAAATAAATTTTTGAGAAGTGCAGGTGTTTGGTGAATGGTGTGCGTATTTGTAAATGCCAACATGGTAACTGGACTTCCACAAGTAGAGAATTTCTTGAATATATAGTTTTGTATAAGCCCAATAGAACAATTAGCTCTCTGTTCCATAATCAACACAACACAAGCACAAATTCCTCAGGATGTTGGTTTATGTCTTTTACACAATGAAAACATACCTACCTTTCTAAGTCTAGGAGCCTTTGAGAAAGAAAATTCAGCCAGATTGTCAGTTTGGGGATATTAAATCAGTCAATCCTTTATAGTGTTTTAGTATATATCTTTTCTTATGTACTACTTGAGCATGCATCGCACACTGCAATAAATACAGATGCATGCACGTTGTGCACCACTACTGTACAGGAGGGTGCTTATTTTAATCTAGAAACACTTTTTTTCTTCTGAGCTTGGATTTGGTCTGGTTTTGATTCATTGGCTTTGTTTAGGTCCCTAAAGGATAATTTAGGAATACAAGTAACTTACAGATGCTTTGTAGGATGTAGACTTTGGAAAGTAGCACGATTCATTGTACCAGTATCTACTGCTGTTGAGCATTAACTTCTTAATAATGAAGTCTTTCAAATCAAGCACTACTGGCACAATAGCACACTTGAATCTAGTGGCTTGGCTGAACACAAGATAGGGATAATTTCCTTTATCCTTTTGTCTAATACATTAACTTTGATCTCTATGCATGGGCAATTCTCATTACACTACACTTTTCTTAAATATGAACTCAGTACATATATGTCATGTATATTTTGGGCTATTCATTCCATCTGCCACATAAAAAGGGCTGTTCAGCTAGATATGGATTCTTTTATGCTAAAGGAGGTCAGGACACACTGTGCTTCCCTTTATTTATCTCAACTGAAATCTTATCACAGATTATTTTTCATTATTCTGTAATATATATAATAAAAGCCAAGCTGATGTCTTTGCTAGATTCCCATTCTTAAATGAAGTACAAAGGCATTGTCATTTTACAGCTTCATAACCCTTCATGACTTGCAGAAATGAAGTGTCAAAAGAGGAGGAAGGTTGCAGGTGTAACACTCACGAGCTGGAATGAAGATTGACCACTGCTGTGGAGTCCCCATTTTGAGAAACTAAGCATGTGCTTTCTCCCCATGTTCAGCTTTACACAGTGCTAAGAGCAGCAGCAATATCAATACAGCTGTGAATGCTCACCATTTATTCCAACTGGGCCTGAAAGTCATGAGCCAGGCACTGAAAATCAGACCATCTGGAAGACGTTAAGCTAAAGCGATCTGGCTCCATGGCAGACACAAGGAAAAATCTGTATTTCCAGAGTGACCACAGAGTTGAGTCCAACTGGGCAGGTGTCCTGTGGGGAAACTGTATGTGGTCAGTAATTGAGGGCTCTATCCTCTGTCAAGGTGGGGTTTGGAAAGAAGAGGAGTTAAGATCTCATAGGCTGTTTGGGCCTCTCAGTTTTTGGGTACTTAACCTGCTCTTCTAGTGTAACTTTATGTGTAAAAGTTCACAGAGTTCTGGGAAAACACACTGAAAAAAAAATAATATGTAATAATACCATCATCCAGCATGGTATTACTGTCACATACTGACAGGGTAGGTAAGAGACTAGACTAGAGTTCCGGAGGGCTAACTTTGACCTGTTCAAAAGACTGATTAACAAAATCCCTTGGGAGACTGCCTTGAAGGATATGGGAGTCCAGGAAGGCTGGACATACTTCAAGAGCGAAGTCTTGAAGGCAGAGGAGCAGGCTGTTCCCACGTGCTGAAAAACAAGCAGGCGGGGAAGGAGACTGGCCTGGCTAAACAGGGACCTTTGGCTGGATCTCAAGAACAAAAGGAGAATCTACAACCTTTGGAAGAGGAAGCAGGTCTCTCATGAAGACTATAAAGATGTAGTGAAGCTATGCAGGGAGAGCATTAGGAGAGCCAAAGCGCAGCTAGAGCTCAACCTGGCTACAGCTGTTAAGGATAATAAAAATAATTTCTATAAATTCATTAATGGCAAAAGGAGGATTAGGGAAAATCTCCCTCCTTTATTGAATGCAGAGGGAAACATGGTAACAAAGGATGAGGAAAAGGCTGAGGTGCTCAACGCCTACTTTGCCTCAGTCTTTAGCAGTGGAACTGGCTGTTCCCTGGACACCCAGCCTCATGAGCTGGGAGATGGGGAGGGGAAGCAGAATGAGGTCAGCACAGTTGAAGAGGAGATGGTCAGAGACCTGCTACACCACTTGGATGCACACAAGTCTGTGGGACCTGATGGGTTACACTCAAGGGTGCTGAAAGAGTTGGCAGATGTGCTCGCCAAGCCGCTTTCCATGATTTACCTGAAGTCATGGCTAACTGGGGAGGTCCCATTGGACTGCAGGGTGGCAAATGTAACACCCATCTACAGGAGAGGCAGAAAGGAGGATCCAGGAAACTATAGAGCTGTCAGTCTGACCTCAGTGCCAGGGAAGGTCATGGAGCAGATCATCTTGAGTGCCATTAAAAGTCTATAATGGACAACCAGGGGATCAGGCCTAGTCAGCATGGGTTTATGAAAGGTAGGTCCTGCCTGACAATCCTGATCTCCTTCTATGACAAGATGACCCGACTATTGGACAAGGGAAAAGCTGTCGATATTATCTACCTGGATTTTCAAAAAGCATTCGACACAGTTCCCCATAGAATTCTCATAGAAAAACTGGCTGCTCATGGCCTGGATGAGCAAGCGGTCTGCTGGGTCAAGCACTGGCTGGATGGATGGTCCCAGAGAGTGGTGGTCAATGGAGCTAAATCCAGCTGGCGGCTGGTCACAAGTGGTGTTCCTCAGGGCTTGGTGTTGGGACCATTTCTGTTCAACATCTTTATTGATGATCTTGATAAGGACATAGAGTGTATCATCAGTAAATTCGCAGATGACACCAAGTTAAGCGGGAGTGTTGATCTGCATGAAGATAGGGAGGCACTACAGAGAGACTTGGATAGATTGGATAGGTGGGCCAACGATAACAGGATGAGCTTCAACAAGGCCAAGTGCCAGGTCCTGCACTTGCGCCACAACAACCCCATGCATCGCTACAGGCTTGGGGAGGTGTGGCTGGAGAGCTGTGTGGAAGAGAAGGATCTGGGGGTTCTAATTGACAAGCAGCTGAACTTGAGCCAGCAGTGTGCCCAGGTGGCCAAGAAAGCCAACAGCATCCTGGCTTGTATTAGAAATAGTGTGACCAGCAGAAGTAGGGAGGTGATAGTCCCCCTGTACTCTGCACTGGTGAGGCCACACCTTGAGTATTGTGTCCAGTTTTGGGCACCTCAATACAAGAGGGATATCAAGGTGCTGGAGCGAGTGCAGAGGAGGGCAACGAAGCTGGTGAGGGGCCTGGAGAACAAATCCTATGAGGAGAGATTGAGGGAGCTGGGACTGTTTAGTTTGAGGAAGAGAAGGCTGAGGGGAGACCTCATCACTCTCTACACCTACCTGAAAGGACATTGTAGAGAGGTTGGTGCTGGTCGCTTCTCACAGGTGATTAGTGACAGAACAAGGGGGAACGGCTTTAAGCAGGGGAGGTTTAGACTGGACATTAGGAAAAAATTTTTCACAGAAAGAGTGGTTAGACAGTGGAATAGGCTGCCCAGGGAGGTGGTGGAGTCACCATCCCTGGATGTGTTTAAGGGTCGTTTAGATGAGATGCTGGGGGATATGGTGTAGGGGAGAACTTTGTAGAGTAGGACTGATGGTTGGACTTGATGATCCAAAGGGTCTTTTCCAATCTGAATGATTCTATGATTCTATGATTCTATGATAGGTCTCATGGCCCTGGTCTCTGCCACGTGAGCTGTTGCAGTACTGGTCAACAGTACCGGTTATCGCTCCCTGCCTCAATCTTGGGAATTTTTTTGGTGTATAGAGCATTTCCACTGCAGCTAAGCCAGCCCAAATCTCCAGAGACAATATTTCATCCCTGACTGCTCGATGTAGAACAGGTTCTGGAGGAGAGGCACTGACCAGCGATGCCTTGCCAGGGGCTGACCATGAGCCATGGGAGTGTGGGGAATCCTGATTCTGGATCTGGCCCTGGAGGGGAAGGGACATGAGCACATGCCGTTCCTTTCCAGTGTGAGCCCTCTGTGTTGTTATTCTTCACTTGTCTTCAACCTTCTTCCCTCATCTAGGCAATTTCTGTATCCAGCCCTTAATTTTGCCACACAGGTCCCAAGGTGGAACTTTGAGACCTGATATTACCCAGGGAAGCTGGGGTTAAGACCACAAGGAAAAGCCTGCAAAGCTTCAGGTTAAACCACACATGGTAGTGGGCAAAATTTTCAGTAGAAAAGGTGCTGAGACATGTGAGAAGCTACCAAACATGTGCAAGCTGTAGATTTGAAAGGTTCGTAGATTTACCAAAAAGTCACAGACTTTATGTAAAGCATTGTTGCCTTATCTCAGCAAAAATTCAATTACGCTCTTTCTACCTTTTCAGCTTTTCCAGAGTTTAAGCCTTTCCAGAGAACATTTCAGTCACAGCACAATTATTTTTGAATACACTCAAAATAGTTTCTCTCACAGCAAGATTTCTAGGAGTAAAAATAGCCCAGGGTGAGGTAAGGTCCATAACATGGAAAATTTTAGCCCAACATTTACAGTTTGTCAAAACTCTGCGACAGAAAAGGTATACCTCTTGAAGGATGAATCCTGCCAAGTCATGCATCTGAAATAATTAATCCATGGAAAAGCAACCACAGGAGCTGCTGGATGCCCGTGGAAACACTGCACTGCTGTTTCAGTGCCCAACACGATATTCCCTTGGGAAAGTAGGAAGAGATTAGGCAAGCAGCCAGAATTTAGCCAGAACTGCACCAGGGTTAACACACCCTTTCCTTTTTCTCCTTTTTTTCCCCCTGGAGAAGCAGTATGGGCCGTTTTTTTGGCCACAAGAGGTCAGGGCCTCCCAGCGCAGCTTCTCGCCGCAGCACCCAGCCGGAGGGAGGCTCGGCGGGGAGCGGCCAGACCCCCTGCGGTAGCGCCCAGGTGCAAGAGGAGGATTTAAGAGCCAAGACTACATCTGTCCAAGCACAGCACCGGGGGACGTGGCTACCCCCTGTTCAGGGACCTCTCTGTCCTTCCCGGGGACTGAGAAGGGGTTAAGGGGAAGATGAAGTGACTTTTTTCAGTGTCACCCAGTGGGTTGGTAGAAGGATGTTACATCCTCTGACAACACCTTTGGCAAACCACGCAGTTCTTTTGTGTATCTGAGGGAACTGGAAAGCTTCAGGGTTAATCCTCTAATAATGCTAAATTTGGCTGATGGTACTGAGAATCTTCACTAATTTTAGGTGGACAGGCCTCTACTTCAAACTTAAATTCATCAAAAATCCGATGCTATTGCTTTTTTCCTGCTTCCCACTATCTGCTTGCTGTTCAGGAATATTCCCTTGTTGCTGCCTTCCTTACACTGGACAGCTGTTTGCTGCAAAATCTCTTACTTCATTTAGTTATGCTGTGCACAGAACAGAGAGCACAATCGTTCCCGAGTCAATTAATGTTATACTCATTTAAAATATTTTGGGAAGTTGTTTTCAAGATAGAAGGAACACTGTTGCCCTGAATCACCTGTTTTAAGATATTCCTTCTGATACTAAAACCTGTTAAATGTCATGTTATTGCTAAACCATTTCTGTTCTGACTTTAGACCAGTTTTGTGCTTTAAAGTTCAAGTTAGCCAATCTAATATAAATAGCTTTTTGAGTGTTAGAAGTGTATTTGTTCCTAATTTTTTGGTGTTGATTCTTAGGAAAATAATAAATAATTTTTAGAACTTTCTTTCCTGTGGCAATTTTACTGAGTACTCATTTACATGAAGTCATAAAATAGATCATAAAATAAGTAGATATTCAGTTATATAAATTGCACCCTTTAGTAGCTGTGCCCTTTTACCAGGGATCTATAGAATACACTGACTTGAGCTGCAAACAAGAGTCTTAAAAAGAAGTAGTGTCTTAATTTTTCCGCATTTTTCATATTTTAAATCCATCCCTAATGTACACAAGAGTAAAGTTATTTAAATGCATGTTTTTCACACTCAAACTGAGATCCAGCCATATAACCTTAGAAAGTCTTATACAGCTTTTGTATATTGGAGAGAAAATAGAGAAGGAACTTGATCCCAGTCTATAATTGACTTCAGTGGGAGAAAATATTTGAATTCAGCAGGATCTGTAATCAAGAGACAAATTGAGCCTAATGATTCAAAGGTGAATCCGGAGAAACTAGAAACTTGTGGATGTTTGTAAAATCAGAAGTATCTGCCTATTGGAACGTATATCAAGGGATGCAGGAGGAAAGCAGGCAGTTTTCAAAACGTCTCTGTGTCTGCCAGGGATGATCAGGGACCACCACTGCGCAGCTCCAGAGCTGAATAACTCTCACCTGCTGGACTCTGCAGGTTCTTGAGGGGCAGCTGGGTGCTGTGACACCCAGTGCGGTCTCCTGACATGGGTCTCTGTATGCCACAGGGCCAGGCTGTCTCTGTTCGTAGCTGAAGTCTTGGCGGGATGGGAAGCCCTGAAGGTGAACATGATGAACAGGAAACAAGAAAACATGTGGAATTAATCAGTTCCAGTGAACTGGCCTTTTCTCATTAAAATGTGTTCAGTCAGGCCCATGGAGCAAAGGACGGCTGCCATCTCCGAAATTATATCCTTGTTCTCACACAGCCTGTTTATTCAGGAAACAAAACTGGATGATGGGTCCTTCCAGCTTCAACATGAATTCCTGGTGCTTGTTTACATTTGTGGCAAGTCTGAATGGTTTATTGACTTCATTAGAAAGCAATAAGCAGGTCTACAATTTTCAGTGACCCATGCTCAAAAATGCTTTGCAAAGGCTTAGCTGTGAAAATATCAGTAAGATTTTGTTTTGAAAATATCAAGTCCAATTACACTTCTTCAGCAGTGTATCACTTAAATAAGCTTTTAGCACACTTTCTGCATTCAGAACTAAATTTTAAGGTCAGAGATTTGCCATTTTGCCCCTTACTTCAGTGAAATAAGAACATATCCATGTGTTATTAATCCAGATGCATTTTGCTAGCAAGATGAAGTCGGGGGGTGGGGGGGGGCGTGGGGGTGTGGGGGGGTGTGTGGGGGGTGTGTGGGGGGTGTGTGTGTGTGGGGGGGGTGTCCCCACGAAGCTCTACACAAGAAGTATATCATATTCTAAATAAGGCACCCACACACTGCTAAGGAAGAATATATGACTGAGGGACCTGTATGACACTAACACATTTATATGAAAGAGATTTGCCTTTTGGTTTTTGGACTTTTTTTTCTTGTTTATTCCAATCTTCTTTACTCTTAAGTTTATGTTAGCTAGTGTGAAAGTAATCAATGTTGTATCTCTAGCTCAAACAGCAGCATAAACCTCACAGTCAGGGTGTCTTATGATTTCACAGAAAGGATCTTGTTGCAGGGCATGGCTGAGGGGGATTAAAGTCACCTCCAACATGGGGGCTGCAGGACAAAGCAGGAGGCATTTCCCTCCATGTTCCCATCCTGGAAGCAAACCATTTCCCCAGGATGACAAAATATGGAAGTCCTGAGATTAAGTCTCCTGGGACAGCAGCTCTGTGGGCACATCTGACTTTGGTTTACAAGGGTATGTTGGGATCCTCCTGCATGAAACTGCAGCAATTTCTTCTATATCTCATTTGCATGGGAAGGGCAATCTCAGATTTCATGACACCAACTCTCTGTCCTTCACGTGCACACCCAGTGTTGTGTACCTGACACTCCATGCTCAGAAATGGCTTCATTTCCAGGGCAGTCTGCCCTGGGGCTTGGGAGCTGCAGAAGTCCAAATTGCAACCCTAAGGCCACCTATGGCTTTAGTCTGCCCTGATACTCTGGATGCCTTTCTTCAGACTTGCTCACCCAGCCAGGTAGTTGTGTCCCCCACCTGCCAGAGTAGGGGCAAGGTGCACTGCAGATTCGCCACTTTCATGGGCAAAGGAACACCTGATGCTTTCTCTGCCCTCTGCCCTGCTCTGCATAAAACCATGTTTTATGCCAGTCACCAGCTCTTGTGCTTTCACTGTATATCACCATCACACCTTTACCCTGTCTCTCTGCTTTCATGTCTTCCTAACACTTTTCCCATTTTTATTTTAGCCAATACTGACAAGTGTCAGTCTTATGTGAGTACATTTACAGTTCAATCATGTCAGTGTCACCGAAACATCATTAGCATTGTGCTGAACACTTTGTGGGCTCAGCTATGTCCTCACTGACACTGATGGAAATTAAATGTTACTTCAGGGTATTCATCAGAGTTGCAGCAGTGTAAAACCTGTGCAAAACACGTTGAAATGCATCCTGTGATTTTACACAGAGCTATAATAAAGCAATTTCTAATATTTTTCTGCTGTGAGCTCAATTGATATGGTAAAATCTCTCCTGACTGAAAAAACCTCAAGAAATGCTTTGTGTTTGCAGATGGGCATCTTCAGCACCTGTTGAGTTCAGCAGAAGTGACAGTGGTGCCTCTGAGAACTGAGCTTCAAGGTCCCATTGAAACTGCATTTGTTTTCAAATGTCGGTGCTTAGCAGTTGCTGGACAGTTTGCTTGGAGAAAATAAAACCTAGGAGCTGGAGTACCAAACATGGGCATATGAGTTGCTGTTTCTGATAGGACACCGCTTCTGCTGTATCAGTCATGAATACCTACGAGCTAGGTTGTTCATCTGGAGAGGCAATCTCTCTATGCTAGCTCTGGATCCTCACTCTTTAGTGGTGAGCTGACTTGGCTTCTCTTTAAGGTAATCAGCAATATGGCTCCTTTTTGTTTTGACCAGAATCAAATATCTGTTCCTGATGACTACAGTGAGAGTAAAAACATAATCAGACTCATAACCACAAATTATGCATGATCAAAAAGTCACACTAAGTTTTCTTTGCAAGGCATTTAGCCCTGATGTGCTGCTCTAACTGCTAAGCTGTACTTATATATACAGCTAAGAGCAAGCCCCCTTGTCATGCATTTGTGCACAAACATCCCACGTTGCCTCTTGTAACAACAGCCACATTATGCTTCCTTGCACAAAACCAGCTGTCAGTTTAGATTTCCTTAATCCTGTCAGATTCCAACTCAGCCAGCTAGCAACCATTATCTATGGGAAACCCTTCTGCGAAATAAAGCAATGTCCTTACTGAAATGACATGTCATAAAAATTAGTTTGGTCACCAATCCAAGGAAATACTTTGTTTATATTTGAAAATTGCAAACTTGTGATATCATATTCTCTGGTGCTATAGATCTCAGAAATGATGAGCAGAACAGCATAGAAACAACATGCAAGACCAGATCCCTGCTTGCCCTAATCACATAACACACTTAAATGGTACAGTTATGTTTTGCAAGTTGCTGCTATGTAGACAGCACACACATATGGGCAATGACATGATACTCTCGGGCACAATCTTTCCAAACTTCATCAATTTGAACAAGGAGTATGAACCATGAGGGTTTTGACCTGGCAGAGTAAGGATGACTCATTCAAAAGCAACATCCTACCACCAGTGAAAGAGTTAAAGGTGACAGCTGTTCCCCAAAAGGGCATGGTAATGGTTTTTATGGGCTTTTCTGGGAAAGGCTAAGGAGAAGTCAAATGAAAGGAGCATACTGCAGAACTTATATCTGTCTGGGGTCAACAGGAGGCAGAAGGAAACCAGGCCATGTTTTCTGACCCTGGACACAGAACATGGTATGGATCATATCAATGAATGACCATGAGCATCTTCAGTGCAGTGGTCCTGAGGCTTCCTAGACCACAGTGAACCCTGCAAATAATCTGTGCTTCCCCACATACCAGACTCACTGGGCAGGAAGAGACAGGAAGGTTGGATATGAGCTCAGCCCATAAGGACCATATCTTGCTAGCTGAGAAAGGTAAGCCATCCCAGATTCAAGTCAAATGGTTCAAATGCATTGTCACTGCCAGGCCTATAGGCAGATGACACTTTGACAAGAATTGCAGCTTCTCAGGGCACTGACTGGGGAAAGCTGAACATTTTCTCCAGGTTTTTCTGGTTTACCATTGTTTTCGTGAGTTTGTCGCATAAATGGATTGCAGAGTTGCTAACCACAGTCAGTTTAAAGCCAGGAGTCAGTTTTCAATACATTGGTAGATGGTCTTTAAAATTCAAAGCAATGGGATTTTTTTAGTTACATTGTAGGTACCATTAAAAGCAACTAAGGAAATGTTTTCTGCCTTTTTTTCCCTCCACAGAAATAGGGAGAAGTTTCTTTTTTCTTTGTAATTAAAGCTGTGATCTTTATCTATTTACAAGATTTGGCATCAGGGACTTTCAGAAAAAAAATCATGATGTATAATGGGACTCATGATAAAATCCGAAGAGCTGTCAATCCATATATAATCTGATAATCCTTTTACATCCTGGTCATCAAAGACAGTAGTTTTTAGTGTGTTCAAACATGAATCTCTTCATGACATTTCAAGCCACTTGATAATACATTTATAAAAGCAAGGGACCAGATTTGGTTTTTGGTTCACAAAACAGAGTACGGTCACAGCTGTGCTATAACCACACAAGTGAAAACATGTACTTCCTTGTTTGGGAGGACTATCATGGCTTTTTGAAGATAGCTTTTATGTGGGAAAGGAAGAGGGGTTAGTATCTTTTCCAATAAGTGCACTAAATACCATTTTATGAGCTTTCCTTTAAAATTTTGCTTTTCTAAATTAAAATGATGCTTCTTTACTAATAGTTACTTCCAACCTAATTATTTTGGTTCTATTGAGTTCAAACTGCTATTTAGAGAGGGAAAAAAACCCTGCTGTGGCCTGTTCCCTGTAGGTTGATGGAGGCCTCTAGGCAATCAAAGTAATCAGAGCGTTGTCTCAGGGTCAGCCTGAGCTCTGCAGAGATTTCTGCAGAGGCTGCAGCTAAGCTCTTCACATCATATTTGAAAGTTGTGCACATTTTATATAAAAGATGACAGGCACAAGCATGCAAGAATCCAAAGCATGCAAGAAAGGTGTTTTAACAGGTCAGCAGTGCAAGCCTGTTTTGAAAACTCAGTATTAAATCACGTGTAGGAACTGTATTTTGGGGAACAGAAAAAAGAGACTTCCCCAAAGCATTGTTTCTAGACTGAGAGCAAACAATAAAAGGGTGGTCTTGTGGTAAAATGGTGAGAGAAAAGCTGGGGGTACAAATCTGTTTCTCTTACAGATGTCCAGTGTGGTTTTGTGATAGTGTCTGTGCTTATATTTCTTTCTTCTGCTGCTGAAGAGAGCAGTACACCCTTTCTGGACTTCTTTGTCTGTCCAGCTGATTTAGACATAAGTGCTTAGTGGCAGACACTCTCTTCTCCTCAGTGGTGGAGCAGCGCCCTGCACAATGAAACCTTAATCTCTGCTGAAGCCCAACGATGCTGTGATAGCAATAGTAAGAATGAAGTAGAAAGTGCAGCATTTAAAGGCAGCAGAAGAACATGTTTAGACAACATTACCTCAGAAGAAACCTTTCTGACTGGCTGACTAGCAGGGTGATGGGTGAACAGTATGCATAGTCTGGCTGATTATTTTCAAAGCAGAGATGGCTTTAGAAGTCCTACTGCTCGTGGACACCGGCAGGGCTCCTGTCAGGGATCACAGCTGAGACAGTACTCCTTGCATCCACTCTGAGGGATGAAAGATTTAAAATTCCTATAATGGCTCTTAAAACCTCAGTATGTGTATGCATTACAGCAAAAAGTCTGTGAAACTTGTTCAAGTTTAAAAGTCAAACACTCAAATGCCAAGAAACAGCAACACAACGGTAATTCTGCCCTCTTCATGTGTATTATAACATTATCTGAGCACTACAGTTTTGTGGAATAGTCCCTTCCTCCGTTAGTGCAGATGATGGGTAGTGGCTGAGTAGTACTAATTACACTGCTGCCATGGGAAAGGTTTTGGAAAGACTGAATTTACTGCCACTCTACACTAGAGACAAGCCTACAACTCTCCAGAAATAAAGACCCTCCCTGTTAGGAGGTTTACGGAAAGAGGCACAGACCTAGAAGTCCAGGTGAGTTTGGAGAACTTTTCTATAAAAACGTCAGTCATGAAGGGAGAGCCAATGCTGGAAGGAAAGGGGCTCTGATGGCACCCTTCATGGCTGGAGATATCTGGTGATTAAAGAAACCTATTGGGAGATTGAGCCAAAAAAGCCACGTCCCACCATCTCAAAAGACCCACGAGCACTTCTCCTGAAAGCTTGCAATGGGCAGGACAAGAAGTGCAGGAGAGAAGAGGTGGCCTCATGGGGAGGGTGATTTAAATATTGGCCCAGAGGACTGGATTCTGTCCCTGCTTGTGCCACAGCATTTTAATTGCTAGGAAAATCACTTAAAACAGGTGGAAACTCTCTGTAGGTTCCTCCTTCTCTGATGTCTGTTTCCTGAGACATCTGGGTATGATTTGCAGGAGGCCATAGTGGACACTCCGGCAGCTAAAGGCAGTGGGAACTGCCATTGTGTCTGCACGTTACTGACCCCAGCCTGCCTCACTGGGCCTCGGTGTCCCAACCATGAGGAAGAGATCAGCCACTTTCTCATAATGTGGCGAGGGTGAATGACTTAATACTTGTGCATCAAGGTGAAGTTGTGAGCTCCACAGCAGGGAATGCATGATCCTGTCATCAGAACAACAGTTGGACACTGAGCTGGGAACACTTCTATATCACAAGGCCACATGCTGTCAGCAGTGAAACATAAAGTCATTCATTCAGCAAGTGTGGTCTTTCCTGTGCACTGAATGGGCACAGAGACCTGGTGGGGTTTGGGCACTTCAGCACTCTTGTAATGTCTGTCTGGCACACAGACCAATTACCAGATGACTCTGCCTTCTGAGTGCTTTGCTTTGACAGTTGGTTATTAATAACTTCATACTTAATAAAATACATACTCATTTTCCCAGGACAGTATGAGAAGTATCACTGCTTTAGGGACATTTTAAAGCCATTCAATGTAAAGAAGCACCTGGTCCCATGCAGAGTGCACTGGATTGGAGTTCAGAGAGCAAAGGTTTGTTCCTGGCTCTTGTTCTCATTTCCATGGTCAGATTATTCCTCTACAACCTCTCTGTACATCTGCTTTCCTATATGGGGCATGGACCCCAGTATGCACCCTGCATTGTAAAGCACCTGAAATTACTTGCTTTGAAGTTGCAGGGCCTGTTTTAATGATATACTTTAAAATACCTGTCCGTTCTTGCACATGTCCTGATGCACTTGACCAGATAGGATTTTCATGGAAGGGCCAATTACAACAAGCTGAAAGAGCTGGAAGTAGATCTATGGAGATGGAACATTACAATAGCTCTTAAAGTTCAAGAGTGATGTATTCTGTGCAAGAAACTCTTTTCTTTGCAAAAACCAAGCAGGTAGTACTGTGCAGAATATGGACGAAGGCTGCTTATAGCTAATCCAGCTCAGAACAAGTAGGACTAGAAAATTTGAAAGAAAAACATGTTTGGTTTGTTTGTTGTTTTTTTTTTTTCCATATAAGACTCTTGTTTTGAAAGGTGTGTCTAAATTCTAGAAAAGCAGGAACATAACAAACAGTAATAAGGAAACTTAATTTCTTGGAATCAGAATACAGCAACATGGGTAAGAACAGTGTTAGGCAAATAGCTGTTGTTTTTTCTTGTGAGCTTAAGCACCTTCAAAGCCCTGAATGGACTGGTCAGGAGCCAAAACAAATGGTAATATACGGCAAGATAGGAGCAAAACTCACCAGTGGTGTGGGGCTGGTCTACTTTGCTTCTGCTGACAGAATGGAAAGACCTATTTTATGTGGTGGTCTAATATGGCTATTGGTTTATTTTTTCCACTGCATATAAGGCAGAGGTGTGTCCTTCATTTCCCTTGACATCAACGTGGCAATCTTACACATCCCCCAACTGTACCCTGGTGTCCCACTGATGGAACTTGTGCTCGCTGGGGCCAGTGTTGTCTGCAAATGCACAGCTTCTTGCTTGAGTGACCATAGGGAATATAGGAATATCCAAATTCTGCAAAGGAGAAGCTGAATACTATTTTAAGCAAACATTTCCTGTACAGACTTCCGATATTTTTTCCCTTTGTGTTTGCATTTCTCTAAAAGTATTGCATGTGGCTACAGAGGCAATTTTCGCTACTTCATTTTCAGTACTTAGCTATTATTTTGCAACACAAACTAGCTGGAAAGTTAGTTGAGTATGATAACTTGAAAGTTTTGCTCTTGAGAGCAACCAGACCTAGCTTTCTTTTCCATTTGTAAGTGTAAGTCTCAACAGGAAATTTCACATACATTAATTCACTTCATAAAGATTTAATCTCAATTTTATTTTAGTTTTTAACTTTACAGCTTGAAAAAAAGGAGAGGGATTTTTTCAGAGCTCACTGATGCAAAAGGAGAATAACAACTGCAGACAAAGTTTTTTGCTTCTTGATTTCTAATAGAACAGCAAGCAAGAAACAAAAAATATAAAAATGTCCTATACTGAAAATAGATGATTATGAATGTCCTCTCACTGTGATCTTTTCCACATAAAGCTGCAGTTTTATAGCTGTATAGGGTCTTTACTGTACAGATGTTTGCATCACTATCCCTCAGATTCTTACTTTGGATTGGACCCATGTTAGGGGTGATCAGTATGAGCAAGTTTTCAAAATCTGTAGGTTTGTTTTTAAAGGTAATTCAGATGAAGAAAAGACTGTTTTCTTGAATTCTCTCAGTGGCAGAAGCTTGTGCCCTGATTGTTTTGCTTGACACCAGAACCTGGCCACTGGAACACTGCCATAGTTCCCGTTGACCAGCTTCTGCCACTGAACAGCTTTCTGATGAATCCCAGGAAGAATACCCAAAAAACCTGAGAGCAAGACAGTCTCTTCAAGATATCTGAGCTTTCTAAAAGGACACTCAAACTGGCCTTTTTGTATAACAACCTTATAGATTATATAGATGCATATATATATATATATTATCCAGCTTCTCTGTGGGTTGCTACAGGACTTGTGCTCTCTTTCAAGGAGAACATGCCATGGTACAGGAATTCCCCAAGCTAATGGGGAACAGACACTGGACATTAGATGCACTGAAGTCTATGCTATATTGCACTGTGACTCAGTAATCTGTTGCAAAACTTCTAGTCTTTGGTTTTTGCCTCCTTTTCTCATCTTATATTCTATTTGTCTTTAGATCATATTAGTCCTGTCCTGTCTATGTATCACAGATACCATGGGACAAGTCCAGGCTTGTTCAGGGTTTTGGGTAGTAACAAAACACAAAGATTGACTTGCCACTATGGCTACCTGGAGACTATAAATTTCGTTTAAACAGGAACTGACACACAAGTAAATTCAACAGGAGTTTCTAGCTCCAGCCAAGTTTCCTGTGAATTCTCCCTGTGTTTCACTTCCATAAGCCAGGAGCCTCCCGAGAGAAAGCATTTTCCTCTGTCCCTGATGCTTAGTTCTTTTCTAGGAGTTTCATATGCAGCATTGGTATATGAGGTGTTACAAATTTCACTCTCTGAAGCTGATGTGATATAACTTGGGGAGTTAATATGTTCACACTGGAAGGATCAGTCTCAGATATTTTCAGTCCTCTTAACTCTGCTTTTGGTGCAGATGTACAGTGACTCCATAGGGTGTGAGGGGTCTGCAAACTGGAAGAAGTCCTACTGCAGGCCTGATCCCAGCTGCTACTCGTGTACAGACCCTGCTCATCCTTTGGTCACCACTGCAGGAGTGGCAGCCCCTCTTCCTCCAGCACAGGCTTTCAGTTCACCTACTTTACTGCATATTCCCTCCCCTTGGTAATCAATAGACAGGTCATTTTTTATTCACTAATCCAGGGATTTACACACAGCACGAGCACAATTAACTAGTAGACACTTGGCAATCAGGGATTTGTGAGGACAGTTTCAGAGGAGCATTGCTGCTGGCTGGTGCTGCCTGTGGCGATGGGGGCAAGGTGACAGCAGGGCTGAATGGTTGCACCTCTTCCTCTCTCCTGTGGTGCTGTACAGCTGTATCCAGTCCTGCAAGCTGTGCCTGCACTCATATCTGAAGTTTCTGTTCTTAGCTATTTCCTCAACTTTGACTCTCCCAGGCAGGCTGGGAGCCACCTCAACCAGGGCTGAGGACAGCCTGGAGACCTTCCCCAAATTGCCTTACTGGGGCTAAAGGCCACTTCCCCAGACACTCACTGGCCATTCCCACTGTTCAGCCCCAGGCACACTTTATTCTGGTTCATGGAAGCAGGCTTCAGAAATTCATGAAAGCAACTTAAAAGCCATGAGATTACACTAAGTTATAAAATTTGGGATTTTAAAGTAGTTTTTGGGGTTTTAGCTTTTGTCCTGAAACTACAAGGACTAAATATTTTATCTTAAATGTAAGCTAGAGATCCCACATAATCATACACAGGCCAGACACCACAAAGCAGATGTGGGAAACAACCAGAAAAGGAGGACAGTGTAATTATTGCCAGGCTAACAAGGTTGTGTTTCTTTCCCATAACAGTTATCATGTTGATGAGACTGTAATTTTATAAAGGTAACTGGAGATCTGTCTCAGTAGTGGGTGAAAATAATGGTGTCATCTTTGCATCCTGTCTGGCTGAGCCAGATATGACACAGTGCTGGTTGAAAAAGCCATGCTGCTACATTACCATGCCCCCATGCACAGAAACACACACTTACAGACTCCTGTGCAACACACTGATTAATTTTTTTTTTTTAAATGAAATATTTATATATCTATTCACATGTAAGGTCAAATGGCCATAATCTATATTAGATAAGTGAACTAAGAGGTATTAGTAAGTGGTTATAAATGTCCAATCCTCATCCAACAGAAGAAATGTGTGAGCAAACCTTTGGGGATGGTACCTGGACCAATGATATTCAGTAGCTTCACTCACAGTCTGAAGGAATAGATGTGGCTACAACTGGTGAAATCTGCAGGTGCCACAAACATGGGTGTTGCACTAAATAATGAGAAGAACAAATCATGTGTGCAGATGAGGTGGATTGACTGGTTACATGGGTCCATCTGGGCAATATGTGCTTTAATATGACAAAAGACAAAATTGCTCCAGGAAAGATGAAAAACATAGAAGGAAAGGCACAGCACTGGGATAGACTCAGGGAAACAGTGAATAATCCACTAAGCATCAGCTCCCAGGATGATGTTATTGCTAACTCTATGAAACTATGACTCCAGGAACTTTAAAATAAACATTGACCATTACAAGATTCATGATAAAGTCATGAGAGTTGGCTACATTATCAGCCTCCACCCCCTCTGGGATGGCTCTGGTGTCAGAGGCTCCTGTGTGCGTGAGGGAATGTGTCTCTCTGTGATTTCTGCAGAAGGGCTGGTGTGCTCAGTGTGTTTCCCAGGGACTTGTGGCTCCTTTCCTGGGGCTGCTTGCCTTGGAGGGGCAGTGGAACCTCTCTGTAGCACTCTGAGCACCTTTGAAATGCTTGCTAATGGAAATACACTCTAAGGTGTCACACGTGTTATCTTGCATGACTGTAATAACAGAGAACACCACAGGACTCATATTTCCATTGTAAGCTTTGCTGTGCCCATCCAGTGGGGTCTCTCTGTTTTCAAGGCCTGAAGGTAATGGTGAAGAACCTGTGCAAATACCCAGGTGATGCATACTTACTCTGGGACCATGAAGCAGGGCAAATGGGTGTGATTAGGATACACCACTGTTATAGCAGTTCAGAGCTAACTTCCAGGCTTGTTACAAGAGGATGCAAGTCAGAGCAGCCTTTTGTAATGTTTGAGTAATCTTGGGGAGGGGACATGGATAAAACATACCTTGGAGCAGGCAGTTTGAAGAAGATAACCAAATCCCCAACACACTCTACTGTGACTTGCACTCTGATTCCTCCTGTGCTCCTGCACTCTCTCTCATGTGAAAATGTGTATGCATCAACACTTTGTGTAATGCCTGAGTCAAATGGAAGGTTTGCATGTCTTGCTCCTCTCCCTGAGCTGTGAGGCTACAGGTTTTATGTGCATTCCCTTCCATTCCTTGTAGATAGATGTATGCTGACTTCATTTCATGAGATTTTGGGATGTTTTTGAGTCTCTTCTGAGCTCTGGTAGAGGAAGTTTGCTGATAGTGTTTGTCTCGTTGAGGCAGACATATCAGCAATATTACAGAACTCATAAAATCTTGGTTGTGTTGCTCTATTTTTCTGTTCTTGTCAGGACTTATATAGTGTGTGGTTTCTCTTTGAAGAGTTCATGAATATTTCTATAGCGAACAAACCATGCAGCCATGTACAGAGAAGACAAGCTATAGTGGAGTTTCAGTGGCGCCAGCCAGGGGCAGGTATCTGATATTTATCTTGGTGGCAGAGTGCAGCTAGCCAAAGTGATGGTTTCTGGGAGAAGGAACACAAGGCAGCTGCACGGAGAAAGAGGAACAGAAAGTGTCAGGAGGAACACAAATGAGAAAGAGCAAAATGGAGGAAGAGGAGAATTATGGAGATAGAGCCAGACAAATGTGGAAAACATAGAAACCACATTAAGGGACACTGAAAAAAGTGCAAGGTGTCAGACGTAGGATTCTCATCACCATATTTTAGCCATTTTCATGTTGACCATTTTCAATTATCTGTTTCAGAGGTCTCTTATCTGCTAAGAGCAGGCCTAGGCAGTTACTACATATCAGACATCTGAATCACACCATCAGAAATGGCTCATTTCATCTCAGGGGATGGGAATGGCACTCTGGAGCAAATTTCAAAGATGCTCAGCCTCTTCCACATGAAAGAGCTTTGCTTTATGGGCCTTTATAACTTCAGATCACTCCCAGTCAGGCTGCCATATAGTGATGTGTAATTGTTACTGGCCTCTGAAAAATGCTCAGTTCTCAGCACAGCAGCACAGAGTGCTATGAACCTGTCTGCAGTTGCCATACCTCAGTCTCAGGTACAGCAATACAGGGTGCTATGAACCCATTTGTAGTTGCCATACCTCAGTCTCAGATAAATATTGCTTGATATAATTTGTCACAAGAAATAGCCCAGAAACAGAAACCATATTTGCAAAAAGCCTGTGATATTTCCATTCATAAGGAGAATTAATCACAGACAGAACCTGCTGACAAGTCAAAGCACTGCTTCTGCCTTTCTTCACTGGGAGACACACATTTTTTTACCTAAAATAGTTTCACCATTATGCATTATTTATTTATAGTCATTATATATAGAGTGTATATATATTTATACACTCTATGATAGATACATATATAATGTATAAATAAATTGTATATATAGATTTGTATATATTATATATGAGAAATCTTGAGCTTTTAAGTCCACTGTGAATTCTGTTTACCCTTATGTTAGCAGGCGACACGACTTATTGATGAAAATGGAAAGTAAAAATATGTGAAAGGTATCAACATGTTAGAACATTGATCTTTTCAGCTTTTGGGGTCCCAGGAGATAACAGATCCTGTGCAGCTGCAAAAGCATCTCTGAGAGGCCCTGAGCAATGTTTACAGCAGATGAGCTTTGCTTAACAGAATATGAAATGAGGATGACCATAGAGAGAAATCTGTGGAAAGTCTGATGAAAAAGGAGTGCTGTGGTTTGTAGTTTGGCACCGATAAAGAACACAGCAGGACTTGATGTGTGTGGGAAAGAGCTACCAGTACAGATAAGATGCCATCTCTGTACTGTCACTTCTGGGTGGAGTAAGAGTCCCTGAAGTTGCTCTCTTGTCACACACAGCGTACTGCTCTGTCTCAAGGGTAGAACAAGTCAAGAGACAGGAACATCTTGAGCCTGAAAAAAGCATCTTGCAGTGTGAAGTATGCAGCCAGGAAGAGATCGCTTGATATAATTTGTGACAAGAAATAACCCAGAAACAGAAAACATATTTGCAAAAAGCCTATGGTATTTCCATTCATGAGGAGAATTAATGACAGACACAGTCTGCTGACTAGTCAAACCTAAACAGCAACCAGTAGAAGTCCAAGACAAACAAGTCCAAAGAAACACAGTTGTCAGTACTGTCAGAGATTGAGCAATTTCTCAAACATGAAGAGGATCCCCAGGGAGGACCAACCACAGGGCAGCCACACTAGCAGCTGAGTGCTGGTTTTCAGAGATGTAGTAAGTCTCCTCCTGCCCCCTAAGACAGCTTTGCTTTCCTCAGTGAGCTTTCACACTCTGCACTGGAGGGACACTAATTGTGGCAAAGACAGTCATTCCAAGTGCTAAAGTTTTATGGACAAAATTTATTCTTGACAGTGTCCAGTAGAAAATGCATAGAATAAAATGGAAGTGCACAAAATAAATGGATGCCCACTCCTGGGGGAGTTTAAAAAGCTGTCTGTGATGGAAGAGGAAGACACTGCAAGTCTGACTTTGTGCCCCAAATTATCAGCTGCGTAGATATTTTTTGCAGACATGGCTGCAGTTAGGTGGAGAAAGGAAGGCAGCATTTCCTGCAGCGACAGTCCCCAGTGCAGTCCAAGCCCTGTGTAGTGTGGAGAGGAAGTGATGTTAGGCAGGCACACTCCAACACAACTGTGATCAGCTCAGATTAACAGGATACATTATGTGTTATACATCATTGCATTATTCTCAGGTGAAAGTGTTCACATGTGTGGGGTAATTTCAGTGCCAACACTGAAGGGTTTGCTCTGAGTGTTTGCTCTTAGAGGATTATAATCAGGAGGTCTAAAGCCCAGCTAGAAATTATAGAATCAGAGAATCACAGAATCATGTAGGTTGGAAAAGACCTTGAAGATCACCTAGTCCAACCATTAACCCAACATTAACAGTTCCCAACTACACTATGTACCTAAGCACTATGTCGACCCTACTCTTAAACACCTCCAGGGATGGGGACTCCACCACATCCCTGGGCAGCCCATTCCAATGCCTAACAACCCGTTCTGTAAAGAAATACTTCCTAATATCCAGTCTAAACCTTCCCTGGCACAACTTGAGGCCATTCCCTCTTGTCCTATCACTTGTTACTTGGTTAAAGAGACTCATCCCCAGCTCTCTGCAACCTCCTTTCAGGTATTTGTAGAGGGCGATGAGGTCTCCCCTCAGTCTCCTCTTCTCCAGACTAAACAACCCCAGTTCCCTCAGCCACTCCTCGTACGACCTGTGCTCCAGACCCTTCACCAGCTTCGTTGCCCTTTGGACATGCTCGAGTAATTCAATGTCCTTTTTGTAGTGAGGGGCCCAAAACTGAACACAGGAATCGAGCTGCAGCCTCACCAGTGCCGAGTACAGGGGTAAGATCACTTCCCTGTCCCTGCTGGCCATGCTATTTCTTTTTTTTTAATGTTGGGTTAATGGTTGGACTAGGTGATCTTCAAGGTCTTTTCCAACCTACATGATTCCGTGATTCTGTGATTTGCTCTGCATCAGGAATCTGCGAAGCTGTGATTACCCTTTTGGTCTGTTTTACACAGCTGAACATTGCCTGGTGTTATTTGCTATTAGTCATAAAGCAAATACTTCTCAGAATTTAAAAAAGCTTATTCTTTCAAACATGGTCACATAGAAAGTATTTCTTTGGACAGAAATAACTTGGATAACCTGGAATGTAATATTCTGTTTATTACGGTGGGGTTATATATGAATTCAGAGGCTGTCTCATTCTTATTCTAAGAGACCATGGAGGTTGACAGGACAAATAATTGTCCTATCAAGCCAAAGTAAAGTCAGGACTTTGATGATCAGTATATTTTAAAGAGCTCCACTATAAATCTTCCAAGACTAAACAAAGGCTGAGAAATGACTTAACAAATAATGAACTATCAATGCAGATTATGTATTTTCTTCAGAGAAAGAAGATCTTATAAGATGATGCTAATAGTTGAACGATACTGGGTTTTGGCTAAACACACACCCTTAAAGGGTTTCTTCTGTTCATTTACCTTTCAGGATAAAATAATAGCAAAGCACAGCACAGATGGCCCAACGTCATCCGATGTACTTAATCCCAGGCGAAAATCCATGAAGTCATTTAGGAAACAATGGGCAAGTTTTGTTTACATTATAAATCTTTGAAGAAGTACAAGTATATAGTTGGGTGGTGTACTTTAAATTTTGTAATAATAGACAAATTGATTTAAAAGGAAAGATCTTTAATCTGGAGAAGATTCAGTACTGTATCTGAATCAACATTAGAAACCTGACCTTAACTTTGGGGAACAAATTATCTGACCTGTCCATTAAAATATCTCTGTAAACAAGGACATCCAGCATCTATCCATATCTAATCTATAGGATTTTTTTCCTTGTTTTTTAAGCCATGAGTTCTGTGGAATAGGGAAAACAAATCAGATTTCACCATTAATATGATATAGCTCTACTACCAAGACAGTACAAACAATGGAGCCATCAATACTTTCAAATCAGGTAATAGAAAGGGAAAAGGGTCTCTCCTGTTGGGATTCCAGTCAAACTCCTGAAAGTGCCATTGCATCTTAGAAAAATAATCCTCATTTACAACTGACACCCAATTGTGTCTAGGGCAGGAGGCAGTACCAGGATGTCTGAGGCTAGAGAGGACTGGTGAGGATGCTGGAATAACATGCAGCACTGTGATCAGCAGAGACAACCACTGCCAATTGCCTGTGTAAAACAAACAGAAGGCTCATCCTGTTCCCCTTGCCTCTCTGCAATCACTTCCTATTTTTAAACTGGGTTTTGTTGATGACTACAAAAGAATGTAGTAATAACCTGAAATGATAAAATTCCTTGTTTGATGGGTATGTGCGAGCTTTGGAATGCTTGCTTAGGTATTTAATTCCTTCTGACACGGATGAAGTGAGGTGCCTGACTGCCTCTTATCAGAACCCCAAGTTTTCTCTTGCTGTTTTCACAGTTGAAGTCTCTCCTCCCTGGCAAACCCAGACAATCCCCTTGTGTATCCCAAGAGAGGGGCTTGGACAGAATGGCAAGGCCTTTTCACTCATTTGGGACAGGCTGACTTGATGGGCACAGCAGGCACCGCTGCCACCGTGCCTCATTGGTGCTCCACCAGAGCCACTGTCTGCTGCCCACAGGAGGGGTCTGCCTAGATGAGGTGCTGTGCCTGTACAAGTGTGTGTCTCCCACGTGTCTGTCAGTGAGCATCTCCTGCCTGTTATGTGTGATTTGCAGCAATGCTTGCAACAGTGCTTGGTGCTCCTTGACTGTGAGGCTGTCACCCATGTGCTCATGACATGGGATTGAAAAGAAACACTCTTTCCTCAAATTTAATGAGTTATCTTCATTTTGGTGATTGTTATCATGAGGACTAGCCAGTTATTTGTTCTTTGTTTACAGTTTGTTTTGGTGATCTCCTAGGCCTGGTGATATAACACCCTGTCATGTAAAATGTAAGCATGATAATGCAGCTGTAGCTGTAAATCAGGGAAATTAACAAGAGACCAGTTCTCTCTTACACCATGCTTTGCTTGAAATCCATCCTGTGTTAAGCAAGCCTTTGCTTGGAAGATCATACACAATTGCTCCTGCCTGCAGTAGAAGGTGACAAGCGTGCTGTCCAGTCAGCCATTCCCAAGCACAGAAACCTTGCACAGACCTGTTTGTGTCCTTCTCTCAGAGGGAAGGCTGGTGCCCTTGCTGATGGTCACTCTTGTTTGCTCAGCCTGGTCTCTGGGTGGTATTCCCTCTGCTAATTCCAGCTGAAGTCACCTCCTGAGCTGACAAAGCTGGCCAGTGAACTGCCCTGCCTAGACTGCTGTCATTGCTCATTCCTCTTGCCAGAAAAATACTTTTTTTTTTTTTTTCAGATTTGGCCAACCAATAAGTAAAAACTTTGTCTCCCAAGCAGAGGTGAGGTCATGCAGATACTGAGCAGAGCTGGGCGTCTGAATGAGCCAGTTATGTCAGACAGTTAATAACTTCACTGTTGTCATTTATTTGTCATTCATCCAGAAGAATCCAAAAGTGCTTTACATTCTTTACAACCAGATTACAAACTCTTCTTGCTAACAGGGGATGCTTCACACACTGCTGAAAGCCTGTCACCCCTTGGGAACGATGCAGAGCTGCTTGGTGGTGCCCTGCCACACCGCTCTGTTGGGGACAGGAGGTAAAGACCATGCGAGGCAACTGAAGCAGCCAGGGAGTTTGATGCTGTGCCCAGGGACAGCCCAAGTGTCCACTTGGAAATTGTCCTGCAGCCCCGGGCTAATGTTTCCCACTGGTACAGAGCACTGTGGAAATAGACCATCACGTCAAGGCCACCACCCCTACAGGACAGAGCCCTCTGATGCTGTGCAGGGACCTTGACCTGCACTGCCTGGGCTTCTCAGTAACCTGGGCATGTGCTTAGGGACTTGGTTGTTTCTCAGTGAGGTTATAGAAATTATTATATAGAAATTTAGTACCTAGGATCACTTTCTTCTTTTGTTAAATAGGGAAAATATCACTGGCTGGGCTACCTCAGAACTAGTTTGTACGGAGGAATTAATTCAGCTTTGCATGATGCCTTGAGAAAGGCTCAGAACAAAATAGTGCATGCCCTGCCGTGCTACATGTTACTTCCCTGCATTTAGAGAGAGAGAAGCTGCATGAGTGAACACACAGTGCAGTAACTTCCCAACTCAAATCACAGCATGCAGTTTGTTCAATAAATTTTGTGTCCCTCCTTTCTGGCATCTCTGCCCCAGGAACAGGCTGCAATATTTTCAGATGTGTCTACAGTCCAAACCCATGCTTCTTTTCAAGAATTGACTAAAGACAGCTTTTTCTATGACAGGTACTGTTTTTGTTTGTTTGTTGTTTTTTTTTCTCCTGTATCCAAATGACTTATTTAGTGAAACAAAGTAGTGAACACTTGTCTGAAGTTTTCACACTGCTTGTTGTTTCCCGTGAGCTGAGAAATTGCACAGTACAGCTCCATGGGGCATTTGTGTGTGGGTCTCAGAGCAGTGTGCTCTGAGAGGTGAAGGTCCATGTCCCCTGGAGATTGTTGGGGCTTGAGAGGAAAGGGATCCTAAAGGGAGGAAGAGGAACACCCCAGCTCCCCCCACACTCTCTGAGGCCATGCTGTCCACTTCAGGCCAGATTCCCATTCAGTGCAGACCCCTTCCCTGACACTGATCCATCCTAGCTTTTCCACTGCCCTCACACATATCCCAGCTCAATACTACTCCTTCCCTCCTTGCTCCTGGGGACCTCCCTTACTTCCCCCAGCACCGACTCCATCTCTCAAAAATTTTCTCACATTCCTCTCCCCAAGGAGCCACTCCTCCTTCTGCCACTGCCTCCAAAAGCAGTTTCAGTCACACTGCTGTGAAGTCCTCAGTCAGCCATTCATAAATGGTTGAAAAGTTGAGGTTCCCCACCAAATTTGAAAGTAAGAATAACTTGCATGAGTAAATACTCCTGGACAACAGCTACAGAGCTTGCAGCTACTGTCTGTGTTTCTGCAGTTCATGGAAGGCAAGTCCAAGTCCTCTGTAATCTGTGGCAAAATATCCAGAAGGCTTAAAAGCAAGTTTGAAAACCATCCACTCACAATTTTCCTAATAACTTCTTCCTGGAAGGAGGTCTTTATTCACCAGACGAGTTAGTGAAATCCTTGTCAAAATCACTGATGCCCAAGGAGCTACAATTACCCTAGGTATTCTTTGGTGGTTTATTTTCTTTTTTCTCTTTGTATGCAAATGAAAGGGCTCTAGATAATTTAACTCTGCTTCCCTATGACTTATTTATACTCCTCTGTAAGAGGTGATACAAGAAATGGTGCACTACTGTGTTTTATTAGTTGTAGTGCTCTTATTAATAGTGATAATCAAGAACTAGTAGACAAAAGGGCTTTTGAACTTGCCTCAGTAAATTTTTCTGCTGCAAACAGTTTTGGGTCCTATCATGCTGTATCTTAAAGCTCATGAAAAATTTATAGGGAAATTCCTAGAATTAATGATGATAGAATTAGAGTTCATTCTGGAGCTAATAAAAAGGGAAAGTACACACAGAAAATACTTTGCTATTTTTCTTTTCTGTTTTGTTTTTTTTTTTTTTCAGAAATGTGAATGCTGACTTTTTTGGCTGACAGAAAAATATTTGTCTTGGAAAATGAATCTTGTATTCCCCTTTGCTTTTACAGCCTAGGCTCTCCTGCCACACTATATTTCCTGTGTTGCATTACACTCTTCCTTGGGGGAAATGAGCTGGTGTGATGGGATCACAGTTGCAATGCAACAAGGGAGATGGGAGATGATCTATGATATAGCAGACATTTTTCTTGGAAGAAATACATTTAATCAAATCCATTTTCCATGAAAATATATCTTCAGAAGGACATTTAGGGACTTGTAATTAATGTAATTAACCCCATGGGTCCTGCTTCCATTTCTGAAAGCTGCTGGGAAGGAACAAGAGTTGGTTTGGGCTGCTTCAGTGGGTTAACAAATACTTGGAGTACAGTAGCTAATACTCAGGGAAGTGTAGGATTAGGAAGAATCCTGATGGATCCACTTCCTGATGAAAGTGGAAAACATATAGATTTCTCCTATCAGTACAGCCTCCACTGTTTCATTTCTGTTTCCTGCTTCTTTGCTGCCAGTCTCTAATGCAAGAGCTGGACAGATTGAGACACTGCTGCCCACAGGTACATGTTTGAGAGTAATCCTTGTCAGTCCTGTCTTCTGAGTTCTGCCACCCATCCATCTCATCCAGTGAGCATGCCATTCAACCTTTCTCCATTAGTTTTGTTGAAATGAAGAACACAGCTATTGCTCAGGATCATAGTATCTGTTATTTCCCTCTAGCTCAGTATATTTATTGTGGTTTAATCTGAAAGGAGAATGCCCAAACTCAGTACACAGCCAAGCTCTGTTGCAGAGTTTTGGGTTGTCTCTTGCAGAACAACTGCTCAAATAACAGCTACTTCCCAAACCTGCTGCTAAAAGTCACCTTAGGTGGCCACCTATGACAGTACTGCTTCTAGCTCTGTGAGATGCATTATCTACATTCAGTACATCCAGTGGGTATTCCTCCTTACCAAAGGGTAACAACCAAAGGCTAGTGCCTTCTTGGCAGCCTGTTGCAAAAAGAGTACACTGAAGGTTGATATTGGGACCCCTATTGTTCAGTGTCTTTGTCAATGACCTGGAAAATGACACTGAGCAAACTGGAGATGACACTAGACCTGGAGTGTGGCTGAGATACTGAAAGACAGAACTTCAGTCCAGAGACACCTGGATAAATGTGCCGACTGGGCACACTGCAGCCTTGTGAAGTTCAGCAAGGAGAAACATGAAACTCTGGAGCTGGGGTGGAATAACCTGATGCATCGATACAAGCTGGGCACTGTCAGGCTGAATGGCACCTGCATGAAAAGAACCAAGAAGTTACGGTGGATGCCAGAATGAATAGTAGCCAGCTGTGCTTCTGTTATGGATAAGGCAAGATGGGCCTTCTGTTCAAGGGGGATGTAGAGAAACTGGAGAAAATCCAGTGGAAGGCTCCAAGATGTTGGAACCTAAAGTATGGAATCTGTAAGGAGGGACTGAGGGACCTGGGCTTGTTTAATCTGATGGAGAAGAGGTCAAGGACTGATTTTACAGCAGGCTACAATTTCTTAAAAGGGAGTTGGTAAGACTATGGAGTTAAACTCTTAGCTGTGGTAGATGATACGACAAGGGGCAACAACAACAAGCTGCAGCACAGGTTGTCCAGGGTGGGCATTAAGATAAACATTTTCACTAGGAGGTTGATGCAGCACTGGAGTGGGTTACCCGGGGATGTCAACTCACCACCCTTGAAGGTTTTCACCACCTGGCTAGATAAAGCCACAGTTGACCTGATCTTGTGCTGGTGATAGGCTGCTTTGAGCAGGAGGTCAGACTAGAGACCCCCAGAGGTACAGCCAACATTTCTGTGGCTCTTTGATTCCCTCACAGACTCAGGTTTGGAGCTGAAAGTCAATTCTCCCATATGCACATGTGGCAGAAATCTCTGGGCTTCCCTGCCTCCATGCCTAGCACTGTCCCCCTTTTCCCACCCTGGACTGGCACCGCCTGATATTCAATTGATGGCATGTCAAATTGGGTCTATGATTACCTTTGGGTCAAATATTAATCTGGTGGCAGTCATCAATTGCTTCCAGAATTTACTACCTAAAATGTTTTCTCTTGGTTAGATCCCTTATACATCCTTTCCTGGTGGAAATCAGCAGGCCTGCTTATTTACCTTAGTTTCTATTTCAAGCCTGGCTTTTAAAACTGAGTATGAAATTCATTTTATCAGCCTAGACAATAGCTGCTGGCTGGAAGTCTAGCAATCTCAAAGCTGTCTTGTGCAACGAAGCAGATGGGACTAGTTGAACTTGAATGGGGTTTGATGTAGGAAGGTGTTGAAGAGTGCTTGTTCCAGCTACTCTGTGATTAATATTTTGTTGGTGCATGATGAACACACAAAAGGGCAACATGACTCTAAAATACTTTCAAAAACAAAATCTATAGGCCCATTAGTTTTACCTTCTTAATATTTCCAAGATGCTTTTCACTACTGTAAGCCACCTGGGCCTATCCATTACCAGAAAATCTGCATTTGATAGTGCCCTTTCACTGGGCTTTAATATGTGAAAAGGGCATTCTGAATTTTTTTTTATTAAATAGATAAAGCTTCAAACAGCTCCTCCAGATGACCTGCAGACCTGGCAGCCTTGGCAAATTTCCTCATGTAATTTGCTGAGAGCGGTATTACTTGCAGTGTTGATAAAGGTCCCACTTTCAAACTGTTGTTAGTTAGTCTATAAATCCCTGTCAAGACCTGAAATTGAAAGCTTGCCTTTTTGTGAACCCTCTCTTGGCATACACAAGAATAATGAATAAGAAGGTCTTTTACTTCTGCTGCTAAAAATCCCAAACTGCTTTTTCTTTATAAATGAAGTAAAAGTCCAGCATCTCAATAGTAAAACCTTTGCATTCTTCAGCATCCTATCTACAGGTCATTTTGCATTAAACCCTACGGACTAATTTTGTTCTGAGAAACAGCAGGGTAATTTACTGCAAAGCCATGAGTCCTGCATTTGCTTCTGAGTAAGACTTATCATGTCAAAAGAAAATTAACCTAGATTAACTAGGACAAATATTTTTTGCATATGAATGCTCCATACATGATATACTTCCCTTCCTAGGTTTAAAATATTTTCAAGCTGAATTTGGAAATTGAAGTAGAGGCTGTGAATACTGATACGATAATGGGATGTAAAAAGCCACAATAGTCAACCTGATTTAAGAGACTTAATTCTCCTTCCATTTAACTCCATTAGTAAATAGATCACACTCATCCAGACACAAAAGCCAAAACCAGATAATAGACCAAAGTATCCAGTTCACCATGTAGCAGGATGAACCTGTTTGTCTCTTTTTTCCTTGGCTGTAATAGATCTCTAATGCATTACTGATAGATAAAACAAATGAAGAGAACTATTGCTCTCATTTCATTAGATAGTGGTGTCTGTGAATAGCAACTGATGGGCATATTTTTTTTAACCTTGAATATCTGGTGTCAGATGTAATATAGGCCATGAATTAAGTGGGTTTCTTATAAACTAGTAGTTCTCAAAGGTTTTGCATGCATTCTCTTCCTCTGTTTTGTGCAATGTTTGTGATTGTGCTCCCCAGACTGAGCAGTGGCTCAGTCCCACAGAGCCAGGGTAGGCTGGCTGCAGGGTGAGCTTCATGCTCCTAGTCACTAGTTTTCTTCAATCTATTGGCTATTATATCAGAATAAGTAAAGAAGCAGAAACTGATTTTTTTGTATAAAACTGGAGGAACAAGAGCTAGAAATGAGGGAAACAACTCTTTCCCATGCATCTTTTCAGACAGAAGATGCCTTTTGTGGGAGTTAAGTATGGCTCAAGAAACAAAAATGAGACCAGACATCACTAGACACATTAAAGTTGATGAGAAGTCTCCTTAGTCAGTTCCTTATTTTGGATACACCATTATGCAAGTAGATCACATCGGTTAGCTGCTCCCATTCATTTTCTTTTCAAAAGTCATGTTATAAGAATTACACAGAAAAATAGGGCTGAAAAGGGAATAATCCTGACTGTGAAAAAAACTACACCTCACTAAAGCAAGCAAGGGAAAAGAAGCCTTTCATCACTTTACTAGGCTTGTAGGGGGGGGGAATTTGGATCTTAGTAGTTTATTCAGCTCCCAGAATTTGTAGAGATAGGTGGTTTCTCTAATTGATTTGGGCTTTGCTGCCTCTCAGGCATGGGATGGCATTTGTTTAACAGAGTCTTGTCAGGCTGAGGTTTACTTTTCAAATGAGTCAATATAACAATGGTACTAAAATACTTTTCACTTCTACATGTTCTTTCATCTAAGATGCCAAAGCATTTTGTGCAAGTTAAAGGCTTCTCACAATACTGAAATGTAGTTATGGATTATTATCCTGGTGGCAGCAGCATAGGAAAAGAGTAAGAAAGTGGTTTGCTCATGCTGGTGGCAAAAAAAGAAGCAGAATTTGGGGCAGAAGTTGCTGCACATACAGTGTGTGGGAAAAGAAATGTAGTTCACCTGTAAATCTACTGTTCTCCACATGTCAGTGCTGAGACAATGCTTAGCTTTTTTTCTGCATCAACCATTACATCAGTCGTGGTTTTTTAAGTTGTTTTTGTGATGTTGAGTATTCAAGGGCAAATACAATTTTCATAGGAAACAGCTCCTTTCCAAACAGGAAATGTGCATACTGAAGAGTGAGGGAGAAAGCAAAAACGTTGATGGCTAACAAAAATCATCTGAATTCCCATCTCAAAGAGTCAAGTGCATCTTATTTTAATAAGTAGGGACACCCATGCTCCTGGTCACTATGGGTAACTGCATGCAAGTTGCGTAAGATGGTACTTGAAAGAAAAGGAGTATTTTCACTCTCCTTCTTTTCCTCCTCTCACCTCTACCTCTTTTGAGATCTGCCAGCTGCCAATGTGCTTAAACTTCTCTACGACTGGGATTTTAGACTAGTGAATTGTCAAGAGATTTGTCACAGCCCAAACCAGTATTGCAGTCACTACATAAACTGAGACATTCAATGCAAATCAAGGTAAACCGAACATATCCTAATGGATTTAATCTAGTAAAACAGGGTAGACTGAACAGCAGCCTTTCTGCAAACACTCTCACTATTTTGTGCTGCTTTGATGGTGGTGCTGAAGCACAGGGTACAGCCAAGCTCAGCAAGAACAATTGGGCAGCACAGGTCACGCTGCACCACGCTGTGAGCTGTGCTGGGGAAGAGGCATCACTATGCCAGAGATCCTGCGGTCCATAACTCCCATGCCGTCTGTCCACGTTGCTGCCTACCGTTGGGCTGCATACAGGGCTCAAAGCCTGCAGGGCTGGGGTGTGCTTGCCTTGCATCCACCCAGATGGTGGCTTGTCTCAAAGCAAGCTTAATGAGCCAAGTGAGAAACTTGCTCTGTGTCACTGTGTCTTGAAGTAGCTGAGAACACAGCTCTGAAAGTGTGGCTGATACCAGCATCCTTATCCCAGATAAGCTTTGCACTTCAGTTGCACTTCAGTGGCTTGGAGTCCAGGAATAAGCCACCAATAGACATGAACGGGTGATGGAGAAAAATAAAGCCATCCCTCCTACCTTTACCAGTGCACTGATGTCCATGAAGCTTTGAGAATACCAGGCTTTGCTGCAGCCTGTCCAAACCTGCAGATTATTTTCTGGTCCTCAGCATGGCGGGGTTTTTGGTTTATTTTTGGTTTTAATTTAACAGGAAAAGGTAGAAAAAGTGGAGCAGAGCTTAACTACTCAATGAGTTGTTTGCTGTTACTTACCAGCAGGTTAAGAAATCAATTTGCATTTCTTACTAACTGAAAAACACCGATTCCCAGTGTCATTGGGATACTTCTGGATTTTCTACTCTAATGCCAATTATCTCAGTGGAACAGCAGTTTCCCCCCTCCCATCTGTGCTCCGTGCTGAAACAAAGAGGAAACTAGTGTCTGCTTGTTTTACGCAGCTTGACCCCCAGCCTGCAAATTTTATGATTTGTGTGGCAGTGAAAGGCAAAGGAAGGAGAAAAAAGCAAGAGCACAGGGAAGACAAGGAGAAAGAAACTTCATTTTCCCCAAGCTGCCCTAGGACTGACCGTAACTCAACTAGGGCTGGTTTGTGGCCATCCAGTAAGCGAACACAAAAGCATCAGGGAAAAGGCACAAAAGGCTTTCCTTAGAGATTGACAGCTTGTTAAGGACCATTATTAATACAAGTTCAACTTAAATGACAGGGTCACCTATATGATGCTGTTTGGGCTCCCAGCCTTGGTCTAATAGTATCTTGCCACTTTTATATTCAGAGGGTTTATCTGACAGGCACATAACCCTAAATTAACCAACATTTATCCTCAGTTATCTGAATATATAGATTCTGCACTAACTCATCAGTGACTGAAAGGACACCACACTCACCACTATTCTCCCTCATCTTTAGTGGAAGGAGGGGTCACTTGGGTAAGAATATGCTTTTTGTTTGAACTCTAAAACCAACATTTCATTAAGCAAATGAAATAATTTAGTGACAAGGAACTACACAAGAAGTATTACGGTGGAATCTTATTTAAAGGCATTTTTGTAGACATCTAATATAGCAGCTGTGTCCTAAGGATATTGCAATCCAGGATGATGACTGGTCTCCTGCAGGACCTGATGAATGGAAGAACCATTCCTCATCTCCAAAATAGTAGAACCTTGGCTTAAGAGAAGACAATTTACTGAGAGAGAGTGAAATAGTTTAGTTTAATGTTTGCTGGTGTTAATTGGTTCCTTACAAGATCCCAATCTAATTACCCTTATTTTATTACCTTCTTTTTGTGAAGCACTTTAATGACACCATTCCAGAGAAGCTACAATTAAATTAGACATTAACATTTCAAAATACCGTAGATGAATTTTGATGGCCATCCTATGTATGGAAGAGATAAAGAAAGCAAAAATGCATGTTTTTTCAAGCAGTGCAATCTATTATTTGGCTATCAGAGACCTCCCTACTGACAATTCCTGTTAAAGAGCAAGATATTAAGTGCTTTTTTTTTCTGTCAGAAACAACTGAAAAAGAAAGACTGAACTGAGTGTGCACCTTCCATGTCTGGTATAGCTGGTCCAGGATGCTCCTGTTTCCCAGCAGCATCCCAGGAAGGAGGCATACAACGAATGGAAAGTTAAGGGCAGAGTGACCTAGTCCAGCTCCATCCCACTTTTTCTCTTGCTAAGAAGCTGTGCAAAGTCTCTGGTTCCTGCACATCAGTAGCACCAGAGGACTGCTTAACTTAACCAGCCTGTCCTGGGGTTTTACAGACTCTCAGATTTTGCATGAAAGACAATCCTTGCTTTAGAAAACCGCTTCTTTTGTCTTTCAGAAACCATTATTAATTTGAATAAATAGTAAAAAATGTGACAGGGTGAAGACAAAAAAATAAATAAAAGGCTCAGCAGATGTCAATCAGCATGAATCTATTGACTTCAGTGAGGCTACACCAGTGTGGACAGAGTGAAGTTATCATCAGTGTTATCACTGAGGATGTGACATTGTTTTTGGGAGAAGTTTTGTCTGCAACAGCTTATTTTATTACCTTTCTCCTGCTTATCCCATACTCATTTGGCATTTTATTGTCATCTCCTCTGTAATAATCAAGCTTTTTCCCTTTTAGGTGCTGAAGTTAAGCATCATGCAACTTTAACAGCGGTCAGAGTTGGGGAAGAGGCCACTAGCAGCTTGTGACTCTTCTGTGATGTTTGTGCATTAAAAGAAAATCTAAGAAACTAGGACAATTTGGTTAAAAAAAAAAAAAGAGGTTGTGTGAGTTTCAGGCTGCTCAAGGGCAACCTTAATTTATGTGCCAATAAGTTACACAAATATTTTCTCTACTATTCAATTAAGAACAAGTAGTTTCCTTGGCAACGGCCACATTACATGGAACTTACCGAGCTCCAAGTTCCAGCAGAGTACTTTCCCTAAGAAAGGAACATACTCATCTATCATGTAAATGTCTAATTTGTACACGGTTTTGAGAGAGAGGGGAGAAAATGGAATTTCCGGCAAATTAACACAGCCCTTCTCTTTTACTGGAGTCAGATCCATGCTCCTTTCAGCAGTTTTCTCCGGCTTTTCATTTATATCTCGATGATAACTTGTCTATTAAAGTTGTAAAAGAGTAGGATTGTGAACTGGGTACATTAAAAACTGCAAAGCACATCAGGCTGCTGGTGAAAAGGATGATTGGGGGGTCTGATTTAAAAACAGGAAGGTGGCAGTCTTCTTCCATGCAGAGTTGCTACTGAAAGTGTGCTTTGTGGTTCAGTTATAATGATGGTGATTAGTCCTTTTGTGGGCAAAAATAAAGGATCTTAGCCTGATTACACATCAAATTTCTGTTTCCTTTTAAACTATCACCTTTCCCAGTGCTGCAATTACTCTGTCCCATAACCCTGGCGAAGCTCCTGTCTCTTTGCATGCAGGTCCCTTCGGAGGTGTGTGGACAGTGCATACCTGGGAGTGAGCTGCGGATCTGTGTAGCTGTTGCTGTGTCAGGAGCCCTCTCACCCTCCTGAAGTATTCCCCAAAACAAACCAAAAAGCTGCGTTCAGAGCCAAGCCTAAACATCATCTGTGGGTGTGGAAACACGCTGCTCTGTAGCAAGGGGGAGAGCCTGCCCCACCTTCACCTCAGAAAGAATGCTTTGTTCTATTTCCATGCGCTCCTGCTCTCTTCCCGAGGAAGGCTGCGACCGGCTTCCCCAGGAAAGTCCTGGCTCTGCTCTTCCATTTGCATAGCCCTGCCATGGAAAAGGGGTTTGGTGTTGTCAGATTTAATCTCCAAGGGAATGTTTCTGCAAAGCTAGAATAAAATCTCTTCTACTGCTTTCATCCAGTGGTTTGCATTCAGTCCATAATCCAATTTTATGTTTTTAAGATGTTGTTTTACAGCTGTTTTCCCCATCCTGTGCCTATCAACAGTGTGAAGCTGGAATTCATTCTTCTGAGCTGTTTGCAACTCTCTGTTCTTGGAAAAAGACTCTCATTAGCCACTCTTCAAACTTTTACACTCCTTGAAATCACAAGTACTCCTTGTATTTGAATATCTCTCATGGGAAGACAGGATCCTTTCCATCCCCTCTGTGTTAGTGGGAATTTTGTTGTGGAGTTCAATGGTGACAGAATGCTGCACTCTCTGTGCCTATTCCACTTCCCTCTCATCTGTCTATTTGCTTTAGTTCAATTAATACAAAAACTTAAGGAATCAGGTTTAGTCATATCTTTTATCCTTTGCATACCCAAGCTCATATAGGATTATTTAATAGACTTACGGTAGCACCTTTCTTATTGAACTGCATTCTTCTCTGAAGGAACAGCAATTCTGAGCAGCTTTGCAAAATTTGTTTCTTGCAGTTAGCAATTAGATTAATTATTTCCTGTTTTACAAGTCCCTAAAGTACCAAACCCCAGAGATAATATGTAATTACACTGCTCCAGTTCCAGGTCAGTGTGAAGGTGTGATTATAATGAAATACATGTTTCTTCTTACTTGATAAAATGTACAGGGTTGGCTATTCAGTGGCTAAAGTTAAGATTTATGGACTCTGTCATAGTCTATTTCCTTTAAGTGCCTGAGCATTGTAAATGATGTGACAGATAAACACACTCTCATCATGTAGTGGCCTTATCTAGTTCTGCTCCTCTCCTTCCCAGCATTTAATTGCACCTATCCTTCAATCAGTTCATCCCCCCCCTCAATTACATTCTGTAACATGTGAATTTCCCTAGCTGCTTTGGAGGCTGGGAAATGAAAAGTCACTGCAAAGTCACCCTATCTGTGAGCAGACAGCATGGGGTGAGACAGGAAACACAGGTCACTGCCTGTTGCTGTGTGTGCAGACAAGGTCTGATTTTCTTTTGTCCAGTGGGAGCTAACACATTTTTGCTAACTTTGGGGTATTTTTTCCTTGCCCTGCTAACTCTAGGGAGAAGCTGCTGCAAACTGGGATTTAGCTAGCTCAGGAGGTGTGTGAATCTTTCCCTCATTTTCTGGGGATGAATAGAGGCAGCCCAGGATCAGTATGGTGACCCACAATTAGTTTATTCAGAATCATAGAATTATAGAATGGTTTGGGTTGGAAGGGACCTTAAAAATCAACTAGTTTCAACCCGCCTGCCATGGACAGGGACACCTTCCACTAGATCAGGTTGCTCAAGAGCCCCGTCCAACCTGGCCTTGGACACTGCCAGGGAGGGGGCAGCCACAGCTTCTCTGGGAAACCTGTTCCAGTGTCTCACCGCCCTCACAGGAAAGAATTTCTTCCTTTTATCTAATCTAAATCTACCCTCTTTCAGTTTGAAATCATTACCCCTTGTCCTATCCCTACATCCCCTGATAAAGAGTCCCTCCCCATCTTTCCTGTAGCCCCTTTAAGTACTGTAAGGCTGCTATAAGGTCTCCCTGGAGCCTTCTCTTCTGCAGGCTGAACAACCCCAACTCTCTCAGCCTGTCCTCACAGGGGAGGTGCTCCAGGCCCCTAATTACCTTTGTGGCCTCCTCTTGACCTGCTCCAACAGGTCCATGTCTTTCTTACGCTGAGGATTCCAGAGCTGGATGCAGTACATGGGTGGGGTCTCATGAGCATGGAGTAGAGGGAGAGAATCACCTCCCTTGACCTGCTGGCTACACTTCTCTGGATGCAGCCCAGGGAACAGTTGGCTTTCTGGGCTGTGAGCGCACATTGCTGGCTCATATTTAGTTTTCCATCCACTAATACCCCCAAGTTCTTCTCCACAGGGCTGCTCTCAATCCACTCATCACCCAGCCTGAATTTGTGCTTGGGATTGTCCCAACCCATATGCAGGACCTTGCACTTGGCCTTGTCGAAATTCATGAGGTTTGCACGGGCCCAACTCTCCAGCCTGTCCAGGTCCCTCTGGATGGCACATCCCTTCCCTCCAGCGTGTCGACTGCACCACACAGCTTGGTGTTGTCAGCGAACTTGCTGAGGGTGCACTCGATCCCACCGTCCATGTCAACAACAAAGATGTTAAACAGCACTGGTGCCAGCACTGACCCCTGAGGAACTCCACTTGTCACTGGTCTCCAGTCAGACATCAAGCTGTTGACCACAATTCTTTCAGTGCTGGAATGTGTGACAGTGCATAAACATCTTGCTGTTTAGCTTTTTTTTCAATAATGTAATGGTGCTAAGCTACCTGGTCTATTCATCAAATACTGTACAGTGGTGATATGCCAAAAAGAAATAACTTTGAAGACCCATTTGGAAATAGATACTAAATATTGCCCTGCCTCCTTACAGTTAAATTGTCTGACAGCATCACTGGGAACTCATAAAAACCTGGTTTGACTCTTCAATTCCTAAACTCATCATATCCTTCCATGGAGCTCTGAGCCATTCAGCCATGCCATTCTCATAAATCTGGACATATTTTTTAATCAAAATCACTCTGACATACTGTAAATTCTCCTTCCTTCATGTAATATGATACTCCAGGCCACAACACTAAACATATTGAGCAATATTGTAGAAAATGCTTTCCATAACCCTTTCATACACTATCTATTTTTAAAAGGAAAAGTTATGGTTCGGCAGCAAAAAGATGTGACAGAAACCATCACTGTGTGTAATGAGGTCACTAAAATGGTATGCACAAAATGTAAAAATCCCTTTGATCTTCCTCATCAAAGAAATGATAATGTAAACATTTGGGGGGATGAATTGAAGTATTTTCTTAATGCCGGTATTTTCTTAAATGGCAGAACACACCTATATGCCTCTTGATACAGGCAGTGCAAAGTCTGCTCACTTCTGGTCAACTCACATCCAGCTAGGCCAGTGTCTCTAATGATGTTCAGAGACAGTGGACAACAGACCAACACATCCAGGCGTGTAATAAGATTCAGTTATCCAGTGCTGGAGAGCTAAACCCCCCTATGGACATAGTGAAAACAATCACTTCTGCAAGTACAAGATTTTATTTGAATCACAGAAAAAGAATAATTTACAATTGTTTTCATCTTGGTTTATGATGCCTTTCCTATTAATAACTTGAAGTTAGGAAGAATATAAAGGATAAGAGAGCATAAGATAGCTCTGTAACAAGCTAGGGGTTACTTATATGAAAATTGCTATTTAAAAGATGACCTTCCAGCTCTGACCCTGAACTCTCTGCTGCCAATAAGTCTCTCCCTTATTTTGAAGAAGCCCCTTGAAATGTTGAAATGCTAGAGCATTTCAACAGACATGTGTGCCACAAACACAAAAGTAGTCTTCACCATTATTCATTTCCTCTTAAACTTTATTTTCTGAGGAAGAGAAGTAGTGTGTAATTATTTATTTTGCTGATGCAGTTAAATAGGTGACTTAACATGCTTGTTGTGCCTGCATTAATTATTCAGCTGCCTAATACACTACATTTCTATTTTCAAGACAGCTTACTGTGCCAATTCTTTTTGATGCAGTCTTCACGAGTACAGAAAGCCCATACAGCAACCCACAACTTGATCTACTAGTTGTAAATAGAAACTTTTTGGAACAAGTTCCATGAGCCTGACAATGACCACATTGATCATATTATTGAGACAGGAGTCCGCTCTTTCACATTCACAGAAATAATGGGAAAGCGGTGCGTAGGTAAGAAGTTACATGCAGAAATACAGAGACAGTCAAGTTTTTCACCCTCTTCCCTTCGGAAGCAAGGCACAACTATTTCCTTCATACAAATAGCATGGCAAATTCACCCCTCAGTGACTTCAGTGCCACCCTATTGCATTTTTTGCTGCAATAGCAATGATGTAACTGAGAGCTGAGTTTGGTATAATGCGCTTTGTTCAGCCATCTGCCAAATTTAATGAAGTGATAGGGAGTCTTTTAAGCTGGATTTGGCCTGCATCATGTGATTAAAGGGGGGAAGTGCCCCTATTATGTGTAGGATGTGCTTTTGGGTAAATATCAGATTTGCTTGGTTGGCTGAATTAAGGGTATTTTACCTTTCTGACTCCACCAGATCCAATAAAAAGTTTCAGAACTGTTTTGTGCCCCTTTCATTTTGATGGCACGAAGCCAAATTCCCTCCATGCCTTACTAACATCTACTTAATGTCCTTTTTCTTTTGACTTCTCCTGATTTCTACAGTTTTGAATTGGCCTGTTTTGATTTAATGAGAAAGACCATTTGCTCCAGAAAACAAAAGACTGCATGAAGATCTATGCCTCTGCTAGCCACCTGGAACCAGTAGAAACAGGTTTCTTACTGGAATTTCCTCTTGCATTAGGCAAGTCAATACATTTAATCTGGATGATGTTACTTCAGAGGCTTGTGGAGGCAAAGGTACAATATTAAGAGTTTCTACCACTGCTGGGTGACAGCTCAGAACCTCTCCAGGGCAGAAAACCTTTGCTATTTTAGCAATACTGGAAGGAGAATGTGGTGGAGGAAAACCTCAGACACTAGGAAGAACATATTGTATTGTGTTATTATGACAGGGTCTGAAAACCTCGGCTGAGATCATAGCCCTCCCTGTAGGCATGGTAGAAACACCAAGTAAGAGATGCAGCCTCAGGGGTTCACTATCTGACCTGGAAAGGCATGAATACCAAATGAATGTGGTTTCAAATTCAGATTCAGTTTCATCCCAGAAACATGGCATAGACACAGCTGGAAAAGATTAAAACTTTCGTTGGTGTCACATGGAAGTCTCTGTCAGAGCGAGGAACTTTTCTTAGGTATCCAGGCATCCAGTCTGCTGCGTGGACCATAAGAAAGTCCTTGTTGCTGTGGTGATGCTAGCACTGCTGTCCACAGCGATGGACAGGCTGGTGGGAAGTGCTGCAACACCACCTGTGCCGAGCAAAGTAGGTCTCACTGAAAGCTCATTTTGCAGCTACATTTTATTACTTGGGAAGGGTTTGAGGGACATTTCAGTCAGGGGAGGACAATCTGATGAGTACTGGTCATCAGGTTCATGACAGATTTTACTTGTGCAATATGGGAGTGCAACTTGTATGACACAACTTCAGTGGAGTGGAAACACTGCCACACAATGCTGCTTGTTTTCAGTTATGCAGCTGGCATGATTGGGTCTTTTGTTGCATTTTGGGGGCTTGGCATCTGAGCTGTGTTGTGCTGTTCTAGCTGCTGCTGCTGTTAGCAGGCACTTTGCTTCTCTGCCCTCCATCTTGTCCATAGCTGCACAAAGAAGACTCAGACTAGATGGACCAGATATGTTTTTTCTGTTATTCAGGATGGTCAAAACAATGATCTTATAATGTTTCCCTTTCCTGTGTGACGGCTTTGGCATAAATCTCAAACTTGATAGGTACAGGGGCTTTGCAGCTGGGTTTATTGCTGTCCACCCAGCAAAAATACAGTTTCCTCAGGAGAAAGGACATAACAGCACTGGGTGGCATTGGTATTTCTCAAGCTAATGACAAAGTGGCAATGTCACCAGTGTCATAAGAGGTTACATTTGAGGAGGAAGCACTAGCTAATGGCCAAGGCAGGTTAGGTAAAGAAAGCTTGGTGCTGAGCTAGTTCTCTGCAAAGTGACATCTCTGCTTTGCATTGGGAGCTCCAACTGGAAGAAGCAACCAAGCCCACAGAGCACGTGGGCAGGGGCAGAGGCTTGTGAGCTGCCTCCAGGTGAGCCAGTGCAGGCTTAGAAGTAGTGCAGTCACCACTGAAGGCTGTTATCACTAACAAGTCCCATGCGCAGGCAGCACAGTGCTCCACAGATGCTGCTATAGTGCATCCAGGCTTGAGCTGATATGCCATGCAGAGGTTTGTCACTCCTCACCTCCCAGCCCCACAGGCTCCCATGAACTGCTGCAGGATGCTCCGTGGCGCAGAGCAGGCATTTTCTGGGTGTCCCAAGTCTGGCAGCACGCGGCTGCTGGATGGGCAGCTATCATGTCAAGCCAGCAAGCACAGGTGTTACTCTGTGCTATTTAGACAAAGGAAATAACCAGTACTCTCTTAAAATTAAATATGAGAAGTGAGATTTCTGAATCAAAACAAGATAATTTGACAGTGCCTTGCCAGATTTTGCACGTCCTAATAATGACGAGCACCTCAGAAATCTCTTGAGGAAGGGATCCCATACAAATTTACCAGTCAGACACAGGAATTTACCACACAGAATCCCTGTTCCCCACATCATAGTACCAGGAGTCTGTACAGTCAGGTAAAGGACAATGACCTATCTTTGCCAGCTCAATCTTGTACATTGGCAAGACAAAGGCAAGACATAAAATACTACATAAATCATGAGGGTCATGCGTTATAGCAGGATGACACTTTCAACTTGTGACTGATGTAGAAGGAGGGACACAGGGCTCCTATCTCTCTTCCTTAGTGTCAGGGATGTGCCTCCCCATGAAAGAAGCCACTGAGACAAATTGCAGTGTATATGGTCAGGACAGGCTGAATCACACACAATTTTTTCACTTGGTAGGCAAAGGAAACACAGAAGGCTTCAAAAAAACAAGGGTCAGCATGTGGCTCAGCAATATGATTTTTCCACTAGCAAAATTGTACTTTCACCTCCACCTGTCATTTTGGGTAGCTGCATTCTGGGTGATCTGGGCAAATTGTTCAACGCCAGCACCATGGGAAGGATGGTGTATCTCCCGGGGGCTGTGCCTGGGGAGTGGCACGGCAGAGAAGGCAGAGCACTCTGGGGTGCCCTAATATGTAGGCAGTGGAAAGGAAAGGGGACTGGTAAATTACACAGGCACTGGTAGGGGGCCTTGCCAACCCACACACAAAAGGGGTTATACTGGGCTGGTTACAGGGAGACAACAATATGCCAGCCAAAACTTCTGGTAAGGATGAAACATAGTAAGCTGTCATGATTAATAATAGAGTTTAATCCTACACTGAGGCATAAAATACATTCAGAGCACACCACGTCACTGATGTGCTAGAAACTCATGGTGGGAATGTGTGCAGAGTTGCCAGATAGCATCAGAACTGGGAGAATCATAAACATTTCAGCATGCTGCTTCCTGCAATATAGGGCTTGAAGGCTGTGCTGCTTTTGGACCCAGCTTCCTGCATGTCCCAGGGGCAATGTCTGTGAGCACAAGGTGACAGACTGCTGGGCTCAGCAGTTGCACTACTGCCATCATTTTGGCCCTATCATGACAGGCAAACCCTTAGAGTTAGAGAAGCTTAAGTTCGTACACAGCTGATGTGCACTATGAGACATGAACTCTGTAAAACCCTTTTCCTTACTTCAGCTATTATCTTTCCTCTTGATCTGTTACAATAACATTGGAGCATCTTAGAGCCTTGCACCCTGTCCAACCCCACAGCATGTCTTCCAGCAACTGACTTGGTCTTATAACCAGAAAAACTACAGACAAAGTAAGAAAGAAACCTGTGGTGAACAGCAAATTGAAGTCTTTGAGGCCCAGGTTAGTGAATCAGAAACCAGTTTTTGCACCCAAAAATTGTCAATTTTGTTGCCTTTTCCTTTCACAGCTCTCTCCTGAGGATGATGCTATACTGGACACAGGCAGGACTTAGAAGAAAGGAAAACAACTGCAAAATCTTACTGTGAACTCAGCCACTGAGAGACTGGACAATTTCTGTGAAATCTCTCTGAAACCAATTTTAACCAACACATTCCTGAATATCTGGGAGCTAAATATTTTCCAGTTGATATTACACTCCAAAGCATAAACTTTACCACATACGACTCACACTTATTAAATACATTTATTGTTCCATTTACCCATTCCCTTCTTTACTGCTATTTAAATACATTTCCATCCACATTCTCCAAACAAAAAGTTTGTGCTTGCGTCCACCACAGGTATTAGAAACCCAGTCTCCAGAAATGGGTGCATGTTAGCTCAGATTGTCTCTGAATTCAGGTTTCCTGACCACAGGTGTATACTGATGCTGACAGTAAGTGGTTTATAAGAATTTTTGCTTTTTTTGCTGCAATATTTTTACTTAATTTGTGGTGTGTAGCCCATAAGCTTTTGAGTTATGATGAACTTCTCTAAAAGCACTTAAGACAGCTGTTTAAAATAATCTTTGCTCTGATCTGGAGAATTCTGGGAGTAGGTTGTACCATATTCCATTCATATAGTGAAACTTTTAAAAAGTAAACTTCTCTCAGAAGAATGCTTGTGACAGCTTGCAGCTGCATCCGTGCTGCATAAAATAAGATGCAGAAGTGGAGAGTATAATGGGGAAAGGAAAAGCTCTGGGTAAGTCTCTCCTGTGAGTTGATATAACGTAGCTATAAACCCATATTGATGTGGATTCTGCTTTTTTGTTTGCTCGTTTAAATGTGTAAGCATTAATTATTGCATAAAAATACAGTACTTTATATGTCTTGTAAATCATTATAATGCATAAGAAAAGACAAAATCGTTTGGCATTGATCTAGTCTAGCACATAAACACACAGTACAGGGACTTTTCTCTACCCTATGGTTTACGAGTAAAACAGCCTATTGTCTCCTTTGAAGTCCTTCCATTTATCTGTGATATTTTGAGTACAACATTACAAAAAAGATCTTTTGTAATTTTTCCTGTGAAAGGGATGTATATATACACTGCAGTCTCTTAGGAGGAAACAGTTACTTTACAAGCACAATCACATTTTAATAAATGTATTTCCAAAAACTTTTATTTTTAACCATGATGAGATGTTTCAGGCTACATTAGAGAGAAACCATTATAAACAATTCCAGTTTAGGGCAAGAGGAATACAAACCAGGGTCTCAGTACAAAGAATGGGGGGTTTGTTTCATACCTACATTGCTAATTTATTTTAAAATTTGTTTCTACTGATTTTAGACACATCTGAAACTAAGTTTCAGCCCAGAGCATTTATTACCAGGAAAAGATGAGGGCTTACAGTGGCAATGCTGGACAAGCACCTCTAAGCTCCATTCAGAGAGAAAGGACCATGTAAGGAAAGGTAGGGAATGCAGGAAAACACAACTCCCTGACATACTTTTGGCATTTTCTCCATCTCAGGTTTCTGTATCATGGATAATCCTTCGGAGTGCTGTGAAAATTAGTTACTGATGGTGAAATTTCCTTGACTGCTTAGAAGGGTTACATGCTTCAGTCCCACTGACTGTAATACAAATTAGACATTTAAATCCTCGAAATGCTTGTGAGAAACCAATACTGAAATGTGTGCAAAGATTACAAGTTCAACTCAAGACTGCTTTTCAAGTACTGGGAAAGCACAGTTGCAGCATCCGCCACTGGCAATTTCATGAGTAGTATCCTGAATATTCTCACTAATTTCAGTAGTCCCCCCACTGTCGTAACAAAGACCTTGCAGTTTCCTGATGAAGACGGATGTGCATGCTGTGCACTTTCTTCTTGGGTCTGATGCCACATTTCCCATCCTGCATTTTTGGCCAGAAAGAACCAAGTGTGAAATTCAGAGAGGCTTATCAAACTCTGTGGGTGGCACCAAGGACTGCTACTTAAATCCCTGCCACACGGACAGGTTGAGAAAGAGAGCAGCTGACTGTAACCTTCTGAACTTTCTGAGAAAGTCAAGTATTGCCTCACAGTCTAATGTTTCTGTTTGTCCCCTTGGTAGCTGTTTATATTCTTCTCTATGGAAAAAGCAAGATATCTGAATCTTGAGGGCTTTTCATATGTACTTCTGAGTTGCCCCAGTGCACAAATAAACTGTGTAGATGCTTTGTGATCAGAATAATCTCACATGATCAGTCATACATTGTTCTCTTGTCAACATCAGCCATCTAGGACCAGCCTTGTGTCCTGGACTGAATCCAGAATAAACTAGCACCCTGATGGAAAAGCTACATAAACACCCAGAATCTGGAGACATTCTTAACTTGCAGGATGCCAAGTTTTTTTCTGGGAAGAAAAAAACCTATTATATTCAACATAAGACCACTTTAATGGATGAAAGATTTAGATATGGAAAATTTCAAGCAAATTAATTTATGAAGAAAGTTTGGGAGTTGTGTGCAGGTGTTCAAAAACCGTTTTTTAAAAACCCCATTCTTTTCTATATACTGAGTAGGATACACATAGGTCCAAATCTCTGGTGGCATAAATGAGAAAATACGCTGAAGCTAATGAGGCTGCTACTCATTTGCATCTTTAGATATTATGGTCCTCTCACTTTACTCATAGGACTGTGGAAATTTATGATTATAGCATTACACCTTCTCCCTCCCAGTTCTGTCCCATACAGCCAGGTCACGCCATTCCTCTTCACTTCAGGCACATTTGTTGTAGATTAAGATAAAACTGTTTATCTGGCAGTAGTGCTTCAACAAGCTGCTTTTCCATATGAAATTGTTATAAACAACTTTCAGTTTCAATTAAAAAACTAACATGGATCCCAGACCAGAGTCAAACCTCTCCTAATCTGGGTTCTATAATCTTAATATGATTGTGACCCCTACCTTGCAGGTAAGGGCCTGATAGGATTTTAAACCAGCTTGCTGGGATGTTTTTACTGATTTGCAGGCTGCTGATGGAGATGTTGAAGATCTGCTTCAGCAGATGTAATATGCTGCTACTGCTTTTGGTTCCCCAGCCAGTGTATCCAGGGCTGGCTCAGGACCTCTGCAGGGCACTTGTGTTAAACTGAACAGCAATACCCAAAGTGGCATAGAGCACCACTGATATGCATAATATAATCTGCACCTAAAGCTGTAGATTAATGATCCCCTGGAAAATAACGATATACATTATTAAAAGGTGTATAAGCATGGGGGCAAGCTGAAGCTGTAAAAACTCCTGCATCTTTTAGTGCTGACCTACTGAAGGGTTTTACTGTCACCACGGCAATGAATATTTGGCCCTTAACTTTTTTGCTGTGGTAGTGCACATGGCATTTTTTTATAATCCTTCTGCTTCTACCAATGCTTTGCCCTAGAGAGCGCCAGCATTTAACAGCACAGGTTCATATCTGACAAAGGGATCTCTAACTACTTTCCAGTATTATCCCATTTACGGAAATTGCTGCTTCTCCATAAAATCAGTAGTGAGAATACTTCCTCTGAGAAAAACATTTCCATCCCCAAACTGCCCAAGGGAGGAATTAAGGAGAAAAATATATACATCACAACAGGATATACTCCAGTGTGTTACTGCTATTTCAGTAAGCAGGCCTTAATCTCTATTCCTGCCTTTCCACTCATCGCTGTTCATTATCTTTCCCCTTGCAATGAAGCTCTGAGATATTTCTACACTCTCTCTGCTGTCGAGAAAGAAGAGATGCTGGCAAAGAATTAGATTAGTGTGTGGAAGGGGGAAATCTCCTGCTTGGGGTTATGCCCTTAGCAAGCTGTGTCACAACATCTGTATGTTATTATACTGCAAAGTCTATCATTCTACCCCTAAGAAAACCTCCTAGCTACCCTGTAAATTTGCTGGTTCTATAAATTTGATTTGATTAAAACTATAAAAAGTTCTGGTTGAAACATTTCCATGTCACACCTATGAAGGGGCCAGGAGAGTGTCAGGAGAGTAGCAGAAACATCCAAGGTGTAAGAAGAAAAAGAAACAAGAGCGTTGATGCACTTTTTCCTTGTTTCCTTCTTTCTGAACTCTGTAGAAGAAAAAGGGAGCAACCAGGACTGTTACGATTGTGTCAGATCCTGACATGTGAAACTATGTGGACTGGGGCAGTCACCGTGTCAGATGAGTCACGGGAATTTGTATGCAGTGTGGGTGAGTGCAAGTGTGAACCTCCTTGTCAGCTCTCCTTTCCTTTCCCCATTTAAATCTGTACCTGGATCAGGTACAGCTACAAAGCCATCCATGTTTCTCAGAGGAAGGGTGGAAAGATGGGAGTGTACGATTGCCTGATTTTAGATGATTGTGGATCTGCCACATTTGCTCTTTGCAGAAAACTAAAAATGCTTTTCAGCCTTGAGTTTGGGTGCAGGGAGGGGAACTGCTTTAGAAATTCCCAGGCTGTTTCCTTTGCTGTTTGCAATAAGGGCTGGCAAGCATGGCATGCACAATGGTCTGGCAGGGATCTGCACGGTACCAGGTGTCAGCCTGGAGGCTGATAGTGCATCAGTACAGCAACCCATGAGAACGGAACAGGCAATGTAAGTCATCTCATGATCCCATACAGACATTCAATGGCAAGGAGATATTTGGCATGATTTGTATTCATAAAAAATGCAATAACAATCCACAGTGCAATATGGTAGCACTGATTGTCCAAATGTGTTTCGACTAGACTGTCTTTGTTGTAAATACAAAGGCAGGGCTGGAAATCACTGCTTTATATGCAGGTTTGGCAGGGCCTGAAATGCTGTGTGCACCTGAGAGGAGTTTATGAATGGTAAATCAGGGGAAAGAAGGAGAGAATTCAGAAGTGAGGAAGTTAGAAGTTATGATACATATGAGAAAAAGAGAAGAAGCCAGTAGGCACATCCATAAGCAAGGTAGGAGGGGTGAATTCAGTGGGTTTCAATAAGATCTTGAAAGTAAGAAAAGAATAGCATGTTAGGAGGATGTTTCTGTCAGAAAATGAAAGGCTAGACACAACAAAGCAAAAGAGTAGTCTGTACAGTCTGATGGATTATCAAAATTAAAATACCCAAACCAGAAATTAATCCAAATCCAGAGCTGTCTCCCACATCTCTGGGATTCCCTGGGGAAACTGTCTTTGCTCAAGTCATTTAGGATGTAATCAGCATGACCACTAGGGAGATATCTGTGGCAATAGTGCCCCTAAGAAAGCAGGATTATCGAGGTGACCAGCCTTACCTCCTGAGTTAATGCTACTGGTAAGCAGTACAAGCAGGTCTCCCTTGGCACTTCACATTATTGGCAGCAGGGCTATGCTAGGGTTAATCCTAGGAGTAAGGGAAGCAAAGGCAGCAGAGCTGCTCAGATCAACTTGTCTGGGCCCATCCAAAGTCATTGGTATCTGGTGCCTGTGAAAAACTCCCTGGTGTTTGTCACCGCACACTCCAAACTCTCTGAGCAATGCCCTATAAGTTTTTAGGCTCTAAATACTCAAAAGTTTTAACATATGGCTTGTAGGATGAAAAGGAGTGTCCACCCTGCACAAGATGGTCTTTTAGATCTCTCACAGCTCTGTTTCCTCCAGGTCTGAAAATAGTGATGAATCCAGTAATAAATCAAGGGTGAGTGAGATGGTGAAATGAAAATAATATCTTTATCTCAAGCCTTGTCTCTTTTGTATAAGATTATTCATGCCAAAGGGTTATTAGTTGCCAGATGGACCCAAGACTCTGCTGTATGTTTATTTATAGTGACATAACATCAAGACAGCAGTGAACTGTGTCAAAGGGAAAATTAATATATTATCTGAAAAAGAATAAAAATTACAAGAAAAAGTCATTAATGTAGTGATGTTGATAAGTGATAAGCATGCACACACAAATAGATGTAAGAGGTGGCGCTTTTACTTCCATCAGACAACTTTCTGGTTTGTGTGGGGACTTTAGCCCAGCAGACTTCCTAAGTATTTTCCAGAACTTGGATAATCTCCAAAACAGGTATTAATATTATGTAATTGTAATTCTGTTCATTAAAGTCTTGATCCCAAAAACTGATCCCTCAATAAAATTTAGCAGAGAACAGTGGTCCAATTTATGGGTCCTTCTGAAGACAGAGAGCCAAATTTCATACTCTTATTTCTCAAGAACTGTAATAGCCTGTTGGACTGCAGCTGCTCGCTCATCCCCCATCTCTTCCAGCTTTCCAAACCTCTCATGCAGACCACCCTAATTCCCCCAATCTCTGTCTGCTGGGTCCCTCCCCTACCCATCCTTGAGATGTCTTGTCTTCTTACCATGACTCTAACTATTCATACATATGCAGGAGATGAAAGAGGGTTCCTGGAGACAAAGACAGCAAAGATCAAGACTTCGAGGTATGCTTTCTTTATGCCAGTCTTCCTGTTTGGCTTGCTTTTGCATTGACTGACAACTGTAGAGCATCATCTCTAACATTAACCAGTCTCAGAGCTCTTTCCATCTTTCAGTATAACCCTGTTTGTAGAAGCCATCCACCAGAAGGGTTTTACTTTAAATCCCTGTGTACATATACAACTACTCATGGTCTGAGGACAGAGTATCAGCTGCCAACGTCTGAGTGTTCATCCCTCAGGTTTTTTAGATTTTTTATATCAGCTGGGGGACTAGCACAGAGCATCTTGCCTTCCTGGTGAGAATCAGAATATCATCTGCCCAATTCAGAGACCCAGCAGACCAGAGTGCTTAGTCCTGAAAGAGGAGCTTTATAAGTACCATGGCAGAGCAAACATAGGGTTATTGAGAGCTGGACCATATTGAATATCACCAAATACATACATGGTTATATCCTGCCCTGTCTCCAATGAGGGCATTGGAGGAAGGTATAGAAACTTCCCAAGGAGCAGATGGAGAAAAATCTGTACCCCAGGAGTCTTCTAATCGTAGCAGAGGCTGGTCTGGTCTGAGATGTGAGCTGCTGCAGCCCTTCTGAAAAGAATTTTCTATTGAAATGTTTCACATTCTTGCTAGTGTTTAAAGATCCACCTGTTATTTGAATCTTGCTAAGTGTAAAATATTTGTATTGGAAAGGTGTCCCTCTCTTAAAGGCAAGCATCCAGTATGCATGGCTGCAGCAAGAGATCTGAGAATGGTCTTGTAAACAGGATCTCCTGGGATTTGACAACCCATTGAGCTCTCAGCTGCCTGGTGGGCAGTTTTTCACTTCACTGTATGCAATTAAGATTAACCTAATTCACCACAGTTTTGCAGAACTTAATTAACTTTAGCAAAATATGTTGTGAGACCTAGAGATTTTTATGTTCAGTTCAATATGAATTTGTTCATGTATTGATCTGGAGACTGTCAGGGATTAATCTATTTTAGGATTTAACCAAACCAGTAGACTATGTTCCAGAGTGAAAAATTGTTATCTTATTTTATTTATTTCTATCCTTTTGTAAAGAAGGATGACAAAATAAAGAAGCCAAACAACTCCACCCTTGAGATGTTTTCCTAGCTGTTGCTTGTGCAGAGGCAAGAAGAGCAGAGAGAAGGAGGAGAAGTAACGTAAGGGAGGGGAAAGCTGTGAAGAGAAAGTACATTTAAGTCTAAATTGTAGGACTTAGAGAATGGATGTAAAAGGAAGATTGTACATATTTCAAATGTAAGGCCAGATTAATTTCTGGTGCTGCTCCATCAGCCTTTATGGAGTGCCACCAGAAAGGCTTTAGTCTACTGTTATATATGAGGAAAATGGGGAACTCATTCTTCCACAGATAACTGTACGAAAAGATCTCAACTTTGCACTATTAAACTGTGTTGCTTGGGAGCCATAAATCCAGTTGCTATAGATAAAAGGTAAAATGTTGCATGGGGAAATGCCCTGCACCACATGTGTGTGTATATCCATGGCTGTCCCCCTGCACCCTGAGCACCCAGGCTGGCCTCCCTGGGTCACAGAGGCAGGCACATAAGCTGAGATGATGTGGTGGTGCCTGGGAGCATCCCTCCCTGTGCGGGCGAGTGAGATGGCATATCATCAGGAACAACCCTGACCTGTCACCCTGACTTGGTGAACTGGACAAATATGACTGTGCCATGAGCATGGCTGGGGAGGATAGGGCTGTGGTCCTGGTTGGCAGTGCCCTGCAGCACACAGAAGAGTTGTGGTCACCAGGGCAGGAGCTGGCACTTCCCACAGGTCTTTGCCTGCCGTGGTCCAGCAGCAGCCACATCCTCTGGCCTTATTAGCATGCTCTGGCTCCCCAGCTAGCTTGCTGAAAGGTCACTGCAGATCCCAGCGAGGGTGTTCCCTCCATCTGTGCATCTCTGAGTGTGAGGATGATGTGCTGTGAGCAGAAGACTGAGGACTGAGGTATTCAGTGATAACCTTTGTTGCAAAGAGATACTTGGTTTGTCATTGTGCTGTATGTGCTCTGTTAAAAGCCTTGAGTTTAAAGCTCTATATTAAGAAGCAGTGACAAACCACAGAACTTGACAAGTGGCAGACATGCTGGAAAAAATGGCACCACATTTTGTCAAAAAGTTGCAAAATTCAAAAAGCTTTGACCAGTACTACTAGCAGAAAAAAACCCCATATTAATAAAACAGTTTTGAAGACAGCTACATGGAGTTAATTAAAGAACTAGATTTCTGCTTTACAGTGTTTGGAGTGAATCAAAACAATCCCATACAGAGAATACACAGCTGTTTAGGACTTCCCTGACTTTAAAGAAGGAACACAGACATCCCCTCCTTGTTGGATTTCATAGGATCTTCGTGAAAGGTTTCTAAGAAAATATTGCAATGAATTGTTGTAAAGTCAAAATTGTTGTATTGCCCACATGCCTGCCTCAGGCCCTGTGTTTTTCTTCACTTGTTCATGCTTTTGAATAAAGGCTACTGCTTGCAGAAAGTGCTATTATTAACCATGTTTCTCCCTGATGCAATGACTTCTACAATAAGAAATGATCCTTTGGCATATGACCCAGACAAATGTACATTAGCTTTATCTATAAACTTTCAGACTCTTTTTTTATGAAGTTTTCATTAAACTAGATAACAACAAAAGAAACCATCACCAGTGGAATAAGCAAGCTCTTCATCTAGTGCCAACAGAATTATTGCCAGGTCTTTTTACTGAAAACCGAATGAGATTCTTTGTGGAAATCTAAACAAGGTTGCTTCTTAGATGTAGCCTGGCAAGTGGCAAATTAAAGAGTTCAAACCAAACCCCATTTGTGTAACAACAAAGCTCGCAAGGATTCTGCCTCTTCTTTAGCCTCCCATTTCAGCTTTGTTATAATTCTCTCTTAGATACTCTGATTTATATTCAATATGACTATGGCTTTTCCAAATCATCTAGAATAAATAGAACAGCACAAGTTCTTTTTTTGTACTGCCAGAACTGTCACGTACCCTTTCCATTATAAAATGCCATCTTCATGTTTTAGGGCTATAATCTGATATTCATGAAGGGTTTTTATAAACATTTCCTAAAAATTATGAGTTAGTTTCTTAGCTAGTGTGGGGAATATCCAGTTAGCTACCAACAAGTTCCAGCACAGATTCAGCTGCCAGAATTCAATAAAGCAACACTGTCTGAAAATAAACATGGTGTATCTGTAATACTTCCATATTTTATATTACAAGCAGAATGATCAAAATACATAAAAGTACTTAATGCATCATAACGTGTCAGAGTTTGCACATGAAGTTTATTGTTTCACCTTCCATAACTGTGAACTGCAGACATGGACCTGGATGCAGGCATTAAGGTTGGGATATGAAATGTTTTCAGATACACACTAACTCTTAAAAACTAGGAAGGAAGGATTCACCTCTCAGGTAATGAAAATCCTGTGGGAATAGTGATGTGAGTCCTGATCCTGCCTCAGAACCAAAACTCCTACTGGCTCATGAATGGGATGGGATCTGCACTGACCTGTTTTCAGCCCCTTCCTCCCTCTGGATTATTACACGAGTCTGAAGACCCTTAGCACTAGAGGCCAAATGTTTTCTGTGTAGATGGAGGAAATGCAAAGTCATGCAAAACCAGATGAAAAAATCTAACCAAATGAATGCCACAAAATTTAGTGGATATTATTAAAGATAACATTTTCCTGTGCAGAGCAGGTCTGCAGCTCAGCAAACAAGGTTATTTGAAAACCAGTAATTTTATTTTGGTAAATGCTGTTTCTTGCTAGGTTAATCAGCACTCTTAAGATGCAGGGAGCTTTTGGAGGGTTATTTTAGCTTTACAGATGTATAAAAAGAGAACATAATCAATTAAAGCTGCCACTGTAAATACTTTGGAGCCAGGATGATTTCCTTCAACTGTTTGCCAATGAATAGCATTATTCAATATGTGTAATCCTTCAGAGATTAAGAATCATTAGCTAATAAACTATGCCTTAGTGCATCTGTAACATCTGCAGTTTCCTGGTCACAGAAATGTATTTGTCACAGTGAGCACAGAGAGGAAACAGGCAACCATTCCCCAGCTGAAAACCTTATGAAAGCAGGGACCTTGCAGAGGAGACTGGGGCGGGGGGGTGGTGGGGAGGGAGCTGGCTCTGCACGCTGCTTGTTCCCTTGCAGAGAAAAAGCAGAGCTGATTGAAAAAAAAATATGCAGAGACCTGGGGCTTTAAAAGACAAACCCCAAAACTCCCAAACCCAACAAACCCAAATACTTGTGTATTTTCAAAGGAGCAGGCTCAAAAGAAACCACCTCGAAAGCAGAGAAGGCTGTTAGGCTCTTTGCTGCTCTCAGCATCCTTGTAAGTAACTCCACATTTATCAGTGGAGTCTATTTCACCACAACGGATTTAATTGTGCATTGACACTGAGAGGGAGGGAGGGAGGGAGATGACAGGCAGCCTCAAGGAAGAGATTTATCCCCTCCCGTTGGGCAGTTTGATAAGGGATGTTGATTCTGTGCGGACTCACAATGGCTTTTTTATTTGTTTGCTTAATACTGGGCTGTTTCAGAAACACGCACAGCTGAGCTGACAGGAGATGCAAACAGAGTGCTCTCGTTTGGGAATTACGGGGGTGGCGGTACACAGGAAAATAGCCTCTGTCTTCTTCACAGGAAAGTCAGCTGATAAACTGATCTTAAGACAACGTATCTTCCTTCCTGTAAAATGCAATAACAGGCAGATCTTGTGACCTCGATGGCCTGCTGCTGAGTTTATTCCTAACTGGGGAGGGAAAGGGGGAAGCTTTCCTTGGCAGACATAGCACACAGCTCCTATGTGAATCATGCGGCTGTGCTTAAAGTGAGAGCCAACAATACCAGCATAGTGGGCCACATATCTTTCAAAGCAAGAGAGTTCACAAAGAAATCCCCTGCTCGCGGAGATAAGCCGCAGCAGCCCTTTCATTAAACATCCGCTGTGTACTTCCCGTCAGAGCTGCGGGCTTGGCCCAAAGGACAGCTGACTGATGAGAGCCAGCAGCCACTCTCATGGCTTCTCGTTTTGCTATTTAGGCCAGATTTTCCCCACGGCACTCGGCAGAGGGCAAAGAGAAACACACCATTTATGTCACCCTATTAAATACACACAGCTTTTGCAGCCCAGCATCATGCTGTAGCCTTTCTCATCCCTGTCTTGGCTCTGTACAACAGAGTAAACATCATAAAGAACATAAAAAGGAGTTTTCCTGAATTTTCCCTGAACTTCCCTGGCAACAGAAAGCTTTAACGGCGTGAGGATTTTTTCCCCTCAAGAAAACATTCCTTCCACCCTCCTTCCTCTTCAAATAAAGTTGGCAAAAACTCAAAGTCTTGTGCTTGAGGGCCATGCTCAGGGGTCTCTCCAGGAAACTCTGTTCAAAAGAGTTAATGCAGCAGCTCACTTGCTTGCTTTGAATCATACTGTGCCCATGCTCACTTTTCCTCCCCTTGAATTAACTTTCTTTGTAGTACCCAGATTGTTATGGCTCACTCCTAGCATACAGGTTGATGGCAGTAAGCAGTCATCTGGCCAGGCTTTGTTCTGCCTTGCACTGCAGATGGCCCTTTACATAAACTCTGTGTGAGTGTAAAACCCTACCATCTCCAATTTATTGGTATTGTACACTCCAATTCTTCTAAAAACCACATACCCTCCTCTAAAAGATCCAAGAGTGCTTTCACTTAAACCTCTCAGCATTTATGGCTGTTAAATTTTGTGCTGGTACAGAACCAAGAGCCTAGGGCAGGACCTAATTTTATGAGGTGCTATATGTTAGTCCTGACTCAGGACCTTGTGAGCCAAAAAGAGCTAGAGGAGACAAACAAGTCCGGATGGAGTACAGGCAGGATGCATGCACTCAAAATAGTGTGCATATGTGTCTTAGGTCTGTATATAATTGTCCTTATTGTTATGATGGGGAAAATGAAGTTTAAATTAAAGTGGCTGAGTTATTTTCGGTGGGAGGCACTGTGCCTGAGGTGCCATTATTGCTGCACAGTGGTTGAATTCAGAAGAATAGGTCTGTGAGGTCTGTAATAGGACCATGGATCAGGGATTCCCAAACAACAATATTTAAACCTCCGTAAGACTGTCCGTGGCTTGGCATGGAGCTGAGAGCTACTGCTGCCAGTAATGATGCTGGCTGCTACTGCCAATGGAGGCATTTGGCAGCAGAGGCTTGTGGACCTCAGACTCGGTTGTGTTCCTTTTAAGCAGATTTGTATTAAACAGGAAGGCCAACATTTTTCATCATAACTAGTGACACCTCCTTCTTGGAGGATATCCTCTTTGAAGACAATCTCCTCGAGAGGGAAGCAGGCATACAAGTTGCTCGCTGGCAAGCTGATTCCCACCCCCTTACTTTTCTGTGTCCCTGGGCACCTCATTACCCATCATTCGGTGCCCACATAGTATTGCCCAAGTCAGGCAAAATTCAAAGCATAATTCTCAGATTCTCCACCTTGTACCTGTGATACCAGCTGCAATCTGCATTTTGTAGCCAGCCAGCAGTCAACAGCACACCTGCAAATTCTGTTCACAACTTGGAATTTATCCTAGATCTAGGAAATAACTTTAAATAGAGAAATAAACATGTTGCAAATTCAACAAACACTTTTGGCTATTGGACAGCATGTACTGCAGCAGTCGAAGTTCAAGTTCAAAATTCTGTCTCCTAAAATGGGCTTGATTAACAGAAAAAAAATAAAAATCTAGTGCTGGATGTCTGCCCATTAAGGAAGTTTTGCCATTTCCCCCTCTTTCTTTTTGTCCATCTGGAAGGATGAAAGATTCACATGTAGTCTCTCCAGGGCACTTCTCAGGTAGAGGAAGGCATCCTCTCCCCCTTCTGCAGTGCAGTTTAACTCATACAAACACAGCACTAGCATGTCTGACCTCAGTAAGTCTCTATTCATCTCAAGTGTTACTTTGGCAGAACTCAGTGTGGATTTTTTACGTGGAGTTTGAAAGTCACCTGATCTATCTGGTGTGCATCAAATACATGGCAGGGAATGTGCTAACAACTAATCCATAAAGAAGGCTGCAGAGCCATGCCTGATCCTGTGCCCTAGCCTCTCAGATTTGCTAGAACATAACCTAAATGAATGCATTACTGCCACAGAAAAATATGCTGCAAAAAATCACCCAGACTTTGCTCTAAAATTCAATTCACCTGGCGCAAATTCACTTGGCTATGAAATCATCCACATTTTTTCATCTTTGAAGATACAGTGAATTTCTTCTAAGATTACAGTTCTTTACAGGGTGAGGTGGATGGTAGGCAAGTGATGATTCACAAAGGTTTTGCTGATTGTATGTCTAGTTTGAGACAATACTACTATACATAAGGTATGTCTAAGAAGAGCAAGAAAGGACTTAGTACAAAAAAAGAAAAAAAAGGGAGCATAGAGGAAGTCTTTTCCCCACCTTGTTATTACAGCATAGTTGGGAAGGTTGAAGCCTGAATCTTTAACCCCCAGAAAATTTCCATGTGAAAGAAATTCATTCATTTAAGACAGTTCCATCTTCCTGATTGTTTCCTCAGCTGTAATAAAATTAGTAACATGCCCCAAGGACCTGCCTTAGGTTCTCCCAGATCAGGTGTTTCATACTTCTGAAACAAAAGAGAACAAGACAGAAAGTTTATGTCAGTCACTTAGGGTTCCCGTTTCAATTCCTGTTCCCATGTTCTTACTGCAGAGTGATGAGTGTGCACATGTTTTTGGGGAAAGGCATAAACACGTCAGTGGCTACTATTTGTAAGACTTGTCATTTATTAGGACAGTGCATGGGTGGAAGACAACTCCAGCGTCACTCAGTGGCTCCCACTTACTTGCCCAGGTCAGGTCCATGGGAATGTTGTATGAAATAATACATGAAATAGCATGGAAGGAAATGTTTATTCACAGGACACAGATTTTGTGAACTGTTCCTTAGCTGGACTAGGCTGGCTTTTAGGACAAAAACCTCAGTCCGTGCAATGCTACATGATAATATAATGTGAACTAGGCACAAGCTCAGCACAGGAAGTGGGCTGAGCTGGGGTCTGCTGCAGACTGTGTGGCATAGGGGAGCGTGTCATTTCAGTGCATCTGATATCCTCAGCTGTAAGGTATGACAGCACTTCCTCTTCCTGAGTCTTTATTCAGAGTGTATTTGCTCTGTAAGAGGGACTGCCTTTTGCTGCACATTCTCTGGGACCTAGCTCCATCTGCCTCAGCTGCATTGCCTTGAGATGGTACTTTAATACAACTCTTCGGTGTGAACAGCAGCTCTCCCACCTCAGAAAGAGGGGTGTGCTGGTGTAGGTTCTTCCTTTTGACCTCCTCTGAAAGGGAATGAATTGCTGTTGTAGCAATTATATCATGTCTTCCTGTTTCTCCTTCTAACATGTACCCTCTCTCTTGATTTTGGATCATTAAACACTCCAGACATCCTATACAGCCCCTGTACTGTAAAACTCATGAGGTGTCTCATCAAGCTAACAAGCAAATTACCTGTGACAGTCCTAGCCAAACTCCTGATGAAGGTTCTAAAACACAATGACACCCTCACTCTTTCTTCCTTGTAAAATCAATCAGACTTACACTTTAAATAGGCAAGTGGCTTAAAGGAGAAGTTTTCCCAGACTGTCAGGGTCCTGGGAAGGGAAGCTGAGGAGAGTCTTTCTGCTCACCATTTATTGTTGAAAGAAAGTGGGTTACAGGAATTATAAACCTTCAAATGCAGATAAATATTTTTAAATAGTCTGTAGGTGATTGGCAGTATCTTTGCCCTCCTGGCTGTATTTAACATCCTACATTCTGCAAATCAGACCTTTCTAATTTTGCTAAGGTGACAAGTCATTGCTAGAATGTGTTAAACTCAGTTACAGGAGTACATGAGGTGACTGATGTAATTGAGCATGATGCTTTGGCCTGGGAAATGAAAAAAACCCAAAACCCTGGCTAACAGGGCCGCAGATTAAAAAGCAGCTAGCAACCCTATAAAGACAGTTACAATAAAACCTCTCCAATTTGCATGGCATTAGTTGGCATGCCGTATAAATTGTACATCATGCCTCCCTCTCCTCCTCAGCCCTGAAAGGTTCCCCCAGTTTCTCAGCATTGCACAGGGCTTCCTAAGTAAGGCTTCACATACTTCAAGTGCTTTACAGAGTTAATACCATTTTGCAGATAAATGATCAAAGTGTGTTCTGCGATTCAATACCTTTTCCAGTGTTTGCTCATTTATGTCTCACTTTGAAAAAAAAAACGTAGTTTGCTAGTGGTTTCCCACTCATTGGTGCAAATTAAATGAGGCTTGGCTATAGATGTTCATTGATTTTAAGTCAGAACTGCCAACACAAGACATTTGAATATATTGAGCCAGGCCCCATTTTGTGTGACTGAAACATAACCTTTCCCCCTCTGCTTCTTTTTATGTGCCTTTGGATTCTGAAACTTCAGCCAGCACTTGGGTCACATTTTCAAGCCTCTCTTCACAACAATGTGATGCTCTTGCAGAAAAGACAAATGTCACTCCAAGATGTATTAGCAGGAATGCTGGGTATAAGACAAGAGAGGTAATTATTCTGCTCTATTTGGCACTGGTGCAGCCTCAGCTGAAGTAGTGTGTCCAGTTTTGGGTGTTGTATTTTAAGGTAACTGCAACAGATGATAAGAGGTTTAGAAAACGTGAATCGCTGAGAAAGGTTAAGAGAACTGGGATTGTTTAGTCTAGGACATAGAGACAGAAGGAAGATGATAACACTGTGCAAATAGATAAAAATTATTTTAAAGAAGACAGAAATTTTTTCCTTCTGCACAAAGGGTAGGACATGGAGCAACTGGCTAATTCACAACCTTTAAATTTAGATTAAATCTTAGGAAAAATAGGCTGATTACAAATAGAGCATAACATTGGAACTGACTTTTCAGAATCATGGAGATGTCCTTTACAGGAGATTTTAAGAACAGACCAGGCAAACGTCTGGGATACATCAGGCAGGCTGTACGCAGTCTGCTCCCTTGCCTTTTGGGAATAAATGTAAGTGTTTCTTCCAGTTCCCCAATTCTAGAATTTGGTGGTTCTAAAAAGGTTAAGCAAGAAGCAAACATTTAACAAGAAATAAAGTAAGTTGAGGCTGAAACATAGCTGTTTATCTCCAGGCCTTGGTTTTGCGTGTAAAACCCTCAATACTGTGAGAATTGTGGTAAAATCCCCCAAGTCCACAATAGTCTGGATGGCATGTTTTGACCCTTTACTTGGACCTCATACATAGCACATGCTACTGAATGTCTCTCCTTCGGTGTTTCATTGAGCCCCATAATTTCTGATTGGTTAAACATGTATGTTAGAAAGCTGTCCAGTCTATCCCTAAAAAGTCTTTGTTTCTTTCTCTAGCAAAAAAGATTCCACTACATTCTTTGCTGCTCCAAAGGCTAATTGACTTAATTGTCAGAAATCTACATTTTATTCCTATGTATTTATAGCTTTATCTGGCCTCTACTCAACCTTATTAAGGTTGATTCTGCTAGCAGATGTTATTTGATTTAGAGCCTTGGAGAAGGTCAGGTTACCACATGGCCTGGTGGTCGATAAGCTGAACAAAAGTTGTGCAACTCTTCTGTCATGGTAAGGCTGTTTTTCCGTTTCTCTAAAGACTCTTGGAGTTCATACCTGACCACCAATGTTTGATAAACATATGTGCATAAAGCTATGACCACAAAAATGCAACAGGCAAAATAGGCTCGTGTGTAACATGTTATCATATAGGCACTTCAACCTGTATGTGCCATGACCACGAAATGGAATGCAAAAGCAAAATACCCAATATAAGTAATTCTTTAGTGTAATGTTGTCTACCACATATATGGTCTCTTGCTGTCTGTCCTACACATACACACATACATATCCATTCATTTTGGTTACAGACACCAGTGTGAATTAGTGTTTCCCCCTAGTATTATATACTGGAACCAAATCTGAACACAAATATGAACGTCTGTTTATACCCAAAATTAAGTGGTCCAATTTCTAGACTTGCTGACTATTTGTTCCTGCGAAAGGAGCAAGAACTGTGAGTACTTGGGATTGCTGGAAATCAGACTACTCAATTAAATTTCTTAGCACTGATTTGAGGTGAACTTTAAATTAAAGACACTTAAGCTGTGTACGTATTTCCTTTCAGAAAAATGTAACAGTGCTAATCAGTCTGTTTTACTCAGAAGCTGTATTTATCTTGTAGATTCAGATATTCAAACTAAAAGCTTTATTTCATGTCCTGTCAACAAATCCTAGCCCAGAACCCCTTTAATAAGGATCACAAGGCACTCTAGTGTCTTTGCTGATTAAGACCCTGGACAGAAGGTGAGGTTACTAACTAGGGCTAATGCTGGGAGTAATTTTCCTGCTGACACTTGTTCACTGTCTAGGAAATGAAATGAGACCACCACAGCATTTCAGAAAGTCCAGTAAGATGCTATTAGACAATTGTGCCTTTTAGTATGAGCCTTTGCTGGATTTGAACTAATTATCTAGAGTCAGAGTTGGGCAAATACTTTGTTTGCAATGGGTTTTGTCAGGGTGGTTTTTTTAAAACTGGTCTCCGATTTCTCAGTTGAATTGGCTAGTTCTTGAACTACAGATTATTTCCAAGCTTGTTAAATGAAATGAGACATTTTGTTGGAGGTACTATCAATGCAGTAAGTTTCTTCTCATTGTTGGATAAATATAACTTTTAGAATCAGACCCTGCTGCTACAAACACACACAATTGTGTACTCAGATTTGGCTTTGCTCACATACTCTGTAGATCTAGCTTAAGCATCCGTTGCTCTTGGGAACATTTCGTAGAGTTGATGTATTCATTGGAGCATTTGCAGGAGGTGAATACAAATGGGATGGAGTCAAAGGAAAGAGAATTCACTTCAGAATTGCAGGAAATGCATCTGTGAGATATTAAAACCAATGGGATCCATTCCATCTACAGCTATGTGTTATTTCCCAAACTTCTACAAAAGATATTGAATCCTTCTGCTGAGTCTCCAGTCACTTCCACAAAACAAAGTGCTTAACTGTTGACTTCACCCTCAGTACCAGGTCCAAGTATTGGGTATCAGTCATTAAGTGCTAGTTACACAGAAAATTTGGGCATGCCTCAAATTGTCAAGTCTACTTGTGCAAACTCAATATTTATATTAATTGAGATGAGAAGTGATTCACAGTCATCCAACTGCTGTTTCCTTTGTCCGGATCTGATTGGCAGCACTGGATTATGCTGTGCAGTAACTGTCAAGGCGAGACAGGACACGTATCAGCTGTTCAACTTTAAACTGATGAGAGCTTTCATGATATAAACCTGTTTCACCCTAGTATAGATGACTTATTTTCTAATTAAACAGTAACATTAAATGAGTGTAAAAGCTTTCATTTTTTTTGAAAAAAGGTTACCAATTCATTAAACAATATCAATAGAAGTATGCCTGTCCTAGATCCACATTTCCCTGCAATTTTGCTGCTTGAATCCAGAGGCTGAGATCGCCTCCATTTCTCTGTAGTATATCACCTGCAAGTGCCATGACCAAAAGACAAGGATCTTCAGGTGAAATCAATAACACATCAGGGTCCTGATTAGCCACATGCACCATATATTGTAGGCAGAAATAATAAATATCTATATCTAAAGCTACTCAGGTGTGAGTCACTAAGTAGAAAGACCGGTAATAATTCACAGCGTGTTCTTAGAAATTACTATAAAAGGATAAGGATGTCATGAGGAAAAATTGAGCCTGAAGCCTTTTCTCCATTTACACTCATTTGAATAAGTCTGGAATCAATGGAATTCAGTCCAAAGGACACGGTGTGCCATGTCAGGTGGTAGTTATGCCTTGGTGCTCTTCATATTATTTATACCTTTAAACATGTGTGCCAAGAAGCTTCAAGTTACAGTATACCTAGCAGTCCCTTAATTCACAATAAAACAGCTCAGAAAATGATCACTAACTCCCAAAGAGTTACAGATCATCCATTGCTACCTACTTTTAGAGGAATTATTAATATATTACATCCTTTGTAATTGGAAGTGAACTCTCAAGTGTATAGGGAATGGGACTTCTAATGACACAGTAAGAAAAATCGGAAGAAGCCAGTGTTTTTCAGCTGTCAAGCCCTTTACTTCATTAGCTTACTTTTAAACTTATTTTGCTTTTTTCTGAGTGGCAAGGCTGACATCATATCTGGGCTGGGACCTCCACAAGAGCCTTCAGAGAACAGAAAGAAAAGAGGCTTGCAATAAAACACCACATGCAAGGAATATCATTTGTCAGAGAAAGAAAAAAGGTAAGTTTAAGAGTGCTGGTAATGACCTAGATATCTCCCTCAACCACAGCATAAGTGTCTGTCCACTCAGCAAGCTTAGTTTAAATTTTACTCCAATGTTTCACATTATAGATGGCAGCAGGCTGATGCTGGGTGTTATTTAATCTGAGCTGGTTAGTTCAACCCCCATCTAAAACCACAGTCTTCATGTTTTTCAAAGGTTTCCAGTACTTCTAGTATCTACTTTACATAATTTGATTTTCTGCATCTGATGAGGTTTTAAAGTAAATCATTGAAACTTAAGTCAAAAGGGGAAAGCTCTTAGGCTCATATAACGTGGCATCTACTAAGAGACAACTTGCTGGAAAAAGCAAACCCAAAACCCAAGGGAAGCAAAACACAATTCACGGTTTCTCTCTAACATTTCACTGGAACTATCACTAGGACCAACCAAAAAACTTCAACAAATTCCTGGTCTCTTTAATTAGAGCCGGAAAAGTTCTAATTAATTTCCCCTTACTCTGCAAGCACCATTTAAAAACATTTACAAAATTAATGGCCACTGCTAGACAAATCACCCCCAAGCAAACAGACGGATCACAAAATCACACTATCCACTGCTAGCACTATTCATGGGTGTGTTAAGGGTGGGGTTGGTTCATAAGAGACAAAAAAAAGCCCTGTTTGCTTTTGTTTCTAAGGGAACCTCCACTCATGTGTGTCATCATGTACTCTTGCACAGGGACTTTAAGAATCTGTGTCTTGAGGCTAAGGGATGAAAATCGTTGGTTTAAGTCACAGATATGAGAGGGATGATGCATTTGAGTGTATAATGGTCAGTACGTGGAATATTGCTGTGCTTTATTTTCTAGTACTCTTTCAAACAGGTGAGTGCTCCCCAGGAGTTGTTGATGGTATTTTTCAGATGCTGTGTTAATAATGTTTGCTTTCTGATTTTTGGTGGGGGTTTGTTTTGAGACAATGGAGAAAGATGGATGTGAACTTGAAAAGAGAATTGCATGCTCATCTGGAAACAAATTGCCTTGAGAGTGTTTGTGCCCTGGTCAAGTCATCTTTGCAGGCTGTCTTATATTTTGATCAGAAAGACAGGCCTCGTCAGTAAAGAATCAGAGGAGCTTAATGCACCCAGTAACTGGCAAAACAATCAAAACACTCAAGCATCATGTGTTCCCAAAACATACATCAGCTTCCACACTTGTAAGGCAAGGAATCTTCTTGCTCCTCTTACTTTGGGGTAATTAACCATTTCTGCAGTTGTGAAATTTCAGTCCTTATCAAAGTAACACATCCCATATGTTACTCTGATCTTACTAATACACTTAGCTGTCTCAACTGCTTGGATGTTCTTGTCCAGCTTCACAGACTTGCTAAAAATTCCCATTGACTTCTAGTTCATATGGGCTGGGAACAAAGGATGAATAAATGTGGAACAAGCGCTGCGGGCACTGACTAGTACAAAGCTAAAAAACAAAGACTGATGGCCATTTACAAGCGGTTAAACATATTTGTTCCACTCAAAAAGACCACTATCTATTTATATAAGTCTCTCTAACAAATTGCTTTAGCAGCTGGAGAAACCCACACAATTAATGTAGTGTTCTGCTGTTGCTGGTGCCATATCGCACAGCAAGCACAAGCTTTTGAAAGTGTTTATAAAGGGCTCCACTTCTCTAGCACAATGCGTTACATCTAAGTATTGTGGCTGGCTGATATCTGATAGGCAGCGGCCCACGGTGCGCGGTTTCCTGGCAGAAAGGCAGAGCCTGCGCCCCTCACCGCAGCGAGGAACGGAGGTGCGCAGGGTGGGACGGGGTGGGCGTCAGGGGGAAGGCGGGGTGCGGCATCGCTCCCCCGCTCCTCCCCAGGACGGGCTACTTCTGCAAAAGTACCGGGAGAAAGCTGTCCCCTGTGCTGGGTGCCATGCCTCCAAGGGAGGAGTGAGCATGCACACAAGTAAATACACAAATGGCAGTCCTTAATAAATGAAAAGCTCTAACCACCTTTAGAACTGTGAGGTGACGACCTGCTGCAGCCTTTCTGCTGGGCTTGGCAGAGCTGGCTCTGCCTGCCACCAGGGCTGAACCTGTCCCAGCACTGCTGCACCGACCTTATGTAAAGTCCCCTTCGCATTTCCACAGAGCTGTAAAAATAGTTTTACGTGACTCACAGATGTTTTTATGTTCTTTCTGGAGGGTGAAATGCTTCTGACTTCCAGAGAAACTTTTACCTGCGCGTTTCTCTGGATGAGAAAAAACGATGCCTTTTGTTCCTGAGAAAATTTTCAAGGACGAAGGGAACTGCTGAAGGCAACGTGGTGCTCATGTAACTTTTAATCTCTGCTAATGTCAACTCTGTATTCATTATAATCAGTCAGTGTGAAGGTCTCTGTGATACGTATCAGAGAGACAGATTACTCCACACCGCTCTGTCCCAATGGTTTCCAAATCACTTTCCTAGTAATCGCATTTGAAAGAACGATCATTTTTGCCTTGGATTAGTCTAAAAGCCTTTCCATCATTAACCCATTTTTCCTCCTGTGCCCGAGGCAGTCTGAGATGAAAAGGTACTGGATGTTTCCTTTTGTTTGTTTGTTTGTTTTGTGCTTTTTACAGCACCTTCTTCAGGAGGAGGGGGATGTCTTAAACCCAGACATGCCCCGTCCCTCCATCCCCTTCTGACTCCTCCCTTGGCATCGTTCATTTTAACACAGTCCGATGTGTTGCAGCCCAGACTGCGTTGCATCAGATGTGCAAACGATTTTAAATGAAAACGAGCAAATTATACCAGTCTTCCCAAGTATGGAGAGGGAGTTGTATAACTCTTTTTTTTTTTTTAAAGAGGAGAAAAAGAGAGACAGCTGACAAGAAGGAAAAAATGAAACCCAAGGGCAAAAAGGAAGTGCTTAGAAGACGAGAGAAAATAGTGGTTTAGTCCTCACGCATGAAGGACTTTTAGGCACAACTCAACAGCAAGCCAGCACTCATAAGTAGGGAGGGACCAGTTTCATATCATGCACCAGGACTTATGCTAACACAGGGTACCACTAATCAGCAAGAAGCAAGGCAGTGGTGGAAAAACAAGAACACACCAAGGGAGAATTGGACTAATGAGAAGAAAGAAAGGCAGCAAAGAAAACAAGCCACTGACAGATGAGGGGAAAGGAACAAAATAAAATGGGAATGAATATGTAACAAGGAAGAGAGAAGAAAAGAAATTCAAAGGGGAATTTTTTAATTTAGGGATTTCACTTTAGTTTTCTTCAATTTATATTTTAGTTTTCTTCAATTTATACTACAAAGTTGCCTTCCACAGCAAAGTTTAACATAGTGGGCTGCTTCTTCTAACTCTCAGGCTTGGAAAAGATAGGGTAAAATATATAGGTGAAATTCTGTCTTGTCCACTAACAGACATAGACATCAGTCTTAGATCAAACCAAAACAGTAAATGACTCAAAGTTTGGACTGTTGGGTTTGGTTTGCTCCCAGCAAAGGGAACATGGCTGATACAGAAAGTATTTCCTCCTGGAGTGATTCCATGAAGAGACTAACTGCCAGGAACATACCAGGAGCAATGGTTAGTGCAAGGGTTGCAATGTACATTCCCAATGCAGTCTGAACAGTAGTTTCTGGGTAAGTGAAATGCCTGAGTCACACTGTGAGTGCTGTTTGAATAATCTGACCAACCAGCCTGAAAAATGATACCCTTTTCATCTGAAAAAAAGGAAGCTTTCTCTCTAGTTTTAAAAAGACGGGAACATGAAAAGCAATTAATATGCCATTGTAAGGATAAGTATAAACGTGCAGATGTTTGAGTGAACTGTTAGATTTTGTCTTGTAATCCTTGCTAATTGGAAGGCACAATATGTTATTTAGAGTGAGCTTAGGGAACCAAGTTCTGCAAAATACAGGTATTGTGTTAGGTACAGAATTGACCATCTTTGGACCAGACCATGGACTAAATCCATCCCTGGTGATCGACCTGTATACTTTACCAGGTCAGCATGTAGAAGATCAACACTGCACTGAGGTCTAATGATCAGCCACACAGAAGGGAAAGACTGCATGGGGTGTACATGTATTCCTATGAGAAGTCTGCAACCTTTGTCAATCCTTGTTTGTACTGGTGCTATGTAGTTCAAAGATGAAAGCAACATCTGTTACTAATGAACGCCTTTAGGCTGTGACATTAGTCACAACAAAGTAAGAAGTCTTTCACTGATTTTAGAAGATCACGAATTCCTGTGCACTTTAAAGAAGTAGAGTATCTTTTGTTACCTTTTAAAATGTAAAATAAACTTTTTATGGGTGAGTTCCCTTTAAAGAAATATCACCTTGATGTTGAAAGAAAATGCCAGTGATGTTACCATAACGATATTGGTAATGATTCCTGATTTATGTGTTATATATAAAAATCTAAATGAAATTTACTGTTTTCCCTATTTTTTTTCCAATAAAGTAAAATCAATACAAATATGAGATATTTTTAGACTATTTTCTGTTGACAGTATTCCCTGTAAACATTAACTCATTATTTATCTATCCCAAGGAATGGTATGCATTGGAAGACAATCGCCTTGCAGTGGAATGTGACCTTGGCTAGTCTATAACAGCTAAAAAATGCCATGCCTCTGACGTTATATTGTTTTGATGGGAGGGAAAATTAGCTAACTTATTTGGAAAAGTTGCAAAGAAATCTTCAACCTCTTAGAATGAGTTCAGCTAACCTTTAGTCTCTCTCTTTGGGAATGCCATTAGTTTGTGCTTACACAGTGTCTTTTACTTAAGAGCTTTGTACAAAGCATTAAGGAAATATTAATTCAGGTTACAGCATTTCCAGGGAGAAGCAAAAGTTATTAACTTTAAATATCAGACTCTGGACCTGGTTTGTCCCTTTGCAGCACTGGGGACTGTGGATGGACACTGTGACCAGCACTAGGCTCTGCCCATGGGTTCAAGTGCTATGGGATGCATCAGGGTGGGCACAGCTAGCACTGGGGTCACCCTCAGCTCCTCGCTCATCCCTTGTCCTGGAGCAGGCCTGCTCTCAGTGCTCCAGGGCAGGTCTGCAGCTGAGTTGAGTTTGCTACACAGGCTGTGTCCACATAAAACAACAACCAGTGTCCTTTGTCACCCCAGCAAATGAGGATTGTGTGGTAGTCCTGCCGTTCTGTCTATGGTCTTTCTGCAACAGAGGATATCTTCTCCGCAAGAACAGTGTTCCATAAGCTCTCTATGCTGCCTTAGCAGACACTTGTTCCAGGGTTCTTGTTTGGGTGTCAGTAAAGAGCCACTGGGATGCACGGGTACAGATGTTGTGACACTGTTGGCTAGTGGGTAGGGCGCCCTGGGAAACCAACCTCTGCAGGAACATGGTGCATCTCCAAAGTTACATGTGGGTCAGAGGAAAACATTACAATAAATGACTACAGGCATGTTATGCCTAGTGTAGATGGGACTTGAGGCAAAACACAATGTGTAAATAACTTGCTATATTGTGTTTCTGAAACATCTCCCCTGGGTCATTCAGTTTGCCAGAAACAATGTCTCTCAGCCACAGTCTCAGTGATCTCCAAATACAGCCATTAACCTAACTTGTTCTAAGCTCTGCAGAGGCACCTGTCTCGACTCTGGTAATGATTTTCCACTTGAGATGTTGGCTCTTGGTACCTGAGCTTTGGGTCTGAAGCCACAGCAAGGAGCCTGGCTGTTGGCACCATGGCTGAGTACCTCTCCCTAACTGGATTGACAGCGCTGGGCGTCCAGTTCTGGAAATCAGACTGGGACAATCAGGGAATGAAGGTCCATTTAGGGTAACATCTTAGGTTTGGACTAAAAGGATGTTTTTGAAAAAAATTTCCCAGCTGTGCCCACTTGCTGGGGCTTACAACCCATGGAGCAGTGTCAGAGCACCCAAACTGGGTTCCCCTCAGGTAAAAACCAAACTGAAGGATGCACTCCAGGACTGCACCTAATGACCTCTGGTACTCTGGAGTCTTCTGGGGGTCATGCTGGGGTCAGTTCCTTCTCTCTAGTTTGGAGAGAACTTCATAGTCTTTTTTGTATACACTGTAGGAATTAAATAAATCATGCATATGTAATCTTTGGTGTGTACACACGAAAAAGATACGTCCCTTCTCTATTTTTTTTTCTGGTCTTTCTACATGAGGTAGCCACACTCTTCCCTCACTACAACTCTCATGTTAGCTCTTGTGGTTTCCTTGTAGTTGGATATTTCTGTCTGAAATCATGCTCCCTCAAGTGAAGGCACCTACTTGTTAGACAGTGACTGGTAGAGAACCCGGACCATCATTTTCCCAGCTTCTCTGACTCTCTGAAGGTTAAATCAGTTTCCTGCAACTGTTTGTGCTTCATTATGTATTCCACATATGAGGCTACTTTTTCTCAGTATAAAGAGTCATTTAGGTCTTCAAATTCACATGGTTGAGTTTTAATCTTTAAATCAGTCACACATGCATCAAACTTGAATGGTTCAAATTACACTGGACTGCACATTGGAAAACAAAACAAGACTCCCAAAAGAATCTCTCCCCCCATCCCTGTCCTGTCCTCCTCCCCCCAAAACAGGGCTCATCAGCTGTCCACCAGATTTTCATATCAGAATCTCTTTATATCAGATTTTTGTATTCTACTGGTTTCTCTGTCAAGCACCGTGACAGCTGCAACATTGCTGACCTTGATACCAGCCTATGAGTCTACAGAAAAGAAACTTAAACTGTAAGCATTTCCAATTATTCTCTCAAAGTATGCTATTTTTTGCAAGATCCTCTTGCAAATCCAGAATACTTAGAGACTCCATAAGGTCTGTATTTCTATCATATGTATTGTTTAATGAGTGCTCAGGAGAAGGGTAATTACTGAAGCCATAGATTTGGTTGTAAGGCTAGAAAAAGATTACAATAATGTCACACCAAAACATAAATTCACCAGGATTTTGGCACAGAGAAAAATTCCATAAATTTAATTTTTATATCTACCTATCCCCTAAAAATATATTTAACTTAATTTCCTGGTTTTCAACCTTTTTGTTAATCTTTACTTTCAAGTCAAGATTAAAATGCAAAAAATAGTTTTGAAATAGCATAGTTAAAGATGTCAAAACTTACTACCCATCTCACAATTTTTCATGTTCCCATATCAGCATTGCTGAAGAAAAGACACCACATTTATAACTGTATGCATAGTGACGCATCTAGTTTTATCACTTTGAGGATGTAGAAAAAACTGCAGAAATATCACCTAATTCTGCTTTGTCTTACAGCCTGAGTTATTATTTGTGAAAAATGAGTATGAAATGAGATTATATGAATGAGAAAGCATGTCCAGCAGGCCAAATCTGGATGTTAATAGCACAGTTAATCTTAAACTAAGGTTACAACATCTGATGAGCATACTGTCAACCTCATACCAATACATACACAGAGATAGCCATATCATGAATCCCACACCACAGTTTGCATCAATTAGCCATGTTGCTGACAAACCTTGTCAAGAAGCCAAAGACTGACAGACTTTGAGAGTGAACTCTCTCTAGTCATCAAGGTGGTCCCACAAAAGCCAGCAAAGCAGAAAGGTGTTTGGTGGAGAAGCCTGCTGCTTTCTGCATTAAACAAGGATGCTGTGTCTGCCTCTGCTAGGCAAGAGCCTGTTACTTGTATACATGCATCCTCTAAATATTTTAGTGAATGGCATTTCTGCTCTACAGCCCACTTTATGAGAATATTGCGGATAATCTGCAGAAATTACATTTCAGACCAAGAGTCACTAGAATGTAGTACAGAAACGCCATCATCAGACTGCTGTTTATTCAATCAGGAAATATAGCAGGGTCGTGCGATCTGAACAGCTCACTTCTCAGTGCTCCCAAAGAGCTAGTTACAGAAATAGCTATGATTTAACAGCTATTTGCTACAAACTACTTAGCCAGTAATTTAAATACCAATTGAATTAGTGAAAATCATTACCTGTGCAGAAAGATAACATTTGCAAGATTAATAATTTCCTACAAATTATTTAGCCTACACTAATCTCTGTTATTGAACCAGTGCAGTTATCTTTTCCCTACAGGCTAGCTGTTCTCTAATTGCAAGCTGACCTTGAGGTACAGAAGTTAGTGGCAACAGCTATGCAAAAGGCGCCCAGGGTGGAGCATCACCAGCAAAACAGACCTGTGGTTATTACTCAGCTATCGCATCTTATCCCTGCTCTCCTGACTGCAATTCTGCTCTAGCACCTCTGCAATGAAACCAGCTACTGCTCTTTATTGATTGAGTTTCTGTTTTGGCTGCACATGAGAAAGCATTAGAAATTATCTAGAGGAGGTCGTGTTTCATTAGTCAGCGGAAGTTCAGTGTGAATCTCTCTTGGCTCAACCATTAGCCAGCCGAATTTGTCACTGAGCTTCAGGCTCTCTTTTCTCTGAGATGTGACCTTCATTTAAGTCAAAGTAACAAGGGAGAGTGCCTAATACCATGACTCAGAGACAAGCAACCTGAACCTCACTCAGATGTGGCCAGAAAGTGTTACCTAAGTGTTATCAGAGAAAGCCTTAGGTTTTATTATCTGTGACCACACACTGATCTGGTGGCATTAGCTGCTGCCAGGGGAAAGGGTTATTCAGTAGGAGCTGTGACCATCTGCACCTTAACCTGTACGTCTGCAGGTCACTGAAGAGCTTTGAATGGTCAAGTTCCTGTGCAGGTGGATGAGAGACTTCATCCTTCACGGACTCAAAGCATGAGAACAGACTTTGTGGGTGAGAGCCTGGCAAGGGGAAGCAGCTCTGCTCCACATCTCCTGCAGCTTCGTCCAGTACCATCATCCTCAGATGCTGGAGAGGGCTCATCTTTCTGACGCTCATCTGGAGCAGGAGCTGTCAAGGAGGGGGTCTTGGGTCTGACAAGAGTCCTGCAGACCCATGCTGATTGGGGTCTGGGGGAAGCAGGGAGGGACTGGGAGCCAGGGCAGCAGTGCTGGGCTTTCCCCTCTCCTCCTGGGGGATCTCGCCACTATGTGCAGATCTGCAGGAGAGGGGAGCCAAAGACTTTGCTTTGCTTTACAAAGGGGGTGAGTATTGAACACAGTCCAGGGAACAACTGACTTTGGAGTTATCCTTTTCTGGATTTTCCTACACACGGAGTGAGGTAGACCACCTACTTGTTTACAAAAGGGTCCTATTTTGTCCTTCTTCTGTACAAACAGAGAATTATGATAGAAACATAAGGTGTTGTGGAAACTTGTTTCTGAAAGATGAAATCTGGAAACTTGAATAAGATCTGTCTTGCATTTCCAATTACTGGGGCCAAATCCTTCTCTCACTTGCCTCCCATAAATCCAGAGTAACTAACCAGTGTAAGCAGAGTTATTTCAGATACCTCTAGAGTGACAGAAAAATTCACATCTGATGACATTCAGAGTCAGACCATTTCCCTAATAACTTTCAGTTGCATTTAAATGACTTTTCTAGTAGTCTAACAGGATGGATGTTATTCAGGGAGTGATAAGTCTGTAAATACTTTCTTTGTTAAAAAGAAATACCAGCCTCAGTCTTGTCCTCTGGGAATGTGGCACTGACAGGTGTTAGGGTTCAAAGATCAGAAAACAATAGCATTAACTTTGGAATGGGCATGGGTTCCTGACCTGCAGTGTGTTGAGTGGAAAATTCACTCATCAAGGCCCTGGGAAATTAAACACCTCCCACTCTTTTGACTCTCATACTGTATTAGCTTTCCTTTACAAGGTTCACTTATCCTTGCTTATTTTGAAACAGGTTTCAAGATTTTGTTCTTGGCATTGCAATATGTGCCTCCTTCTGTAGGGGTTACTGTGGAACTGGACTGTTCAGATCCTGAACAGTTAACGTCCTGAAGGGTTGCACTGGAAAACTAAGAAACCTTTGTGTGTGTACACGTGTGTGTGCGCACATGTGTGTGTGCGTGCATGCATGTGACGACCAGTCATTCTGTATTAAGATAACATACGCATTTTTTCTCCTTAATCCTGCTCTTGTTGCATATTTATGATCATCTGCCCATACTTTCTTGGTGGAGTTGTTCTATGATATCAAGATTATGACAACTCAGCTCAACAGATGACTGCTCTGTATATCACTAGAAGGCAGCAATCCCCACAATGTGGGAAATGCATTGTCTGGCCATCACCATTTCAGGCATTATACTTGCTCTCTAGTTCTTCGAGTTTTGCAAAAGGACGAGTCATTATATGTCATTTGTACATTCCAGTCTGACAACTTTGGGTGTCTCATGTGGTTCTGGTTTAGGTACAACCCATATTTATCCCCAGATAATGCCTTTCTATTTAAAGACTATAATTTAGTCACCAGCATTTCTTTATCTGCAGCTGGAGTTTTCTCTTCTCCCTTGCAAGTGCATCAAACTCATCCTTTGAAGGGATAGAGGAGGCTGAGATTTGAGTGCATGCATTTGTGTGTGTGGGTGAGAAGGCAAAGTTCCCACCAGCTCTAAAGAGAGTACTCACATGCTGTACATAGTCCAAACTTGCCTCCTTCCTGGCCTTTATTTGCAATTCAAACAACAACAATAATAAAACAAACCTCAGCCAAAGTTTTCTCTCCAAACTTGGCTAGGGTTTCTCTGCATGGATCTTCTCTGTCCCAGCCCCTTGTTTGTACTCTTTCAAAGAAACAAACTCTTTTCACATCCTAGCTGGAGCCAACAGGATCCACCTGCCAGCACGCAGCAGCTCTGTACTTTTGTGCAGGACTCTAACACCTCAGCAGAGTATGACTAAGCAAAGTTGCTCTCCTTGTGCAGGAGAGGGGCACCCAGTAACACAGTTGTATCCAGTTCCTGTGACTGGTTCTTAAGGACAATGTACAAAATCAGAAAAAGCAGCAAGAGAACTGAGAATACCTCTCTGAGAGAAAATTATAGAGAGCTAAAAAAATTATTTTAGTTTATGAAAGAGAACTTCAGCAAGTGCTTGGATCACAGTTTGTAAGGACCGTACAGAGAGAGGGTACCAGGTACTGTGGACATACTTAATCAGACAGAGTCTTAAGAAGATTTAATGTCTAGGTGTTGAGGCCAGACATATTTACCCTGGAAATAAAATGCGTGTTTTTAATGACAGGATCAACATATTCTCAGACTAATTTACTAAGATGTGTGGTAAGTGCCCTATCATATGAACTCTTTTAGCCCCTCAAGATGCTGTGTATCTTCACATAGAAATTCCCAAGAAAATGATGTGTAGAAAGTAGGAATCCAAACAAGACAGCCAGAAGTGCTGTCCCTTACCTTTGAAATGACAGCTGATCCTCCCCAGTGCACTGCCAGAGCCAGTATCATGGAATATCAAACCAGCAATATGACAATACACTTTTATTCCAGCCCATGGCCAGTATTTTTATTGCTTATTCCACTCTTTAGCCATATCATACTCCTGACTCTGGGATAAAGAGGCTGAGGTCGGTATGTTAATATGCTTCAAGGAGAGGTGCCCCGGCACTGCCCCCACTTTGAGTGTGATTTAGAATTGGGAATTCCCAGAAAACACCAAAGAAAGATCAAAGGTCTTCCTTATCAGCTGGAGTGCTCAGTGACTTGTGTTAGCATTTTACAACATTGTCCCAAAACAGATGAGGGATGAAGTGACAGGTCCTGTCATTGTGCCCAGGAATTTTCACTCTGTGACCAGAGTTTTGACATACAATACGGACAAAGCAGTAGGGAATGAGGGTGCTGTGTGCACTGACCCCTTTTCTGTAGGATTCATTCCTCTGCCCCTTCAAAAAAAGAAAAAGAAATCCTCCTTTACACTAGGTATCATGAGCACCTCTTCCCACAGCAGGTGTCCTGGACAGCCTTATTTCATGCTCCAGCAGAAGGACATGAGGCCTGCAGGAGTCAGGACTTCTGCATGAAGTGATTCCTAACTGACTGGGATGACTTTCCAGGATGGAGAACTCTCTTCCCGTAAAAAAGGCTGTTCATTTCACATTAAATTTTAATTTAGCAGAACAATTACTTGCTTTCTTCAGAGGAGCAGAACATGTTCCACGAACAAAGACTGTCTATAACCATTAACTTTGGCCCCACTAAGCAAGAGGTCAGGTTTATTTTCCATACACTGTGCCTGCCAAACCTTTTTTCCCTTGTTCCATTCTACTGCTTTTCATCAGGTCACTCTTATTATAATTCATCCGTGACAAAAAAGGAAGAAAAAAAATCATTCCTTTAAAGCAAAGTTAATTCAAACATCAACATGCAAGAAGGAAATCAAACAATAGTAACCAAATATAGGACTAAGGTTCTTTCTGTGACCAAGTAGCGCATGTCCCACAGCTATAACAGGACAAGATCAAATATTTTTCTAAGACCCCAGCAATTAGCAACAAAAAAGTATGACAGTTTTAAAGGATGGAAAAATTCGAATTGGAGTTAGCTACAACTTGCTTTCAATATAATGTAGTCACAGACAAGGAAGGGACAGAGGGAGTTATTCAGGATTTATTTTTGTCACCAGATTTTGCTCTGAGCAGCCTAGATTGTGGCATTACATCAAATGACTAGTCCATTAATCACATTATAAATAGTCCTTGCTTTTACATTTTCCTTTTTTGATGAACAAGAATATTTTGTCAATGACAAAGATATAAAGTCCCACATGTAGATTCACTTAGCAAAAGAAATCCCACAGACAGACTGATAAATTTATTGCTGTCCAAGGGAGTACAGTCTTAAGGTTCCTGAGAAAACCTGCGGAAGGAAAGATTATCTCATGCTTGAGTATCTTCCAAACTCTGCAAAGAGCAAGCTGGACCAGTTTTGGTGTTTGGAGCGTATGAATAGCAGCTCTAAATCAGCTCAAAGATAGGAGTGCACCAGAGGCCACCTCAATCTGGTGCACACTTGACTGCAAAACTCACTACAATTACTAGAAAGATTGTGACATCTTGAAAACTCTAGTGCAAGTGGGCCTGGGCAGCTGGCTGGCTAGGTGAGATCCATGAAGCTCGCAGGAGCTGATGCTCCTTTGGTGGGTGAGCTGTTCTGTGGCATCCCCAGGGGTAAGAAACATCCATCTGTGGGCATGAAAATGCGTTCAACTGAGGAGCTGAATGGTCTCTCCTCACATGGCTGGGGGACGGCCGTGCCAATGGTATCACTCTTGTCAGAGAGCAGGATCTGGGCCCAGAGAGAGGAAGATGAGTGAAAGGCAAAGAGAGCTCCAGCCCTTTGCTTAGACACACAAGCCTCTCATTCTGTTAAGCTCACCTGAAAGAAGAAACACAGCACCTCCATGCTGAAGAATAACTCATCTGAGCTAAACCACAAGCAAAGCCACAAAGAGAAGGCTGGCATAATGAATGAAGGCTGGCAATGTGCCCATCATGAAACCCAGATATAGCAGTGACATTGAGGAGGTTGTTTTCTCAGAAAATAAACCATCAATCCCCAGCTCACATCTTCCCCTTTGGAAATAGGTTGCCCTCAGCCATAGGCCTGTTATTCCCAAGTTCAGTTTGTTTTCCTCCGTTTTGTTTGTTTCTGTGGTTTGTTTGCAGTTTTTCTGAAGAGGATGTTAGCACACACACACACACAAAGTGGAAAAAATAAATGTTTTGCTTTCTGGAAATCCCATGGCTAAGAACAGCTAAAATGTCAGCTGCCAGTTTATTTAGACATGACAAGGCGTATGGCTAGGCATGGGACACAGCTGAGACCAATTCTACTCCTTTCTTGTTATTATATAAATGTCTTCTGAAAAAAAAAAAAAAAAAAAAAAGGAAAATTGGCAGGGAGGCCTAGCATTTCTAGACCTAGTCTCCTCTTGTTATTTCTTTTCCACATCCATCTTCTCCCTACAACCAAAGTTGGGGTTTACCTACATTTTCTTTTCCTTTATATTTCACAATTGGTTAAAATCATTGGGTTAATTCCTTCTTCCCTCCCTGTACTGGTGTTATTCAAAAGGACTCAGTGGGGAGAAAGAGGAGAAGTGTGCCCAGTCCTTTGGTCAGCTCACATCCCAAACCCACTTGTGGCAAATCCCCGGTGTTCCACTGGACATGGAGCAGATAACTTCAGCTTAGGTTTCTCTGCTCCTTGACTCACATTTATAGCCCTGGCTGGCTGGAAAGGTGAAGCAGGGAATGCCCCTGAGAGGCAAGATCTGTGCATCCACCAGGACATGACTCCAAGCCAAACCCCAGGACAGAGCACATTTCATCCTTGCTCACTGAAATTATCTTAACTTCTTATTATGAGATCTATTCAAGGAGAGATTTAGTGCTACACAGCAGAGTAGGAACAAAGTGCTCCACTTCACGAGCTATTTATTGGGTAACTAAGGTTATCTTGCACCATTAAGCAGAACATGGTGATGCATGCAACCTAGGAATAAGATGCTGAAGCCCCTTAAGGCAATGCAGACAGGGAATCCCATCTGCTAACTGTTATGAGGGTACTACTTTTCTTTTCCTAGATCTTCCACCACTGTGGCAGGACTAGTTTAGTTGCCTGGCTGCTGCTGCCTTTAGTGGAGTAAAGTCCTCAGCCATCACAATAGCCAAAGCAAGGGTGGCTCTTTAGCTGGCATTTGCACAAAGACCCATGGAAGGAAGAGGCAGTTTCTGTGCCTGAAGGCTGCAGAACATGCAAATTCTCCCTGTGCCTGGCCTCCACTAAAACACAGGAAGAGATGGGGCCAAGGGACTGTGGTAAGAAGGTTCCTCAAAAGGTCTGCTATTGCAGAGTCCAAACAGGTACAGGAATTACAGGAGGCCACCAGTTATCAGAGATTGTGTAGCTCAGTGGCAGACTCTTGAAAGTCACTGGGAAAGTTACTCTGTCCCACATGTGAAACTGAATAAAGAAATATGGAATTTCCCAGCAATATCCCTTTTTTGTGTGTATACTAAACCAGCACTGCCACATGAAGTGAGGAAAACATAATGTGTCATTTCGAAGGGATATCTCAAGGTGCTAAAGAGCTGCTGGCTCTCAGAGCCACTGACTGTGATACAGCTGGTTACTTCCCCACTGAGGAGCCCCGGACTGATGGTTGGTAAAGCATGGCTGGGGTAGTGCAGGAGGTAGCCGGTGCATGACCTTTACATTCTTCAGTTAGAGGAAACTGCCTGCAAGAATGCGGGAGAAATTAGAGGAATTAACTTTGTTCTGTTAATGCTAGATCTGTCAATCTAGTTCTTTCAGGAAAGTGCATGGCAATTCCCATAAACAACTGATGGCTTTAAAGGCCTTTAGCTAGAAGTCTGGTTACCTTCCATCCCATTTTGTCTGACCTTGAGCCTTAATTAGAAGGTCTGTGATTCGTGACTAAACAGCATAATTGCATAAAGCAGAGGAGAAAGGCATCCAGACATAACTAGATTTACTCTAAATGTGAACGTTTGTGCATGCACTGATCAGCACCAGGATAATAAGGTGGTACATTCCAGATATCTGTATATATTAGTGCAAAGCAAATGTCCCCAGGTGGTTTCTGAAACGAACAAAATGCTGCTCTCAGTCTGGAACTGTTAATTGTTAACTACTTAGATAGGCTTAAATTCCTCTTCACAAATTAAACCCACTTGTCATCTGTTATTGATTTCATAGCTTTAACATTCAGGGAAGGAAAACAGACTGGGGAACAGAAACAAGAAAATCTGTGTCAGGATGTGCTCCACTTTGTGTGCCGTGTAATAAAAGACCTACAAACAGCCAAGCTCTTTGGCATTGTCCAGCTTCCTCGTCCTTCACTCTGGCTGCAAAACAACAGAGGAAAAGGGGCTGTGTTTTGCAGAGACAGATGAGCTGTGACAGGAAAGTCTTCCTCTTGTGGCCCCCCTGAGTGTGTCTCCCCTCTTTTTAAGCAGCACATGTACGAGCAGCACTGAAATGTAGTTGCTGAATAACATGGCATAAACCTCAGTTCAAGTTTTAGTTTGGCACTGAGATCCATCCTTCTGCTTCCCCATGTACCTGCGCTTGTGCCAGGAGGGGAACAGGGGGTTTATTCTCCAGTAATTCCCCCCCTTTATAGAGCAGCCTTCGCTGCTGGGTGCGCTCTCTCTGGACCCTGGGGACACTCTGCAGATATCTGGCTTCTTCAGGCAGAAAGCTTTGAGTGCAACACAAACATTGCTCTTCTGCCAAGTGCTGCAACCTCCGAGAGGCAGGATTCAGCCCATGATTTTCTTCAGCACATTTTTTTTAAACATTTTGAACAAATGTAACTACAGAGTTTCTAGATTCAGATGTAGGTGGCCAACAACCGGCCACCCTGCAACTGCAGACATATCCCCTGTATCAATCGATACACACAGTAATGCCCATCACCCCTTTACTTTCATGAAGTCCAAGGACCAATGTTCAAGTCCTCAGTCCTCTACAGCAAGGAGGTAGGACACCAACCTCCTGACAGTGCAGAGGCTTGCAGCCTGGCCTCTGCCCTCAGCCGTAACATTATTGCTATTTCTAGATATCTGGGATTTACTCCTTAAAATGAGATCCCATCTCTGTAGGCAGAGTGGACCCAAAAAGAGATACTACCAAACAACATGTCATTAGCTGCAACACTTTGAAGATGGCTTCTGAGGTCATATTTGGCCTGTAATTAAGATTTGATAAAATGCAGCATTTATCACACCTAAATGCAGTAGGAATATCCCTCCTTTAATGAAGCAGGTAAAGTTTTTAGGTACACATCCCAGACACTACAGCATCAAGGGAGGCAGAAAGTGAAGTCAAAGAGCTAAGCAAAAGTGAAACCAACACTTCAACCACAACCAACACAGTAAATGTAAAGGCAGCAGAAGTGCATGATCAGAGAAAAGATACAATTATCTGTGTAATACTACCCGGCTGCTTAATCTAACAGTAGTTGCAATGCCAACTGCAGGGTTTCTTGCAATATATGGGGTCAAATATTTTGCAGACCTTCCTCCTTTCTTGAGGAGCCTTGGTATGGGCTCATTTGCCACATCCTCCAGTCTCTCTTTGAGGACAGAAACCCAAAGAAGAAGGCAGTACTGAATCACAGGTCCAGACTGGGGGTCCCTGTCTCGGGTCTGTCACTGTGGAGTGGCTGCCTGTGTCCACCCCTAACGTAACCACAGGGCTTTTAGTAACACAACTGGCAAGTAAAACATCGCTATAACAATGCTTTAATATTCTGAAAATGTTTTACCAGTGAAAGGAACTAAATTAATCACATGGATAGGGTGTTGCCTTCTCTACAGGATGAGACCCTGTGTACCTATACACATCGGATGCAAGTGAGTAATGATATTCTGTTGAAGAAGAGGAGAGTTGGACGTTTTCAGGATAATTTGGGGAACCAAATCTCTCTTTTAATTGTGAATTATTTCAGCTACCAGTTACTTTGGATAAATTAATTTGGACCAGATTTATTTGGTCCAAAATCATTGACCAAAACTGGCAAAAATCATGTCTCTTTCTGAATGTTTGCCATCCACTGGGAATTATTATTTGGATTTGAATTCAGCAGCACATATCAGACTATCTGCTAATATTATGTAGGGAATGAGATCAATGGATTAACATTCAGGCACATACAACGATGCCACCATTTCCTCCTCTGCCAATTAACCCTGCTCTCAGGGTCTGCTGAATGGTAAAATGGACACGCAAATGGCTCAGAGTACAGGTCCATTACTATCTGACAGCTGTCCTTATTTCTTCTGTCTTCACTATTCACTGCAGGAACAAGTTGTTAGTGCAGAGCTCTTGAGAGAAGAGCATCACAGAGGAAGTTTATTAACTTCCATTTTGTCCTCCAGAAAACTCCTCCCTCCTAAAGGTTAATTTACTGATTTCACTGTTTTGCACTTGCTCTGTCACCAGAGGGGAAGCACACAGATGACTTCCTAAATCAACAGGAACGTAATGAAGATACGTATACCTTTGGAGATCTCTCCGTGTTGTTCACTACTCCCAGTTACACAACATGCAAATCTAAAGCAACCCCAACGCTGACAATGGGTGAAATCCTTGACATGTAAAGCCACTAAATTTCACCAACTTCCAGGCAGCATCACAGGCTCAGATTTGCCATGACTCTGGCCCAGCTTGGCGGGCCGGAGAGTTTCCCATGTTGCTTTTTCTCCCAGGAGCAAATGATGAAGAGACAATATCTCCTCTCGGACAGTATCTCTTTTCTTCACCAGTGAAACCACTCTGGCATATTGGTCTGGGAGATGAAGGCTTCAGCAGATTATTGTGGTAGAACTATAATGTTTTATTAATTTAATTTTTTTAGAACACATTTGCTAGTTGCTTCTTATATTTGCATGTGTTTGCATTTTCATACCACAGTCAAAGAGGTTTAAAATCTGCTTTATCTACTCTAATTTGCTGAATCGGGAAGAGGCATTGGCATTTTTGTGGTGACACTTGTGAAGGCACAGGGATAATGATGGACTCCTTGATGTACCTCTGAGTCAGTTGATGTGCAATATGCATGGGGCTCACAGAACAACTTTGACCCTTTGTGTCAAGTAATCTGCTTCATTTATTGCAATAAAAATAAATGTATCAGGGAGATGCAGTGAGTGATCTTGAGGCTGATGTGCCCAAATGTTTTGTTTAGCAACGGGGCTCCTTTATGGCCACAAAATTCACAAAGGCAAGGTGCTTATTCTGACCCTTGTATAAGTGGTTTCTAGCTGTATGTCCCTCACTTCTGGTGCCTGATTTGAGGCAGAGCCTGGATGCAGGACTGCCAGACATCCACTCCTATAATTATTCTCACACATGTTCCCATTATCGCTGCAAGCCAGCTTTAGAGCAGACTGAAGCTAAAAGTGACAGTGCCACCTCCACACCTCCTTCAGCTCCACATTCCTGCCCTCTGTTCTGTGCCTGGAAAGCTCGCTCAGGCAGAGTTATGTCTCTGCCAGGCTTTGTCCAACTTCAGATGCCAGCTGCCAGATTCATTGTTCTTTACCAGGGATGTTGCGTCTCCTCTTGATTTTTCAAGAGAACAACTGGTTACCAGAAAACTCGATGCTAAAACAGAAAAGCCACGCAACAGACATTAGGAGTTGGGACCCAAATTCAGTCTTCTCTTTCAATCTTAATCCCCTCTGCACTTTTGTAGTGTCAACCTAAAATGCAGTGACAGCTAGTGATTAGCAGGAAAATGATCCTATGAAAAGTAACAGAAGTGTCATCATTGATTAAAGACTAGAGCAAATGGGATCTAATTAAGACCATGAAAGAAACCTGATTTCTGGCATTTCCTAAAATATCTGTGTTATATTTTATAAGTTTATCTGACTTGAAGCATTCACCTGTATTTCATACAAGCCTGTTTATGAAAAGATATGCTGAGAGACTACACATAAAACGCCTACTGCTTAAGTCTTTTCTACATGCAGTGTCAGGGAATATGAAATGTGAATGCAAAAGAGCATTAACCTAAAATCAAGAAAGAAAGTCCACTCCTTCTGAGGCCTGTAAAGGCGAGGTCATTTTCTGTGTGAGGGGAAAACTGCAATTATAGGGATTCTCCAGTGTAAGATAGTTATTTTGGTTTTGGTCAATGATGATTTTATTGCTAAAAATGTCTGGACTGGATTATGAAAGTCTGCATGCACTCACATGTGCATGTAAGTGTGTGTCCTTGTATATATATAAAAGACCAGAAGAGAAAGTGAGCTTTCTCCTGCTTGCAAAGGAACAATTCACAGTCAGGAGAGGGTGGGAAAGGTGGAAGCGCTGCCCCAGCTGCCTTGCACTGTAACCAGAGTGGGACCAGGGTGGGAAATGGTGGGCTAGCTGTGGCATGGCTCAGCTATACTGTCCTGAGGGAGACTGGTCTCATGCACGTGCACACACATATAAAAAAATAAACACACGTGCATTCAGTGCATGTCCCATCTGATCCAGGTCATGTCTTAAAGCCACAGTAGAGCTCTAGATTGCTAAAATGATTTTAAAAGTTAGTCAGAAGAATTTTTCCTAACAATCACAGCTTATTCACTCTCTTCCCTTATTTGCAGCCTGACAGCTGCCCAGACATGTGGGATGCTCAAGACTGTATGGCTGTGAGTCCCCTGTTTGGAGAGAGAAGTCCTGAGGAAAAGCTCTCTTGCAGGCTTGCTCCTCAACCACAGTGCTGCCTCTGCAGCGAGAGGAGCATCCCCGGGGAGGGAATGCCCTGACCACTTACTTTTGCCATTGCTGCTGAACAAGAACTCATAGAAAATACTAGCCTGGGCTGCAAAGATGCGCCCACACTCTCAACCTTGTCCTCTTCAGCATACTCAGTGCAGGTGGAATTTTTATCTGTGGTGCTGGTTTGTAATATCTGACCCATTTTCTCTCTGATTAATACCTACTTTCCGACTATAAAAAGAGTCTTTTTTTTTTTTTGGTAATGTCCTGAAGGCAATAACCAGCAGAGCCGTGCTCTGTGAAAATAGACCCAGGTTTCAACATGTATTACTTTTGCCCCACTTCAGAACAGTTCGCCTTCAGCCTAGTGACTCGCAGCAGTTAGCCTGGGTTTGTCCAGTCACTTACTTAGATCTTAAAATGACAAAAGCCCAAACACATTTATTGATTTGAGAGCTGCAAAACTTTGGCATCCAGGAAGGAGCTGCTGTTAAATGACTGCTATATCTGGTATATCTGTGTGGTGGTGGTTTGGTTTCCATCTTACTTTGATCAGCTCCAAAACCCATTCCATCACTTATAGCCATACACCAGACACTCTGCTCACTTGTGCGAGTTTACGGGCATAACACTGGTGGCTTTGTGGTGAAAAGCTATTCTGAGACTTTCTGAAACAAAGCCTTAATGATATATGGCTGCCAAAGTTAGCTGTTTCACAGCTGTAATAGCACACTGTAGGCTGCATGGCAGCCAAGCTGTCTTTGTTACTGTATTAAGTGAGGTGCAAGTGCCTGGAATGCTACAGACAGCGAGAGCCGTCGTGGGTGGCAGCTGCCTTCAGAGTCCTTGAAAGGATATGCTGTGATAACTTGATAAGGTGTTTGCATGTGTTAGAGGGCATGACATCCATGCAAGGCTGGATGATTAGAGCACAATTTTCTTTGGACGCAAGGTACTCCAAACTGCATAGAAATAGGGTGGAAAATATGAAGCACTGTGTGTTTTTTTCCACAGGGCTCTAATTATTTCATGAGAAGTAGTTTTCCTGCTAATGTCCAATTCAGCTAATGTGTTTATGCATTCTTTTAGACCGCCCCTCAGCTTTCCCAACCAGGAAACACTGCATTTTGTTAGAGATCCTGACAATTGTGACACTGGGATGTGGGTTGACATTCCCAGTCTGGAGGCTGGTCTGTGTAAAACTGGTGTAAATCAGCAAGAATTCCACTGAAGTTATTTTGGTGTAAATGCAGGGTAGGTGAGATGAGTCTTAGACATGCTCTTCTTATTCTCTGCATCTACATGGACCTAAACACTCCAGATACCACAACAATTTGACAACTGCAAATGGCAGTGTCCCCTTTCTACCTGCTCAAAACGTTTACATATGTTTTTTGAACAGAGTTTGCACTTCTGTCAACCATAGGTGAACCTTTTTACATAAAGGAAAGACAAAACAAAGTCTTCTCATAATCAGATGCTCTCCTTCCTCTGCTTGCCATCAGCAGAAAGCCTCATCAGCCCCATCTGTGCACTCAGGTACTACTCAGTCATACTTGTTAGGCTGCTGTGGTTCGTCGTTACCAGGTAGCTCTCTTTTAAATAAGTGCATAGGATCCTGTATCTAAGGGTATATGTTAGCATACATGAGGGTGATTCTCTCCTCAGTCTCATCAGTCTGTGGAGCTATGTTAGCACAAGGGGGTGAGATGCAGGACCCATATATAGTGTGAATACTGGCATTCCCTGGAGAGGGGTAAACGACATGCCCAGCTTCTTTAAATTGCCTGTAGTCAGTCAGAGGTACTGTGGCTGCATTTTCCAAATAACTGAGAAAGCTGATTTTAACATGGGTCTGTTTTTCAGAAATGGCGATTGCACCATATGACTGACTGGCATGCTGAAATGAGATGTTTATTCCATAGTGATAGAGTATTTTAAGACTGCATCCTGCCCTTGATGAACAAACTTAATACACACGATGAACAGGGTTTGGTCCTATTTCCTCTTGGTAAAACCTCATACTCCATGAAAACAAGATCTTAGGGTTTTTCCCCCTTATGATTCATTTGTCTAAATTCCACTGAAGTTGTTGAGTTATGACAGTTTAGCAAGACAAAAAAGAACTTTTAATGATTGTCTTGTTATGAAGGATTAAATGGTTTAATTTTATAATTAAATCAGGGATACAGGCCAAGTATGTCTGTTTCTGAGATAAACACAGATGCTGAACAAGTTATCAATATCAGTGAACCGTCTCTGTGGTAGGAACCTGAGATGAGTGATTTGGACTGCGGTACACGTAGCTTGTAGCAAAATCTGTAGTGCTTAAACTTCACAAGGCAAAAGCACATACCACCTTGCATGTGACTGCATTGGGTTTCTAATTATATTATGCTAACATAAAATACAAAATCCCTCTTTCCCTTCCAAGAAGTCTCCAACAAGAAAGAAAACTGTAAACCCCAATTAAATTCCTCTTTTTGTCTAGGAGCATTTATAAAATATTTCTTTAGCACAGGAAAATCAGAGCCAGACCAATCACACCTAGATCAAATGTGCTTCAGGAGGTCTTTTCAAAATAACAGTAGAGATCCGCTGTCTGAAGTGGAGCACCCAACAAGTTACTGCAAGGTAAGGCAGGGCGTGAAACGAACTCACAGCAGTGCACAGCGGTGCATGTGATCAGCCCACCGTGAGTTTAGAGCACCTTAATCCTTTCTCACTGAGGAGGAAAAGCTGCTTCACATTTACTGCAGGCTTTTACAGTGCATGAAGCACTGTATAGCACTGTGTGCTATAAATTAACATCTTTCCTTATCTTCCAGTATGTCGTTCTTATGTCCATAACTTGAGTGTCTTTCCTAGCAGTTCCCTAATCTCATTACTGAATAATGTGGTGTATTGGGTCCCTGACCTCCAGGTTATTTCAGGATACAGCAGAGTGGGTGTAGGAGATCTTGGGCATGGGCTGCAAAAGTGAATAGATTGAATTGAGGTTGGATACAGATTAGAAGTCAGGGAACATAGGGTTAAATTTCCAAAATTCATCTAAAGAACACTAGAATTCAACACTTCTTTGGAACAGTGATTCCATGCTGGATAATCAAATGAATTGTAGTCGCTCAGTAGCCCTTAATAAAACTGTTTTCATGTTTCCTGAAGCTACTTTTGTTCTATATGTAGGTAACCTGGTAGATGAAAGGGGTATGTTCCACTCATGTCTTCATATCATAAGCACAATAGATGTGCTGAAGATTCAGATGAGCTGAGAGTAAGTCAGCTTGTAACAGGTGATTTCTAAATAGACTTGCAATGCTGGTCTATTGATGTACATCAGAAGTTGCAACTCCAGTAAAAAATACCTCAAGAACTGAAAGGTCAGGATATACTAAATTCCATCTCTCTTAATAGATTCCTGAACTGTGCATTAGCATTGTGTTTCTAGTTGAATACCACATATTTTCAAACTATTTCTTCTTCTACATGAACAGAAAACCTGGCCTTGTGGGCTCTGCTGTACAGTCCTGCCTGTTGCACACAGAGGGAGTGACTGGGATCAGACCTACATCAAAACTCGCATCGTTGTTCATCTTTTACTTTTTTTTTTTTTTTTTCAGTAGCCAGGAGTATGATGGCACAGGCAGATGCTGAGTTTCATTCCAGAATCCAAGCCCTGGGTGACTGGCTGGCAACCCTCCCGAGGCATTCAACCCTAAATTACAGAAACACCAAGACATGAAGTGGTATTTTTGTTCATTGCAGCATTATTATTTTATTATTTTTATTAAGGCACAGGAGCAGTTATTTTTCTCCTTAGTAACAGGAAGAGGTAGCCTGAAGAACAGCAGTTCAATGAAAGTTCACCTAACGTGCACAACAGATCTGAGATGTGGAACCACTTAGAAATGACAGTTACACCAAGAAATTAATGAGGATGTGATGAATCTTGGGTGCCTATTAGATTTATGTGTTAAGCCAGCCATCTGGGAGCTATTTAAATCAATTCAAATCATTTTGTCAACAGATGAAGATAGCAGGTAACCATTCATGGTATGGCTGCTATTCAGAGAGCAGTTGGGTTCCTGGCCTGCCTGTTTCCCCTGTCACATGGAAAATTTCATTCTAAATTTCTGTGGAGAGGCGTGAGCAGAAAAATCAACCTCCTGGGAATTTACTTTTTTAATAGTCTGTGAAAAGGCTGCTGGAGTCCCTTTTGCAGCCCTCCACTCATCTCCGCTGATGGCTTTCCCTTGGCCTTGTTCCCTGACTAAGCCAGGTGGCTGTGGGAAAGATGGTTTCGTGCTGCTCCATTCTACATTTAGACACAAGCAGAAAGCAGAAATGGTACTATAAAAAGTTTCAGCTCCAGTGAGAAGTTCAAATCTGCCACTTATCCTGTAGAACCCTCTAGAGTGCTGCCCTTCCACCTAAGCCCCCTCACACACAGACAGGAAGCATTCGCAGATTCTGAAACAAAGGTCACACCTAAGCCCCAACGACTTTATTTTGCACGCTCTTCATGTGCAGTGAATAAAATTCTAATTACAATCTTTTCCTTCAACTTTGTCAGAAGAGGATATGAAGGGACAGGTGGGGTCTGTGCTGCAGTGGGTCAGCGAAGCTGGGCAGCTGGCAGAACAGCAGAGCGACCCTGTGGAACTCACTGTCTCAGTGCTCAAGTGGTGCAGCTCTTTCATGTAGGGAAGAAGCAGGGAAAAAAATCTCATAGATTGGGAAAGAACTTCAGAGAAGCTGCCTTCTCGTTGCCGCTCCCTGCAGTTGCTTCTTCCAAGGAAGGAGAAGGGCTTTGGGTATGGCAGGCTTGTACAGACTCTATAAGTCTGTACAAAGAGTTGTAAAGGATAAAAAACTCTGTGGGCATCTTTGATACTGCCTATAGGTCCTCTGTGTTGTCTTCCCATGTGATGAAAATCATGCAGTGTATACGTGTGTGTATGTATATTATATACATATATATTCAGTATGTTTCATTGTTGATTAGCCACCTTCTGGCTAACCTTGAAAGAAAGTCACTTTGCCAACATATCAGTAGAATCATAGAATAGAATCACAGAATCATTTAGATTGGAAAAGAGCTTTAAGATCATTGAATCCAACCATAAACCTAACACTGCCAAATCCATGTGTAAACCATCTCTGTAAGCAACACATCTATACCTCTTTTCAATACTTCCAGGGATGGTGACTCCACCACTTCCCTGGGCAGTCTGTTCCAATGTCTGACAATACTTTCTTTAAAAAATTTTTCATAATCTCCAATCTAAACCTCTCCTGGCTCAACTTGAGGCCGTTTCCTCTTGTCTTATCACTTGTTACTTGGGAGAAGAGACTGACACCCACCTTACTACAACCTCCTTTCAGGTGGTAGTTGTAGAGAGCAATAAGGTCTCCCCTCAGCCTCTGTTTCTCCAGTCTAAACAACCTCAGTTCTCTCAGCTGCTGCTGACAGGACTTGTTCTCTAGACCCTTCACCAGCTTCATCACCCTTCTTTGGACACGCTCCAGCACTTCAATGTCTTTCTTGTAGTGAGGGGCCCAAAACTGAACACAGTATTTGAGGTGCGGCCTCACCAGTGCTGAGTACAGGGGGACAATCACTTCTCTAGTCCTGCTGGCCACACTATTTCTGATACATGCCAGGATGCTATTGGCCTTCTTGGCCACCTGGGCACACTGCTGGCTCATATTCAGCTGGCTGTTGACCAACACCCCCACCTCAGGTTAGCTTTCCAGCCACTCTTCCCTAAGCCTGTAGCGTTGCATGGGGTGGTTGTGACCCACGTGCAGGACCCAGCACTCAGCCTTGTTGAATATGAAGATATCATAACATTGCCCTTTACATAACTTATCCAGTGTCTGCCATAATTTTGGGATATATCTTGCAACACTGCAAACAGAGCAGACAAAAAGAGTATGGCACATCAGCCAGCGAAGTTTGTGCGGCAGTTCTTTCAGAAATGGTGTGGTCACCTGACCAACTAAAGAAGTGAGTTCAATTGCTGGTCATCACCCTCTCAGAAGTAGCTTAGCTATGGTATCCACTTAGCAGAAAGCTATGTCCTCTGCACTTGCCACTTGGATGTGGCAACCCAGAGAGGACTTCCACAAAAACATGCAGCCACCCAGGTCTCAGGTTGTAGGGCATGTCAGAGTCTTTCACTGGTAACGGCTGACAGTAGTGAGAACAGCTGTGTGAGGTGTGACCAAGTGGATGATCTGATCAGCCTGGTGGAAGAGCTATGAGAGCAATTAGAAAGGTTAAGAAGCACCAGGGATTCTGAGAAAGAGATAGACTGGTGGAACCATACTCTGCCCAGGGAATCCTCTATCCGCCCCTTGCCAGGATGAAGGCAGTTGCTTAAAGGAAAGGTGTGAATGGAGGCAAGTCCACACTTGGTGTAACAGGCAAACCCCCTCCTTGCCCACCTCACTTTCCCAGGTGCCTCTGTACAACAAGTACAAGGCTCTGTATGTGGAAGAGCAGTCAAGGGATGATGTGGATGACAGTCCATCTACACCAGAGGTGCAGGGAATCTGGAGCACAGGTTATTTTTTCCTTCCGGTTGTGGGCAGCAACCCACACATATGGACTCACTCTATTAATACATGGCTCCATGGCTGGTGTCATCACCACAGTTTGGGATTTTTTGGTAATGGGATGGCCTACACAACACCAGGCCTGCTGGTGTCAGATGGGATTCACCTTCTCAGAGGGGGTAGAGGGTCTTTGCTCATGAGCTAGAAGGGCTCATTGACAGAGAAGGTCAGGTTTGTGACCACCTGAGGAACTTGAACATACATGTGTCTATGGGACCTGACTAGATGCATCCCACAGTCCTGAGGGAACTGGCTGATGTAGCTGCCAAGCCACTTTCCATGATATTTGAAAGGTCATGGCAGGTGAAGTCTCTGGTGACTGGAAGAAGGCAAACATTGTACCCATTTTTACGAAGGGTACAAAGGAGGGTCCCGGGAACTACTGACCTGTCAGACTCATCTCTGTACCTGGGAAGATCATGGAACAGATCCTCAGAGAAGCTATGCTGAGGTACATGGAGGACAGGGAGGTGATTTGAGAGAGCCAGCATGGCTTCACCAAGGGCAAGTCTTGCCTAATCAACCTAGTGGCCTCCTATGATGGAGTGACTACATCAGTAGACAAGAGAAGAGCTACAGATGTCATCTATCTGGACTTCTGTAAGGCCTTTGACACAGTCCCCCACAACATCCTCTCTCTAAATGGAATGTTCAGTGGATGAGGAACTGGTTGGATGGGTAGTGGTCAATGGCTCAATGTCCAGAGGGAGACTGATGACAAGAGGTGTCCCTCAGGGTCCCTATTGGGACCAGTACTGTTTAATATCTTCATCAGTGACATAGACAGTGGAATTAAGTGCATCCTCAGCAAATTTGCAGATGACACCCAGGTGAGTGGTGCAGCTGACACACCTGAGGGATGGGATGCCATTCAGAGAGACCTGGACAAACTCCAGAAGTGGGCCCTTGTGAAACTCGTGAAGGTCAACAAGGCCGAGTGCAATATCCTGCATCTGGGTAAGGGCAGCTCCTGGTATCAATACAGATTGGGGGATGAAAGGATTGAGAGCAGCCCTACAGAGAAGGACTTGGGAGTACTGGTTGATGAGAATCACAGAATCACAGAATCATTCAGGTTGGAAAAGACCCTTGGAATCATCGAGTCCAACCATCAGCCCTACTCTACAAAGTTCTCCCCTACACCATATCCCCCAGCATCTCATCTAAACGACCCTTAAACACATCCAGGGATGGTGACTCCACCACCTCCCTGGGCAGCCTATTCCACTGTCTAACCACTCTTTCTGTGAAAAATTTTTTCCTAATGTCCAGTCTGAACCTCCCCTGTTGCAGTTTAAAGCCATTCCCTCTTGTTCTATCGCTAATTACCTGTGAGAAGAGACCAGCACCAACCTCTCTACAATGTCCTTTCAGGTAATTGTAGAGAGTGATGAGGTCTCCCCTCAGCCTTCTCTTCCTCAAACTAAACAGTCACAGCTCCTTCAATGTCTCCTCATAGGATTTGTTCTCCAGGCCCTTCATCAGCTTCATTGCCCTCCTCTGCACTCGCTCCAGCACCTTGAGATCTCTCTCGTGTTGAGGTGCCCAAAACTGGACACAATACTCAAGGTGTGGCCTCACCAGTGCAGAGTACAGGGGGACTATCACCTCCCTACTTCTGCTGGTCACACTACTTCTAATACAAGCCAGGATGCTGTTGGCTTTCTTGGCCACCTGGGCACACTGCTGGCTCATGTTCAGCTGCTTGTCAATTACAACCCCCAGATCCTTCTCTTCCACACAGCTCTCCAGCCACACCTCCCCAAGCCTGTAGCGATGCATGGGGTTGTTATGGCGCAAGTGCAGGACCTGGCACTTGGTCTCGTTGAAGCTCATCCCGTTGACGTTGGCCCACCGATCCAATCTATCCAAGTGTCTCTGTAGTGCCTCCCTATCTTCATGCAGATCAACACTCCCGCTTAACTTGGTGTCATCTGTGAACTTACTGATGATACACTCTATGTCCTTATCAAGATCATTAATAAAGATGTTGAACAGAAATGGTCCCAACACCGAGCCCTGAGGAACACCACTTGTGACTGGCCGCCAGCTGGATTTAGCTCCATTGACCACCACTCTCTGGGACCATCCAGCCAGCCAGTGCTTGACCCAGCAGACCGTTCGCTCATCCAGGCCATGAGCAGCCAGTTTTTCTATGAGAATTCTATGGGGAACCGTGTCGAATGCTTTTTGAAAATCCAGGTAGATAATATCGACAGCTTTTCCCTTGTCCAATAGTCGGGTCATCTTGTCATAGAAGGAGATCAGGTTTGTCAGGCAGGACCTACCTTTCATAAACCCATGCTGACTAGGCCTGATCCCCTGGTTGTCCATTATAGACTTTTAATGGCACTCAAGATGACCTGCTCCATGACCTTCCCTGGCACTGAGGTCAGAGTGACAGCTCTATAGTTTCCTGGATCCTCCTTTCTGCCTCTCTTGTAGATGGGTGTCACATTTGCCACCCTGCAGTCCAATGGGACCTCCCCAGTTAGCCATGACTTCAGGTAAATCATGGAAAGCGGCTTGGCGAGCACATCTGCCAACTCTTTCAGCACCCTTGGGTGTAACCCATCAGGTCCCACAGACTTGTGTGCATCCAAGTGGTGTAGCAGGTCTCTGACCACTTCCTCTTTAATTGTGCTGACCTCATTCTGCTTCCCCTCCCCATCTCCCAGCTCATGAGGCTGGGTGTCCAGGGAACAGCCAGTTCCACTGCTAAAGACTGAGGCAAAGAAGGCATTGAGCACCTCAGCCTTTTCCTCACCCTTAGTTACTATGTTTCCGTCTGCATTCAATGAAAGAGGGAGAAGCTGGACATGAGCCAGCAATGTGTGCTTGCATCCCAGAAAGCCAGCTGTCTCCTGGGCTGCATCAAAAAAAGACTGGCCAACAGGTCAAGGGAGGTGATTCTGCCCCTCTCACTCTCATGAGACACCACCTGGAGTACTGCGTCCAGCTCTGGAGTCCTCAGAACAGGAGAGTCATGTACCTGTTGGACTGGTGTCCCGATCCAATGTCAGGGGAAGTTTCAATATGATCTCAAGAGTGAGATTAAGACACAAACGAGGTCAAATGCCATATACCCCAAACAGGTTTTTATCATTAAAAAAGTGAAGAGGGGTATCGATAGGACAGAATGGAAGAAAAAGACAGAAATAAAGCAAGGATGCGGGATAGGGATGCAAGAATAGTCACCACCATGGATCCAGCGGCATCCCGTTGGTCCTCAGTCTTCAGTTCTTCGGTGGTGGGTGCACACGGATCTGGCGTCGATGGTGGATGCACACCGAGCAAAATTTTCTGCTGCCTTTTTAAGTTCATCGTATTTGCTTATTAGCATATCTGCCCACCTTTATTTTTTTTTCTGTGGTCCCACAGGTTTTGTTGCATCTGGCTTCAGGGCAGGAACGTTTGCCTCTTGTCAGTTCATTAGCAATGCATGCATGGGGTCTGGCCTACACAATAGGGCCACAAATGGCTACAGGATGGGGCAACTCAGCACACGTCTGCCCCTTTGAGGCTTGTCTAAAGAGTCCGGACAATGCAACTGCAAGGAAGTGGGGGGGTGCATCCTTCAATACACTCCCGCTTCTCTGGGCGACATCCCCCACACCAATTCACAGGCTGCAGCAGCTTCTCTTGGAGGTTTGCACAGACATAAGCAAGCTTTGAGACAGTCATAGGACATTTCAGTCTCTCACAACTGGGTCCAGAGGAGGGCCACAAAAATGATAAGAGGGATGGAACACCTCCTCTGTGACAGGCTGAGAGAGTTGGGGTTTTTCAGCCTGGAGAAGAGAATGCTCCATGGAGACCTTATAGCGGCCTTCCAGTATTTAAAGTGGGCTTGTAAGAAATATGGGGACGTACTTAAAGGAGGATAGGTTTAGACTAGACATAAGGAAGCAATTTTTTACAATGAGGGTAGTGAAACACAGGAGCAGGTTGCTCAGAGAGATTGTAGATGCCCCATCCCTGGAAGCATTCAAGGTTTAGTTGGACAGGGCTCTGAGCAACCTGGTCTAGTTAAAGATATCTCTGCTCATAGCAGGGGGGGCTTGGACTAGACGACTTTTAAAGGTCCCTTCCAACCCAGACTATTCTGTGATTCTATGATTCTAAGTATTGACTCTTTGTAGCAATGCTGGTACCTGTTTTGTGCTTGCAAAACTGGTGGTTGATCAAATCCCTAGTGATACATTTAGCCCAGGCTCCCGAGTTTGCTGTTAAGGACAACCACTTTTTTGAGTTGTGCTGTGAAGCCATTTGAGTTGTGTGCACATCATATTTCATTTAGCTCTCAGACTAATTTGGATTTGTTTCTAACTGCAAAATTAAACATGATGCATTATTAACTCTTAATAATGCAAATATGTGAAATGGTCTCACTTTGTAACCCAGAAGGTTAAACATCTGCCACTCTCTTGACTGGAATAGAGGATGCTGGAAATGTTCAGAGGTATCGAGATTTAAAAGACTTGATCCAAAGGTTATGAAGCGGTTATTTTGAAGAGTTGCTCTGGTTAATTCAGTGCATAGGGCATTGTTGCTTATGCAGCATGTCCCTGTACCTCACCTTCTCCTACAGCACAGCCACCACCAGGATTCATCTTTTCCATCTCATGGGTGAATGTTGAAGAATGAAGTCAAGGATGGAGAACTGTGACATGAACAAGGCTGCAGAGGCTTTACTGTTCAGTTGCAAAGCAACTTTTAATTTGCCTTTGTAAGTGCCTGGGTGGTCTTGCTTATTAGTGTCTCTAAGAAAAAAAATGTTCCTGTTCAGATACAGAGTGAACTTGCATCCCTGTTTTTGCTAACACTTTTTAGATATATTGCATCAAGCACCATAAGCCAGCTACTTTCTGATGTCACTGTACCATCATTTACAATATTGCAGCCAGACTGATTTTGTTATAATCATTAATCATGTAGGACTGTTTGTTGCCTTCGCCACAGACCTCAGTTATTTACATTTTAGAGACTCAAACTAGATTCCAAATTGCAATTTTGTTTTTCAAACAATGGAGGAGGCCAAAACAATTTTGAGATTCACTATTAGATACGGTAATCCCTCATCTATCATTTTTAAAGCAGCTGCTATCCCCAGGACAAGACACTTAATTGCTAGGGAGAACATCCAAGCAATGGTGAGTCTAGGCAGATTTGTGGGACATGGATCTAGAAATTCAGCAAAAGCTTTTCAGACTGTTTATTCTAACAACTGGTCTAACACTGATCGTATTTAGGCTGATAAAAATCTATGCATCCATATGGCTTTGAACTGTTATTAAGGGATCAATACTAAAATATGTTTAGCTCTCCAATTGTAATTGGCCATTTCCAGCTATCTTTTTCTTTTTTTGAAACTTTACATATGAGAGAATAGCAAAGCTGACCACAATATTTGATGTCTTTACGTGCCTTCAGAAACATGAATATTCAGTTGTGGCCTTCTGTGTGAATCCTGGCATTAACAATGATGACAGGCATTTCAGATAGTCATGACTGTGCCCAGATGTGTGCTCACCTTCCCTGGGTGAGCGCAGGGTCTGTGAAATGAGGTGTCAGGGATATTCACATGAACACCTGCACTGTCTTCATTTTCCACTGTTTTGGCAGAAAGTCCCAAATGTCCCTGGTAATTTGGAGAGGTGACAATACTGCTTCATATGGCCTTGTCCTAAAAATAACTAAAAATAATTTCTAAATACTGTCTTTATAAGAAACAGTTCTGGAAAAGTCTGAAGAAGTGTTTTTATGAGGGAAACTTGGACTTTGCGTAAAAGGGAGAAGCACCATAACAGTTTCTGTGGCAGTAGGCAAAGAAGGAATTTCAGTTTCCTGAACCTTGGGGAAAAAAAATCTTCTCCTAAAGAAAGACAAAATGGAAGAATAAAATAGACAGTTTGTTGTAGCTTTCATTGACTTAAAAGTGAAGGATTTATTGAACTATTTAATTCTTTTTTCCCCAAAGGAATTTTATTCCATTGTCATAGTCATTTTGCTTTGTGGCTAAAGTTATCTTGTTAATGAGCCTGCAATTTGATTTCCAGTGATGAACCAAGGCTCATTCAAAGTGATGCCTGTAAAAAGGTAAAGAGAGATATGGAAGCAGCTGAGAAAACTTCCATTGAGATGACTCTCAAATGTTCATTATAATTTATCATTATTCTTCCAGGCCTACTTATGGTATAAGTGTAAAAGATAAATAATTTCCCAAAGGCATGAAGTTACTGTTCTATTTTGATCTCTCAATCATATTAGTGTTTTCTGGAGGGCTATTACTGTAGAGTTACAATCAAGAAATAACACCTTCCTTTGCCTCATATAGGAATTGTGCTTGCTTGGGGTGATATTAACATGTTGGGTGTTAACTGTTCTGTTCAAATAGTTCATACTGCTGTTTAGTAAACGTGGAAGAATTCAAGGTCTTTTGGAAGAAGGCAGATACTTACATTGCCATAACAGCTTCAACAGTGCAGATAAATGTTGCCTTCAATTTCTACAGGAAAAGGGTGAAGGTAAGGGAAGGGGAAACAGTTACTCAAAAAGAGAGTAGCAAACTTGGGAGAATGATAAAATGACACTTTGTATTTAGTATTTGGGAAAAAAACAACAAAAACAACAACAGCAACAACAACAACAAAAGCAAAAAGACAAGAAAACAGAAAATGTCCGTAGTCCTAACACTGAATAGTATCTTTGTCTGGCAGCAAACTCACAGGAACCCACAACTGCCCAGGCAAAAATCAATCTTAGCAGAACTGCAAATACACTAGCACTACATATTTTAAAAGAATAAGATCTGTCCTTGACATTCCCATTCCCTCAGAGGGAAATTCTTGTATACTTGTTTACTGACATTTTCACTTTCTTCTGATGAGGGTTGAATGGCCTTGTTTTATCAAGAGAGTGCTTGCAAATGGAGTATTTTTAACCATCAAGGAGAATCATTCTAGTTGTGCATAACAGCTCTGTTTCAATGTAAGCAATTAATATGCATCAAGAACTTAGTTTATATCAGACAAGATTTTTCACTGCAGACAAGATTTTTCACTGTAGCCAAGTGGTTTGGTTGTGACAGTAGCTGCCGCTACTAAATATGTGCAGTTTATCCAGGGAAAAAGTAAAAGACATTCCTTCTGCTATCATTTGGATATAAGTAATAGCAGATAATAAATAAGCCACTAAGCTACACTACAACAATGAAATAAGTGAAGCTCCTCTTTCAGATTCTGAGTGCTTTGACATAAGAGAATAAACTAATACTGAAAATCATAAAAAAATCTGAGTCCTTATCTGATATTACTATACAAGTGAGCAGTTCTACAGCAAATCTGGGGAGAGCCTTGCTAACAGAAGGAGGAAAGACCATGGGGAAACTTCGAGTTGTTCAGAGATGTGAATTTCTGGTTACTGGTCTGGCTGCACATAATCTATTTAAAGATGGCATCTGGTAGTTAAATATGAAGTGACATCATCTAATTTCAGGTATGCAGAAACCATGGCAAAATATCCACAAGGACTTGGGTTAAGATGCAGTTCCCCTTAGGGAAGAAGTGCGCTTACTTTCCATAAAAAGTGAGGACAATTTACCAGCTGGACATGTGTAAGTAAGCAAGCTTCCCTTCTGTTTCAGGCTTTTCCACAGGAAGGAAAGGAAAAATATTGTCTTCAGAAGTAACAATTCTAGTTGTCTTGTTACCGTACATATGTTACTGTGCTAAAAGCTCACACAAAAATGTGTGGCCAGAAACTGATGGTTTGAAGGGGCCTGGAGGAAAGTTGGGGGACCCTTAGTCTTCACAAAGGCCAGAGAAGCTTAGTCCTCAGCACTTGTAAACCTGCACGTCAAACACAGAATTCTTTGTTTGCTTCCCATCCTGTAAATGAAGATGCCTGTTTAGTTGATTATTAATAGCAAAGAACGTGCAAGTGGACAAATTATTTTTGCTGCAACTTACATCTGCCCAAGTGACCCCCAAGGTAACTGGTTCACACTCCTGAGCACAGGATCCCATGGTGGCACAGCACTTTCCGTGGCCTTCAGAACCTCTCTGCACTGTACCACGCTGTGACATGCAGAGGGTCTGGGTCTGCACTGGGGCTCCCAGCCAGCAGTAGTATCCCACAGAGGTGTGTCTGAGCATACATTGGGATGCTAAAGCATAGTATCTAAACTAGCCCTATTACTATATGCAGGACACAGATGAGCCTGCCTTCCCAACTCTTTCTGCTACTTAATCTGTAGTACATGTAGTGTAAACTGGAGTTTAACCTTAATCAGGAGCAGCTCCAGCATGATATATGGGGGGCAGGCAGGTTTCCTGAGATGCTTCTGCCTCTGTCTTGCTGCACTGGTGTCAGAAGTAGCCACAAGAGCCCATGGCAGCCCTGGCTGTCTTCAGTGCACTCATCTTTTCACACATATATTGAGCAACTAACACTGGTACCAAGTACAGCCTCAGGAGGCCCTTTTATGTCACAGGCTTCTGCAAGGTTGCTCTCCATTCCCATGGCACATTGCTCTTATTGTTATATTCCTCGCATTTCCTGAGCCAGCATTAGTCCTGCCCTTAGAGTGGCTCCTGATGAAACACCTTTTTGTAACACTGTATTGCCATTGCCTTGAAAGTTTTCTCAGACCTGTCCTTTAAGCAGGAAATATCCTGGTGTGCTGATGTGAAAGTAGTGCCTTTAGTTTCCCTCAAATTCCTCCTTGTGAACTATGAGGTACCTCAAGCAAACTGCCATACAGGGGTGGAGGAGCAGAAAGTCAATGTGATAATTTCATAGGGCTGAGCTAAAGAGGAAAATGCTGTCAAGTGAGAGGTGCTGAGGATCACACACTTTGTTATGTCCCCACAGTGCAACATAAATTTACTTTCTCTGACACCCTCCTCATGAAAGAAAAATTGTTTCTAAAAGTGGTATCAAAATGGCCACTTTTGACTTCACTGTTTGCATGTATTACAAAATATATTGCAGAAAAAATAAAGTTGTTATGCTGGCATTGGCATGAAATATCCTGGCTTCTTCAAACCAAAGCACTTCTGTGGTCCCCTGGAACTGTCATCAGTCACACATTCTTGTGGAGCATCTCAGTTCAGTGTTACTTCAATAGCATTCACAGATAGAAAACCACTCTCAGAAAATTTTCAGCCGTGGATAATCATAAGATGTCACCTGTTGATTAAGGACTTTTCAAGTCTAAGTCTTTTTGAGTTTAATACACTTTCACAAATATACACAAAAGAGCCTAAGTCCATGATTTGTTGCTTAGAGGCATTTCATACTACTAAACCATCCTACCACACTTCTCCCTCAGACTACAATTTTTGAGTCTGTGAGCAGTTTGGCAGTTGGATGCTTCTCATACAGGCCAAGATTTACAGGAAAGACCAAAGATTACAGAGACCAAATGACAGATAGTTTAAAATGATGTGACTTTCCAAGGATGTTCTGCACTTCAGGACAAGCAAGGTGGCTATATTGAGTCCACAAAAAGAGAAAGCATTATACTGTATTCAGCTTTTTAAATCTTGCATGATCACTAATCTGTTGCAAATCCAAAACAAATCCTCAGAATTCATTTGGCAGAAATATCTGAGGGAAAAAAGAAGGCAATTGCACTGTTTATTTAAACTGACACCTGGTACAAATTTCAACTTTTTATTGAAAGGAAAGTGCTGCAGGGACCTTTATCCTGAGGATCCCATCACATCTACTGTTTCACACAAAGCCTTGAAAACCCAGTCAAACGTGTTGAAACAACTCAGGCTGGAAAGTGGCAAAAATAGATGCAAAATTTGCAATAATTTCAACCCATGACCTGTCACTATTCTGCTGACACAGGGAAAAGCAGCTGCTCCAAGAGGAAGTAATGCCTCTTGCAGTCAAAAGAGGTGGTTGACAGCAATACTGGCAAGAGCAGAAATTTGCTCTTAGCCACAGCTAGTTCATTCTAGGAGATGGCAGCACTTCGCAGACCAATCTCAGTGCTGTGGAAAAACGTGGTCCTGCTTGCAGTGTGTAATAATTCTGTGCTGTTTCTTAATGTGAGTCAGGCGCATCCAGATTTCTGGCATGAGCTGAGGTTCTCCCAGAAGGTCTATTCTGAGCTCCCTGTGCAATGAAGTAAGAGCTGTGCATATGTCAGTGTATTAAAGGTTCTGCATGCTGTGAAACCCAGTTAAGGAAGTTTCTCACAGGATCTCCATACTTTTACATTTGAAGCTCCAGCAACCCTGCAATGGCACAAAAGTCTGGTGAGAAGCATGGCTTTGATTTCAGCTGACAGGTAACAGAGGTTTAAGCCAAATTTACCTCTCTTTAAAGCATAATTTAGCAGATTGTTGTTCACTCTTGTTATTTCAGTGATACAGAATTGAAAAGCACCAATTCAAAGATCAGGAGCTGCCTAATTATGAACTCTTACTGAAATTTAAAATACTCCCAAGCAATTAAAGGATGACTGCTCAGATGCTGCAGTTCAGATCACAAATAATGGAGTACAGGGAATTATCTCACACACCGGTATTATTGATAGTATGGACACTTTCTGCACACCTTGAACTGATAATAATTCAATATAAGTTCACACAGTTCAAGAATGCCTCTTTGAATCTCAGTGTTGATTAAGAAGAGTTCATCCAAATATCAAAATAATTTTTTCCACTGAACAACAGCTTGATGGATGAACATGTTTTAGAAGATTACTCCCTGTCAAAAGGCCTACAGTCTTGAAGTGAGAAAAAGCATGTTGCATGAATTTACGGGTATACTATAAAAAATATTTCTAGATACTTCTGCTTTATTTACTTCGACTCCTTCAGCACACCTTGAGGTGAAAAACTGGAATATCAGCACTGGACACTGCAAGGTTTCATGCAGAAATAGAAAACTCATCAGGCTGCACTTATGTCTCAAACCAACTCCAAATAGGTAAATTCAGGATCCATTTATATCCTAAGAGCTCTCCTGTATCTGAGAACAGGGATGTCAGTTGGGATCATGAGTTCAGGACACATATATTTGACCTGATGAGAAAAGACTAAATTTTCTCACAGTAAAGTTGATATTTTAAAAAATCATCTAAGGTCCTTGAGAACTGTGATTAAGGTAACTATTTGCACAGAAAAAATACTACTGCCAGAAAGACTGAATTCTAATTAAAAAGAAATATTTCTGTTTGCATTCCAAAGAATTTCTTCCTCAGTGTTTCTCGGTTCTCACCCAGGAAGGAGATCAACAGGGTGTATTGGTAGATATATTAGTCAACCCTGAGAAAAGCTCAGGTTTCAACCATACCCATTTAATAGTACTTGAGGATCAGAATAAACCAGCCAAGACATAATTCTCTAGTAATGAAATGTCATTTTTGTTTAGTCTAGTGCAATCAATAATACACTCTTTTTAATGGTCAGTACTGTCTCCCTCTGGCTTCTTACACATCAAAAAACTACCAAAATGCCAGAGCTACTCTTGTAACAGCTCAGACTGAATTAATTATTGACATTAAGGAGCAATCCATATTATTAATCAGTGCCACAATTTGCAGTTAAATGCAATGAGGACCAGATCCTGGTGACATTACTCATGTAAACTGGACTAATTTAACAATTATTTATTTCCAAAACTTGACCAACAGTGAAAAGTTCAGATCAGCAGCATTTTGTCAGATGGACAGAACTTGATTTAAATCTGTTAACAGGATGACAGATGTAATATCTCCCTGTACCTTGCACAAACACTATTTTCCCTAACAATGCCATGAACAGGGTACTTTCAGAATTTAAAAAAGTAGCCTCCATAATACAAAATGCCAAGAAAGGCAGTTTGTTACTGTTACAAACATGTTATTAATGAGGAAACTCAAGGATGTTTTAAATGACTACCAATTCACAGCAGAAGACACTGTCAGATACAGGCTATGCCATCCAGAAATGTTCTCTTGTTTCAGACTGGTAATCAGGTAAGCGGATTTTTATTTCTCACTGAGAGTATTTATTATTCTTTATCTATTTTTCTCACCTACAGCCCTCCAGAAGTATTCAGTTATAGCAACAGAGAGAGAGAAGTAGAATATGCTGATATGTTATCAGCCTGGTCTAGATACAACTTTAATTTCCTATCCACTGCTATGCAAGCAGGGAAGTTGTACAACACACCTCTTCTATTGCAGTACCACAAAATAATATTCACCCAGAGCTCTCCATCAACAGTGGGATGTCAGCCCATCTGGAAAGTTGTTTACAGGCCATCTGAAAAGGGGACAGAGAAAAGGATTGACTCATAACAGACAGATTCATAAACAAAGACCCAAATATAATTGTTGCAGAAGGAACAGTGCAAGAGCTAAGCTCCCTCACAGGAATCTGTGCAGCCAGTACTTATGCATCAGATGATAACCCCATTTGACCTTTCCTTCATTTAAAGTGTAATAGCTTTGCTGAGATGAACCAGTACTGAACAACTTTTCCAGTGCGTCAGGCAAAACAAACTCTCAGTTGACACCATCTCTGCTGTCTTTCTTCATCTTACACAGCTGTGGCAGAACCATGTGAAGAGAGACCCGTGGCAAGCAAATGCAATGCTATTATTCAAATTCCACTACCTTCCTCTTTCATTATATCTGAACAATATCTTGTTCTAAACCCACCTATTGGGGGATGGGAAAAGCAATTAACCTTTAAAACTTTGGTGCCATAGTGTAATTGGTGTCCCCCTTTCTGCCTTCATGCCCATTTCAAACACATGCTATTGAAATGTCTTTAGTACCTCAGGATTTATTTCTAACTTATTCTAATCCAAACAGTTTCAGAGACAGGTAAGATTCCCAGTGCAAACAGTGTAGTTATTTCTCAGTTGTTTGCAAACCCCAAGAACTTTAAAACAGAAGAATTAACAGTTAACTGCCTCCTAAACCTTATGTTCCCTAGGATATTACTTTTATCAGATATAGGATAATGCATATTTCAATACAACACAATTATCTGAACTCTGGCTCAGAACAAGAAACCACTAGTTTTCTTACAGCCTCAAAGAATAAACATAGTTTATTCATAGTTTCTGAAAGAAAAATTAAATATGTATATATTGCTCAGCCTCAGCTGCATCTCCAGACACAAGCCCACCATATGCCTTCTATATTTTTATTACTACTATTTTTGTGTTTTGGGAAATACCCAAAACAAGCACTTCCATCCCTGCCTTGGAAAGACCTTAAAGTGATGAAAGCTGACTCAAATGACTTCTGTGTACAGGGCAAATTAACAGGACCACACCACAGAAACTTTTGATCTACTATAAATTTAAGCATACCCACTGTGCCATATTAATAAGTGTTATTTGATATCAAGGTAAATATAAGATTCCTGACTCTGGGAGCCCCTCCAGAAGGCAGTTTCTGTGAGAGCTGAGCATACTGAACCGAAGGGATCCTCAGGTTCTTAATACTGCACTACTGCAGTTCTGCTGTCCTTTGCTGAACAAACAAGGAAAGATATCTACAAAAAAATGTTCAGAGAATAAGAAACATTGTTCTGTGGTAAATGTAGATCACACAGAAGCATCTGAATGTAGTTGTTTGTCTTGGGTGATTTCATGAGCTAGTCCTGAAAGCATACCTTCCCTTGAAGCAGGTGGCTTGGGTACATCCTCCCCCCTGAAGATGTGGGGTTTGCAGGCAACACTGATGAACTGGAAGTTGGGCAGAAGTGGGTGACATTTGCAGTAGCTTGTGTTGAATGTCACCCTTGAAGAGCAAGATCAACAAAGCAATCATACACTTCAGGGAGAACTACACAAGTCCCCCTGTGAAAAGTTACTAGGGTCACAAATGCCATGACAGCATGTCATTGTCCATGCACAAGCATTATTACATCATTGCACCTCATAATAAGCATAACGAAAAAGCTTTTCATTAGTAGGTCTCAGGAATGCAGCAGCATTATGTGTATCCAGGCATAAGGAGCTAAAGACTGGACTGTGTCTGGCAGAGCCAGGAATAGTCTGGAGAGTCCACGTTTCTCGTAACCCTTGCTTTCATGCTGGCCACCCAACCACATCACTTCCTTCACCTGGAAGTTAGACATTGGTGGAAGACTGCAGAGTTCATGTATGCACTTACAGTTATCACTTAGATTGTTCCTTTCTCATTCAAACTTCCAGAGTATGCCTGGCAATGAACAGATGCCAGCTCTTTACTTCCAAGGTGTTCGCCTATGACTTAACAACTCCTTATCCCTGGTTCATAGCTCCCTACCTTGGCTTATTATGTCAAATGATGTTTATAGCAACTTTTTACAGAAACCTCAGCTACTTTCACCCACTTGTAACTAGGTACACCTCAAGGTTGAGGCTGCAACATGTGTAAGACAACCTGCACCATAGATCTCATTTTGCGGGGTCAGTGACAGGTTTCCAGGTCCTCAGCTCATCAGCCTTCCTCTCTTGATATATGGGAGCTGGATACAGGTAGGTAGGACAGGACACCTTAGATGATTCAACATTGGACTGCAGGATAGAAAATGTAAGGCCTCCCTGGCCCCATCATGCAGCTGCTGAGGGAACTGCAAAATGGGGACAAGTGGAGAGGCTCTGATGTCATCCTGGCATAAAAACTGTTTCCCTGATGTGCCCTTTTGGTGTACAGGATTCTGGCTACCAGCACCCACTGCATGCCTGCATTTTCAAATTGTGCTTCTCTGCTAGTGCTCTCCCCCAGCCTCCTCTTCCCCTCTGTCTTGCATGTCTTTTACCAAGACAGATGCAACTTGCTCTTCTCCGTGTGAGGACAAACTGCACATCTGAGGAGACAATTGCTCCCTACAGATTTACTCACAGAGCCAGGAAAATAGTCCTTTGCAGAAGGGATTTTTCAACATTCAGTGTGCCTATGCCAAAATGCCTCAGCAGATTTTCTCGTCTTCACTTCTCTGCTGAACTAATTACATTGCTGGAGTCTGTTACTGTTGTTCTCAGGGAAGCCATGGAATAAACTAGATAATTGAAGCCATAGAAGTGGCAAATGTCCCGTGTCCTATTCACCTGCTCTTCCTGCCCTAGGAAGGATGTGGGTTGATCTTGAGAGGAAAGACATCAGATCAGTTCTGTCTCTTTCTTCCAATATCAGCTGCTAAGTGAAATAACAAAGTGTGCACAGGAACATTAACAGAGCTTTGTTTTTCCTCCTTGTTAAAAGCCAGCAGCTGCTTAGTGTTTCACAGAGCAAGATAAGCAACGTGACATTTGTGGCCATTCACATGCATTGATTTGTTTTAGTTTATTGTGTTCAACTGAATTTGGGACTGGAAAAAAGCCCAAAGAATATCAAAATAATGAAATTGCTAGGAAGGAAAAAAAATCAAGTAAACAAATGGTGAGTTAATAGTTCTTCTATAAAGTGGCTTTGCTGACAATAGAATTAGAGCAAGATGATCTTGGCAAGTAGGATGTTGTGTTAGCTGCTCAAAATTTTTCTGTGCTCATATACAATCTCTTAATGGCTGGGTGGGATCTTCCTACATTTCATGGAAAGACTATTTTACAGGTTGAAAAAAAGATGAATTTTTTAAAATTGCACAGCATTTAAACAAAAAAATTTTAGTATTCCTAATTAGGTTTTCTGTTTACTTAGCAACTACCTCCAACTCTTCTTTATTTTTCAGAGATTTTTTTATTTTGCCAGATTCACTTCATTCCTTCCTTCAGAACAGATCTATCCTCCCCCTGGGCTCTCCTTTATTATAGATTTTTTGGAAAGAGAAATAATTAAAGATGGGGAGGGGAAAATGAGAGGAGTTGATATCATGTCTTCAGTTGGGTTTGACTTTTCTAGCTTCATAAATTTCTTGAGATCCCTTATACTGTAGGTAGCATCTCTTGAAGAGAGCCTTGCTCGTCATAGCTTCACCTCCATGAGTGAGGAAAAGACATATTCCTATGGATCTCCAACTAAAACCACTTCCAGAATCAAATGGTCAGTGCCCTGAATTGTCACATAACAAATGCACAGTCTTTAAATCATTTCAGCATATATGTAGATTTAAAGGGAAATGAAAGCTGAGGGAAACCTAAAGAGATCCCATCCCTTTTCCCTGCTTCTCTTCGCCCTGTTTCTATGTTCACTCCTGGTCATATAAGCCTATATAAAAGCTCACCCTCTCTGCTCCCATGCTGGCCTACTCATGTTGTGGCTGTTTTCATTCAGCCCTCATGAAACAAACACATAAGTAGTTTGGGTCCAAGGTATATCACACAGAGCAGACTCAAGCCTCCTTTTATCTTTGAATCAGTAAGACCAGCATTTCTGCCTGTCACATAACCTATTTTCCCCAGAATCTGAGTCACTGGAATTAGAGTGGGCTGGAGACCAAAGCCAAAAAGAAAGATTTGCTGTAATGTTCACAAACTAAAGAAAAGCCAAAATTAGTGTAACTAACTTCTGAATAGTACACTTGCAAGGGATTAGGCAGTCACTGACTTTCATGGAAATGCTTCTGCAGTCCCTGTTTCACAAATGCCCAACAGAAGATGAAACAGATTCTTACTCACCGAAGAGCCATGCGGGAGTGTGGCTCCCAGTTCATTTATGCTTAACACAGAAAGCTGTTTACAGGAATATAAACTGAAGACGTTTCCAGTGATGCTGCCCTCTCTGCTATGAAAGAATTGCAGAGCCCCAGACCTCACTGGAGTTTTATTTCTGGATCCTAGTTAATGCACTGACCTAGCCACTTCCTAAGCTCTGTTTATAAATTCCCTGTTATAAGAGCAGTGGTACACACCAGACAATATATTTTGAGAGGATTATTGTTCTACAAGCAAGACCATATAATTGTTTGTAGTCAGCTTACGGACTCATGTTTTACAGTATCATCTGAAGTATGTCAGAATAGGACAGCACTGCCTATCATTTCATATTATACCCAGAATGAACCTATTGATATGAAAAAGGCACTATGTGAACTATTTTTTGCTGAGGTACCACATACACAGCCCTCCACAAGGTCAAGAGAGGGGAGCAGAGGAGAGACTGTTCACTTTGACCCAGTCTAAATGGTATTTTTTCATAAAGGAATCTATGTCTCCAACAACTTCTGTCATGACCATTAAGAATGTTGTGGGCATTATATGTTTGTATTATGGTAGTGAATAGAGGTCCCCCAGCGTGGAACTTGGGTGTGCTTATCACCCATCTCCTCTAATCCAAAGCACTTCCATCTGATTACAAACAAGGTGCAGAAATTATTTGATCCAATGCTAGGAAAAGGCTGACTAAATGAGAAAAAAACCCCTATATGCACAAACATAAAGTGTTCAGGGTGATGACTTTAGCCATATTATATTAAAGGTGTATTTTGCTATAATTCTGGAGACTGACTTATCAACAAATATGGGATAGTCCCTTTTCTTGGTAAAAATGTTACCAGAAAATTCATTTACTTTCTGCTTCCCACTTCCTTGAAAGAAAAGGTCACCTCTCCTATAACATATGCATAATATTTCTATCCAAATATCCCTATCAATAACCTTCCACTTATTTGGGATGGACCATAATTTCATTCTAAATTATAGTCCTACATGCAGGACTTCTTGTGTATTCTGGTGTATTTTGATATCAACATGTGGGGTAAGCAGGTACTGCCTGGAAGCAACATGCAAATATGACTTCTCCACATTCACTTATTAAGATGTTTGCTCACCTTGCATGTATTTCCATGGTCTTAGATTGTCAGCTTCCCAAATCTGGGAATGTTACTCACTTGGCTGTGTACATTACGGCCCTGAGTCCTGCTGGGAGTTCTTAAACCCAGAGAAACAGAGATGGAGATGAGAGGTGTAGCTGCCACTGCTGACTGAGCACTGATATCAGTAGAGTGTGTCATACTCCAAACCAGCAGTTTGATCTCAGATGAGAACAATTCTCAAGCAAAAATATAAAGTGCTGGTGTGCCTCTATGTAGGGCCAGGCCCATAGACCAAAAAACCACAAGTCCTCTACCAGGAGGACTTTCTTCACCTGTTCTGGGTGAGGACATACATTCCAGCACTCCTTCAGAAATACAGAGACTGTAAATGCATGGAGCAGATTGTATGTTGGGACACAGTTGTTTTATCTGGCATTTTGAATGTAGATGTGGCCAAGTCTGATGCCTTTGACCTCTTTATTTGATGGGAAGACATACCATGTAACCTAATCTGATGAAATGTGTCCTCTTCTGTCAGGGAATCTGTCTACCTTCCCAAAATCTCATCTGCTCATCTGACAGGACAAAATAGATTATTTTTGTATGAAGTCTAGAGGATAACTTGGTGTTTCTATTCTTTCAGAGTCTTCTGACTTTTCCTTTGCCCTTTCTATCCATTTTAGTCTCCATGTACTATTATTCTTGTTAAAGTGCAGTTTTTACTTCACAGTATTTTATAGAATGAGTGGTAAACCTTAGTTTCTGCAACTAAATTTAATTTAAACTTAAAGGAGTGATTAGATTTTATATATACAAAACCAAACCTCCAGTTCATAATGATTCATCTGCTCTTGTACAAACCTTCAAATTAGAAGTGGAAACATGAAATACACGGAGAAATTAGTTGATGACTAATGGAGACTAATATTTTGCTGCTATGAGACAAGAAGACAGTTTTAATGTCATCTTAGTTTCACATAGACTTCACACACCTACAATGTGTCAGATGAAGCTAGCCATGGAATGAATTACACATTGAAAGTTAGTTGAGAGGTCTCTTGGAGATACTGAAGTGTGTGTTCCTACTAAGGGTACTTGAGGTGAGCAGAGAAATAACCAAAGAAAGTCTTCAAATGCTAAAGTCAAAACAACAGAAATTTGTATTTATGAACTTGCGGATTACTAGGAACAGCAATGTAGAAAGGAGTGAACTGCCTTTATTAGTCTCAAAAAGAGGTTTAAAACAAGATCCTAACAACTGTTATTTAAATGTCAGTGCCATTTACTAATTTGATTAAAAATTGCATGGTAAGTGATCTCACGGTGAGTATCATCTGCACATTCTTCTGTGATTGACATTTCATGTGGGGGCCTGGAATGAGCAAAGGTTTGGGGAATGTAATATCTTTTAGATGATGGGAAAAAAAGTAAAGGTAGCAGGGGTAGTTGAGACCTTGGGTGGGAAGCAAGCCCCAGTGCTTTTAGCAGAGCATGGGAATTGCATTTGAACTCCTATACATTCTGTTCCAAAAGGCATGTTACTGTACACTTCAAATAGGTGGAGGGAGCTCATGAAGCATGCAAAGCTTGGGATTGCACCATTATTTCCCATAACTTCTCATATGAACAAGATTTATTTCTTAGCATGGTCAATCAGTAAAGCACAATATCAGTGTGCAACACCTGCCCAAGAAGTAAGGCAGTATTAAGGAGGTACCAGCAGTAGGATATACATTACAGATGTTACAGGATCTCAAGTGCATTGGCAGCACCACCTTCTGAATGTTCATCACAAAAAGTGCAGCAATGGAAAGAGTTCAGGGAAATTTCACAAAAATTATCTTCTTGAGAATAAGAAGTGAAGAAACAGGAAAGACTGAAAGGATTTCCAAGTAACGAGTACTGTAAAAAATACATTGGAAACACAGGCTCAGTGGCAAACTGGACATCTCCTGTTTTATGTTTCTACTATTTTCTCTTCACATGGTAGCTAAGGTAAAGAAAATCATAACACATTGTATGTGTTTTTATGCTCTTTTAAGGCCAGTTTGAGCCTTTAATCCATGAGGTCTCAATTTTGTCCCAAAACAGAATGAAAAACTAACTGAAGAAACTTTGAAATCTTTGATGAAATTGAGTTCTTTCCTAGCCAGCCTTGCTGACTGTGATCCCTGTGCCAGGAGCAGGCAAAATGTTACGAGTGCAAAACCAGATTGCATCCAGGTGATCAGAGAGGCAGGAGCACATAATGAATAGCTTGTCTGAGCCAAGTGAAAAACAAGGGAGAGTTTTAATGAAGTCACCTGCATGTGCTCTTCTCTTCTCCCCTTTGATGTCTGGATGATGTGTTGCCATATTAGAGGTGCATGCCAAGACAGGCTCTTCTTCACAGGCTTCAGCAGAAGGCATCCAGGCCCCATTTCACCTTGTCCCTTTGCTATAGTAAAAAGTGTAACAGTTAAATTAGCCTGGTGCTCTGGGACTGTACCATGTTGCAGACCATTGCATGGATGGACAGTTAGGTGAAACTCTGTAAACAGATCCACAAGAAATATAGACCCACTGTCTGAGCATGCAGGGATAGAGTTAGGAAAGCCGAAACTCATGTGGATTTGAAATTGATTAAGGGACATGACTGGTAACATGAAAGGTTTCTGCATGTACTTCAGTGGCAAAAGAAAGTCTGGGGAAAATTTGGGCCCACTGCTGAACAGGACAGGGGACCTGGAGAAAATGAACACAGAAAATGCTGAGGTGGTCAAGACCTTCTTCATCTTGGTCTTTATCAATAAAACCTGCCTTCAGCAATCCCAGGTCCCTGAGACCAGTGGGAAAGTCCAGAGCAAGGAAGACATACCCTTGGTGGAGGAGAGTCAGATTAGGGAACCCTTACACAAACTGGACGTACACAAGTCCATGGCACCTGATCGGATACACTCACAACAGCTGAGGGAGATGGCAATTGTAATTGCAAGGCCACAGTTGCTTATCTTGGAAAGGTCATGATGGCAGGGAGAGTTTCCTATGGGCTGAGAGAAAGCAAATATCACTCCTGTCTTCAGGAAGGGCAAGAAGGAAGATCTGGGGAAATACAGACCAGTCAGCCTCACCTCAATCACTGTGAAAGTGATGGAGCAAATAATCCTGGAAACCATTTCTAGACACATGAAGGACAAGAATGTGATTTTGAGTAATCAGCATGGACTTACGAAGGGGAAATCTTGACTGGCTAATCCAAGAGCCTTCTACAGTGACGTATCTAGCTTGGCGGATGAGGGGAAAACAGTGGATGTTGTTTACCTTGACTTTACTAAGGCCTTTGACACTTTCTCCTATAACATACTCATAGAGAAGCTGAGAAAGTACAGGCTGAGTAAGTGGACCATGGACTGAAAACTGACTGAACTGTCAGGTTCAAAGAGTTGTCCTCAGCAGTACAAAATGTAACTGAGGGCCAGTCACTAGTAGGGGACCCCAGCAGCCAATATTGTCAATTGGGACAATACTGTTTAACATCTTCATTAATGACCCGGGTGATTGAGCAGAGTGTACCCTCAGCAGGTTTGCAGATGGTACAAAACTGGGAGGAGTGGTTGATATACCAGATGGTTGTGCTGCTATTCAGCGGGCCTTAACAGAATGGAGAAATGAACAGAAGGCAACCTCATGAGTTTCAACAGTGCCAAGTCCTGAACGTGGAGAGGAAAAGCCCTGTTCGTCAATACAAACTGGGGGCCAATTGTCTGGAAAGTAGTTGGCAGAAAAGGACCTGGGAATCCTGATGAATAACAAGCTGAACATGAGCCAGCAATGAGCCTTTGTGGCAAAGACAGCCAGCAACATCCTTGGCTTCATTAGAAAGAGCATTGACAGCAGGTGGAGGGAGGCGATACTTACTTACTAAGCAATGGTGAGACACATCTGGAGTGCTGTGTCCAGTCAAGTACAAAAGACACGTGGACACACTGGAGTGTGTCCAGTAAAAGGCCATGAGATGACAGAAACTGGAACATCTGATATACAAGAAGAGAATGAGAGAGCTGGGACTGGTCAGCTGGGTGAAAAGAAGCCCCAGAGAAACTTATGAATGTGTATAAATACTTGAAAGGAGGCAGTAAAGAACCGGGATCTTATTACTGGTATTCAGTGAAAGGATGAGAAGCAATGGGCACAAATTGAAATACAAGACATTCTAGTTAAATATAAAAAACCTCTTTTTACTCTAATGGTGATTGAGCATGGAAAGAGGTTGCCCAAAGAGGCTGTGGAGTCTTTATCCTCAAAGGTATTAAAACTCGACTTGACACAATCCTGTATTGACTCTTGTTTGAACAACAGGGTTGGACTAGATGATCTCCAGAGGCACCTTCAGCCATTCTATGACTCTATAAAATGAGCTAAAAGCTGGACAAATGACCCTTGACTGCTGATATATTCTGCTTCCCATTAAAATTACTTAGCACCTTTGTATCTTTCACTGTTAAAGAGATGAAAATATTCTTTCTTGAACTGGATGCAAGCTGTCTTGATCCAAGAGGGGGTGTGTGGGGTCCATCAGGAACACTAGGGGAGTTATCAATATTCAGTGTCAGTGGCTGAGAGCAAGTTTTATTAGTTTAGCCTTTCTGCTGTCTGTTGTATTTCTTCAAATCCAGTGCCCTAGACTTCTTCAAAGAACAGAAGATTTCCTTTCATCTAAAATAGAGTAAGTTTTTTAATATTTCAGGTTTTATAATCTGGTGGCCTAAGCAACAGAAGTACTTTGACTCTGTTATTAGGGTGGGCTGCACATGGGAGAGCTAAATAGGAGATTATCTTAATTTTGAAAGATGTGTCAATTTGGTGCTTTGAAACAGTGGAGCACTCTCAGAGCAGATGATTAGGACTTCCCACTATGACCCCTTGTTTAAAGGCATAAACCAGTTCCAGCTTTAGAAGCATCAGATCTTATGCATGCTTTAAATGCTATCATTTGAAAGGCAGAATGAAGTCTAGATGCATTACCTATGATGTCTGTAGTGTCTAAAAGTCCTTTTTTTTTCTGGAAAAAGAAGCCTTGTTGCAGGTAATGAAGGCTAATACCAATACAAGAAAATACAGAAGATACTGCATTTCATTAACTAGTTTCCCAGCTGCCTAGGCTCCACCAAAGGATTTCTATTAAATCAGTTGATAAATATCAGAATATTTCCAGAGCTTTAAAAAACTGAGAAGACACACCTGGCAACAAGACTCTCTACATTTAAAAGAGGGTTAAAGTTACAAGCTGTTATTTTAAAATCTGCCTACTCCCACTTCAGTAATGTAGTTTTAGTGCCAAAAGAGAAGGATTAAAACGTTAGATGTCTAAAAAAGACATGATCTAATAATCATACATAGAAGGAATAATGCACACATATTCCTTTACCTCACCCAGACTAAGATTCCTACTTTGGGTCTTGCTTTGACAAATAATCCACAAATATTTAATGTAGCAATATCTTTCTCCCTCTTTTTTTAATTAGTTCTGCCTAACCATAGCCAGGGTACAGAATTTTTCCCTAGACAAACCCAGCCATTTTAAGTATTTCATCAGGTTGGAGCTGATCAGCTGCAGTTTTCTATTGTTATATTATCTTAGAGAAACAACAGAACAAAACCAGCTGAAAATAACTAACAACATCAAAGACAGGAGTTTAAGTTTTGATATTGTTCATCTTCCATGTAGTGAAGTGTCAGAGGTGAGTGATCTGTGCAGAGAACATTTGCAAGACGGTCTAGTAATTAACAGAAACACTTCCTTACATAAACCCCTTGTTTTTCATGAGAGATTAAAGGTGTTCCCTCATAATGCAATCTCTGGAGAAAAATAACTGGAATTCCTGTCCAATTCTCATTTAACAGATCACCAAGACCTGACCAGAGAGGCTTCAGAGGTGAAAAAGGTTTGCAAACTATTCTGTTAAAAGCAGGAGAAGAAATCAGGTGGATCACACTCACTGGGAGATGTTTGCAGGAAAGAACAAAATTTAATCCAAAACCGAACTTTCTTTGGTTTGGCAGGACTGACTTGCCATTACGCAACCAGCTTGGACACAGCATCTTTTCCTGAGGTCTGTTCTTGGAGGGTCGGGATGCTCTCCTGGGTGACATTCCCGCTCATGAGGCTACCAGATAGCAGGAAAAGCCTGGCGGGGTGCTTGTGTTTCTCTTAGAAAACAAAATGGAAATCCTGACTACATGAATGTCCCATCCCTCAGATAGCTGGGTGAGGAACTGGTGCAAACTGCCAGGAGGGAGAACTCAGAAAAAATTAATGTAGTCAGAACTTTGCTTTTAAAGACAGAAAGAAGCGGAAAAAAAAAAAGGGGGGGTTGGGGCTGTTTCAGGTGTCACAGCTTTTAGTCCCACCAGGATCTATTTCACATATTCAAACCTTTACAAAAATGAAAACATAAAATAGGTAAACCACCACCTTGTCTTCTCGCTGTTGCACTACCAGCTTGGTGACATACTCAGTTTCCTCCTTCCAAATTTGCCCCAAAGCTATATAGATTCCAGATTTAGTTCATCTCACTCTTGCCTGCAAATATTCCCATAGCAGCAGATCAGCACATCTGACTCCTAAAAATAATCTGCTTGGAAAGGTATTTTTCCCTCATACTTCTGAGGTGACCACAAGCACACCATCATAATCACAGCATCACAGGGGTGGCTCTGTTTTCTGCTCTGCGTTTTGCTCCTGCTACTGCAGAGCAGGAGGATGTGGGTACCTCTGTGGCTTTGGGATTTTGTGCTTCTTCAGTTTATGGCTGCCCTGAGGCTGCTCAGCAAGGCAAGGTCATCCAGCAGTGACAGATGCAATCTGCTTTCTAAAGGAAAGGTTTGAAATAGCTGTATATGAGTAAAAGCACACTTTAGAATGCCCCATATAAGGCAGAGGTGCTGGATTGAAGGTTTCATGAAGGGAGTTACACTGTCTTCCCCACAAGGACCTGTCCCAGAGACACTGAATGGTCAGGGACAAAGCATTTCAGGTCCTTCCTGAACAGGGGTCCCCAGCTTCCTTGACAGATGCAGCCTGTCATCCTACCTCGTCCCCCAGCAGGGAGCTGCCTGTTGCACCCTGAGTCCTCCAGCCCTGGCAGCATTCTCCACCACTGAAGTCAATAAAATTGCAGGCTTTCATCACCTCCAGGGGGACGGTCACATACAGGAGTCAGTTGAGAATGTGCCACATTTCACACGCATCCTTCGCGCTGCTCAGAGCCGCTGATCCTCTGGGAAGCGAACTGGCAGCATGTGTCAACCGTATCTCCGCAAACAGAAAGACAGCTGCAATTTGCAAACGGTACAAAAGAGTTTTACGAGTAGCTGCATTTTAAACATATCTAGTCTGAGTTTACTGGCATCTGTCAACTAAAAAGGATATGGTATGTAAGCACACCCTGGACCTTAGAGTAGAAAGATTTCCGCTTGAATTTTTAAAAAATCTATCTCTTTTTAAACACTATCAATAATGACAAAAAATAAAAATCCCCAAACTACTGTACTTACTTGCAGAGACCAAAAAAATTTGCTGAAAAAGCATTTTGCAGCTACTGAAAACTCCAGACTAAATTGTTTGGCAACACATAAGGCCATCAGTGCACTCAAAGAAACAGCTCTGCAATTATCACTCATTAACCAATACCTAACAGTTGGGAACCAGTTGGAAAGGATTTAGCGTGAATGTAAATGAGGAAGGAGGAATATGTGGGAATTACATTATGTGACATATTTGTTTTGTTCTGACTTCTTTCCAGACATATTTCAGTTTACATAAATATTTGAAGGTTGGATCAGACAGGATTTGCAGCACAATGGTATTAGGAATGCCTTTGCAAAACTGTGGTATGTTCTAAATTAGCCTCTGAGGAGGGGGAGGGCAAATGAAGCTTTCTCAACATATACATTTGAGCATCACTCAGTGTTTAATTATTTACAGACCAGAGTGACTGAATTCCCTGCCAGTTTCTCCTCTTTTTCCTGGGCTCCCCTCCCTCTTTGTGATTTGATTAAAAAGTGAACTGTGTCTTTTTAGAGGACTGACACTACCTAAAGTTCCTTGCACAAAGAAAAATGCTTGCCAAACAACAGAGCGAGGCAGTGCACATGGGACGTCACCTTACAAGCTGCCTCATGCTGACCTCCCGAGGGCCACAGAGGGTTAAAGCCGCATTTTGGTGCTTGGATATTCTTGCCTCACCTGGCAAGTGTGAAGGGAAGGACAGAAGGACCCACCCTGAGCTCAGGCTGCTCCCTGCAGAATTGGGCTGGAGGCTCTCCCAGGCAGTGCCTGGTGAAGGCAGAGGCCAGGCAGCCCACCTGGCATTGCCAAGGCTTGTGCTGCACTTTCAAGTACCTAATTTTCCAGGTGGGCAAGGAAGTTTTTGAGGAAGGGCACTTGGAGGTAGGAGGAGGTAGAACAAGACACTTGGAGCAGAGCGCTGCAAGGGTGAGACCTGTGATGAGAGAGTCTTGCAAAAGCAAAATATCCACTTTTATCTGGACCAGTTCTGCAGAAATCAGTAGATATATTCTGGATTTAGACAGGAGTAAAGGAGATAACAATCTGACCCCAGTGTTTAAAAAGCTTTTTCTGAGAGTTGCTCAGGTCAGATTTCTTCCAGTTCTATACTGCCGGGATAAAATAGATTTTCAGATACATTCAGTTGAATACGAAACATTTTTATTTAAAGCATCTTTTAAATTAGAGCATGTTCATTAAATAATAGAATGGCAAAATGTAAGAGCCCTTTGCTGAGTAAAGCAGGAAAGGGCTTCACTGTGAGATCTGATTGTTTACATTCAATGAAAGGAAAAGTCTGATTTGGAGTGCTCAGATTTAATCTTGGTGTGGATTAAAATGGTGCTATTGTGTTCTGCTGGGCTGTTTGGAAAGGTGAACTGAGGCTTTCCTAGGACTCTACCATTGCAGTATATACACGAGATTTACAGGCAATCACATCAGACAGTCACACAGAATTGTCAAGTTGAGGTCCTCTGGCATAAGCCATGTTAACATTGTCTTTCAGGTTTTGAATCTCTACCTGCTGTTGTAAATCACCTCTGAATTTTTGGTGGGTTTGTCTGGTCATTTTCTGATGTTTCCTGTTTCTCCCACCTGGCTACAAAAGTCAGTTGTACTGTACCATGGATGTGGTTTCGGTTTTGGGGGGAATTTGCAACAGTTTATTGCTAGCATACTTGCCATCTCTCCTCTGCAGTGCAATTAGACAGTGCTCGCAACCTTTAGTGGAAATAGACTTCACAGTGAGGGCAGACGACCATAAACACATGCTGACTTAGTGCAACAGATTTCAACTCAAAAAGAAGGACTCAGGATTTTATTCCTAACAAAACAGAAATGTGCTCAGTTACTGCTTTTCCATTACAGTTTTGTGCATATATATGACATGAGGCAAGGCATTGGAGCACAAGAAGGAGAGAGCTGTATCATTTAGCAGCCCGGTAAATCTAGCAGACCCTTGGGGAAGAGACACCTTGTTAACACCCATGTGCTGGATAGCAGACCTGTGTTTCTGATGAACTGTCTACACTGTGAAGTTTGTTAGGGGAAGGACACATTAACCTAGGGTGGTATGTTATGGTTCTTTGCACTGGTGGAACCAATGTCTGGCTTTCTGAGTTCAAAGCGACAAGCTAGGGGTTTCTAAATTGTGCCCCTCGCTCAGATGGCCTTTTCCTGCCACTCAGAGCAAGAGTTTTATGACTCATAACTTTCTCTTTGTACCATGAGGGTCTCAGCTTCCACCACCTTGGGAGGATCAAAGTACTACTAAAATGTTTTGAAAATGAAAGAAAAGTTATTGGCAAAGCAGGTAGCAAATAAAATGGTGTAGCAGCACCTCTGTGCTTCATAGAAGATCAAAGGTGAAAGGCTGTGAGGCAGTCAAAGGCTGTGGCAGAGGGGACAATGTCTGTGGGGACAAAGACAAACAACACCTTAAGAAGTGATCTCCTTGCACACTTGTGACCAGTCAGTGCTCCAATGACCAGAAACCGTGCTTCAACAGATCATGGAAAGATGAAAGTATGCACCTAAGGATTGGATTTTCATAAACAAAGCATGTAACCTATTTGTGGCTGCATCCTCCGGGCTGGCTCTATCAGACAGGTGAACCCTCTATGTTCCCACCAGCCAAAGTTCAGTTTCTTTCACAGCAGTGAGAGAAGAAGCAGTAAGGGAAGATCAAAACAAAACTTCTTTGATCATCTTTTAGTTTTTAAGGATTGTTGATGCCTAGAATTTATTTTTTTTTAGCACAGAGCACAGCAACTGCTAATTCTTTCAGTTCTGTTACAGCTCAGACTAGAACATGCAGAGAAAACAGTTGCTCCAGAGAGAACTAGGGCTGACCTTGGAGATAAGGACATGATGCTCATTACTGACTAACCAATCTTGTTTTCACAGTGACAAGGAAAAGAGAAAGAAAAGAAAACTATTGCCTTTTTTCCTGACATTCCAGGTCTTTTTTCCTCAAAATGACCTTCAAAAGAAGCAACAAGGAGAGAAAAAGTGCAATTCAAAATTAACAGATTTCATGCTGGTGGAAATACATTTATGCATTCAGCAGTTGAGAAAGCAGCGAGTGGCAGGGTTACGGTGAATACCCAACCTAGAGTGGACCTGAGGTAACATCTGAAAAACACACTAGTCTGAACTAATACTAATGTATGGGGGAAGTCCACACCTGCAACCAAAGGGGAATCTAATCTGAGCATCTGAAGCTTGTGGTTCAAGTCAGCGCTCATCTAGTACTCTAGTAGCATTTGTTGTTTCTCTCATTTTAGCTCAGCTGTGATCTTTGCAGGATGGTGTCTGGGTCAGGTCTGCACAGTGCCCATGGCTTCCCTTTCACTTTGTGACCCATCAGGAGAGCTCACATCAAGCAAGACCTCACAAGGACAACAGAAGCACCAAGTGCCCAGGCTTGATTGCATCCAGCAGAGAGGCAGATGCAGGCCCAAGAGGAATTCTCCCGAGTGCCTGCCAGCAGCTTGGGACAACAATAAAACCACTGAAGCGGGGAGGGAGGAGCCTTGCAGCTGCTGGGCTGACTCACTTCATAATGAGCATTCCCTGCACTTTTTATAAGCTTGTCTGATCTTCAGCCCAGCTTCGAAAAGTTCCTTGCACATGTTTTACTCCAGCTATCCAATTCTGCCTTGTTTTTGTTCTCTTTTCATGTGTGCTGTGAACATATAAACACATCTCTCAGGCAGTTTCACATCAAGTAAAACCTGAGAGAAAATAGATATTAAGCTTAATTATTTGTCTAAAAGGCTTTTAGCCAGACTCCCTTTGACACCCACTATGTGTTGAGTAGGAGGGAGGCTCCTTGCCTGTAGCTGAAATTGGCAGCTGATGGTCCACATGGCCTCAGATGCAGCAGCAGAAGTGTGACCTCAGTTAGTCAAGGGCTAGAATGGAAGAATTTCTTTTATTTAGTCCTATATTGACAAATTTTTAATTCCCTTTGCTAACAGGGACTGATTCCTACAATATATCTGTGGCATCTGTGAATCCTCTGCCTGCCTCTGACATTCCCAGCTGTGTTGATGTGGGAAGTTGCTGGGGAAAGTCCCTCCTTGTGCTTGTGCTTTGAACAGTCCCAGGTTGTAGATGATGGACATGCAAAAATAAAAACATGGCCAATTTCCCTTTCACGCAGATGTAATTTTTTTTTCATACTCTCTCCCTTAGGATCACGACTCATTTGGGATCTAATGAAGAAAAACTTTCCACATGTATTTAATTTCAGTCACAGGCTTCAGGTTCATTCATAAGCATGCACAGAGATGCACCTGGTGCAGACAAATATCCAAGGCAGAGCAGAGAAGTAGGTGGATTGTGGGTATGATTAGTTATGTCAAATCCTACTGTCTGTTACTGAAATAGAGCCTCAATGTTTGGTATTTTTTACCTTGCCTTCCTCCTTTTACTTTGTTCTAAAGGACACAGTATAGATCCGTTTTACTCACATGCTTTGTAACATCCAAGTATTTGTTCCTGCTAGCCACATTCCTCCCTTCCCATTGAGAGATAACACCCACTTCCATACTCTTCCTACATCTGGAAACCCCCACAGATGTTTGTTCTGCAGAACCACCCTCTGTTCCAGCAGCAGAATGCCTGTAGCTACATTGAGAATTGTAAATTAACATAACCTAGGAAGGCCAACACACATGGAGAGAACTGCAGAAGCAGGGCAATAATCCTCTGCAGAAATGTGAATGTTTTCATTATGATGAAACAGAATCTTAGGCCAATTTATCTAAACACTGTTGTGCTTTTGAGTACTCAAAGAACAATATTTTTCAGTCAGAGTGACTTAAAAAAAAACCCCAAAACCAGCAAACGAAAATGCTCCAGGTTGCTTAAGTGTGCACCTAGTGTCTCGGAAAAGCCAGCCAGAGCCCAGAGTCCTCAGTATATCAAAAATTCAATGTCTACCTAAAGGTGTAAAATTACAGATATAGACATCTAACAGTAGACAAGAAAAACCGTACAGCATATATTGGGCCAGTGTAGTCACGGTGAATTATTATTTGACACAGAAGCCCCTGTCAATCCCCCACCATTCCTTTTGCACTTTAGAGCCTCCATCCCATTCCTTGCCAGTGCTGTGCTGGGTCAAGACACAATCACTGAATCACAGAATCATCTAGGTTGGAAAGGACCTTGAAGATAATCCAGTCCAACCGTTAACCTAGCACTGACAGTTCCCAACTACACCATATCCCTCAGCGCTATGTCAACCCGCCTCTTGAACACCTCCAGGGATGGGGACTCCACCACATCCCTGGGCAGCCCATTCCAACACCTAACAACCCATTCTGTAAAGAAAAACTTCCTAATATCTAGCTGAAACCTTCCCTGGCACAACTTGAGGCCATTACCTCTTGTCCTATCACTTGTTACTTGGTTAAAGAGACTCATCCCCAGCTCTCTGCAACCTCCTTTCAGGTATTTGTAGAGGGCGATGAGGTCTCCCCTCAGCCTCCTCTTCTCCAGAAACAACCCCAGTTCCCTCAGCCGCTCCTCGTATGACATGTGCTCCAGACCCTGCACCAGCTTCGTTGCCCTTCTCTGGACACGCTCGAGTAATTCAATGTCCTTTTTGTAGTGAGGGGCCCAAAACTGAACACAGGAATCAAGGTGCGGCCTCACCAGTGCCGAGTACAGGGGTAAGATCCCTTCCCTGTCCCTGCTGGCCATGCTAGTTCTGACACAAGCCAGGATGCCATTGGCCTTCTTGGCCACCTGGGCACACTGCTGGCTCATGTTCAGCCGGCTGTCAATCAACACCCCCAGGTCCCTCTCTGACTGGCAGCTCTCCAGCCACTCCTCCCCAAGCCTGTAGCGCTGCTGGGGGTTGTTGTGGCCCAAGTGCAGCACCTGGCATTTGGCCTTAGTGAAACTCCTACAGTTGGCCTTAGCCCATCGCTCCAGCCTGTCCAGGTCTCTCTGCAGAGCCTCCCTACCCTCGAGCAGAGCAACACTCCCACCCAACTTGGTGTCATCTGCAAACTTACTGAGGGTGCACTCGATCCCCTCGTCTAGATCATCAATAAAGATGTTAAACAGGAGTGGCCCCAAAACCGAGCCCTGCGGGACACCACTTGTGACTGGCCACCAACTGGATTTAACTCCGTTCACCATCACTCTTTGGGCCCGGCTGGAGTGGCTCTTCCTTCCTGAACTGGGTTTGGTGTGACCAAGACAGCAGCACTCTCAGGAGACCAGGACAACCCACCATCTTCTCACTTGTTGTAGCTGAACTCTCACAATGATTCCTCTGAGATTTTGGTACCATGAAAACTGAATCTAAGCCTTGAAACTATTCTGAGCCCAGAGTCCCAAGCCAGACATATAATCCTAACATCATCTACAGACAACGGCCAACTGAATGAAATGAAATAAAATGAAAAATGCCTCAAACTGCTCACTTACAATATATATCACAGGAATGCTGCAAATATGAACTCTGGTCTTTGGACTGCTTAATCAAACACCCTAGAAAGGGGCATTTCACTTTGAAGATAAACATAAGATAACACACCAGCCCTGAAAAGTTCAGGAATAACTGCATGTAATAAAAAGCAGTCACAGAAATCAAAGTTGTGTTATCCGCTTTCTTAAAAATTCTGCATTTTTATACTGTTCTTCAATTATTTACCTAATTTGTAAAATGGGGATAATGACTATCTCAACATTATAATTATAATTTTATAAATGAAGTCCTTTGAGTGGCTTGACAAGAAGATAGGAGAGCATAAAAAAAAGCTTTGCATGTCTAAACTCTGACAGGCTACACAAGCAAATGGCAAAACCAAGATGAACTTGCACTGCTTAGAAGCTCTGCTTCACAGTGAAAGATGGTGAGCACAGGGATATTTGTGCACAACCCCAATTAATATGCAACTTACAAAATTAACTATAGGAATGCAAAGGTCTCTCCTTTTGATGAGTCATGTCTGAGTATTTTTACCTGAGGTATGATTGCTGTCACAAAAACCAGTCATAATAAACCTTCAGTACTGCCAAGTACCACCTCAGTAAGAGCCACTCAAAGCAGGCACATGAAGAAATTAGGTATATTTAGTCTGAGTATCATTTCATCTGTTTCTCTGTTTTATAAAAGGAAACATTTCTGTTAAAAGAAGAGCAATACAGCTTTATTTTGTATTGCTCCTACAACTTACATTACAGTAGAATTAGTTTACTTTAAAATAAAGTATGTGAAACTGTACAAAAACATAGGGTTTATTTAACTCTGTTATACCACAGCCATATTTAGGGTCCCAGAAGTTAAAGTACAAAGGTATCATAATCATCTGTAGTATCACAGCACTCAGATGGGCTATTATACTCTCCCAAAAATATAAAAATACACCACAATTTCAGTGACAATGTATCTGCTTTGGAATCAGTCCCTGCTTTGGAAAACAATTTAAAATAAAGTGGGAGAGGGCAAGGAGTATGTTATCTTCCATTTTGCAAATGGGGTCTTGGCTCCTAATCCAGAGCTCATTGACTCAGTGACAACCCTTCCTGGTGATTTGTTGAAGGTCATCCAAGGAATTTTTCACAGCATTCATCAAAAGCCCATCCTTGCTGCAGGGAAAAGAGCTTGAAAAGAAAGGAGGAGTAAGACACACTTGACATGCTACATCTTCTGCAAACTCCAGAACATCTCACGCTCATGAAAGCTAGGAGTAAGTTTTATGTCGCACTAAGTTTGTAAGGAGCTGTCAGCATTCAAGTCAAGGCTTGTATGTAAAAACCCTCTTTTCTCTTAATGGTGTAGCCTCTCCCATTATCAGATGAACAAACAGATTATGATGTTTGAGGCAGGATCTGCACAAAAGGTTTTTAGATTTAACGGCTTCTCTTCTGGTCATGTCTGATCATGTCTTTCAAGTACATACATTGCAGTATAACATTTCAGGCAGACACACGCAGAAGATGTAATTTAGCCTTTCTCACATGGAAGGACCCTGGGCCAAGAAATTGCAGAAAAGTTTGTTGTTTATATTATTCTTCTTTTTCTTTCTCTCCAAGAAGAGATCCTTTGTTTTCAGGATGATTGAACCTGCCTTCTAGATTACCAAAATTGTGGTTTAGAAGGTTAACAAATCACACAACCTGATTCAACCTGAATCCAATGTTCAAGGAAAAAGTTACTCTGAAGTGAAAAAAGTGAAAAAAACCTAAGCCTTTATGACTACACAGCTGAGACTTGATGGTCCTTTTATGAAAAACCATTAATCTCAACAAATTCCAGAGTTTTCTTTATTGCTCAAATACAGTTATTAAATGGTCAAGTGCTAGGTTAGAGAATACCTAAAAATAAACTATTATTAAAACACCTGGCAACTTTCCATTGCACTCTGAATGCATGGCCTTCCTTTATTTTGTGATCAGCTTTGCAAGCCTGAGTAACATAAAGCAATTTGTTCAAGGAGTACTTATAGCTCTTTTTAAGATAATATTGACCAAAATATAGATAAATTTCACAACACCTAGGAGGGATCAGATTGAAACTGGAATTGAGAAATTACACTTCAGAATGATAAGAAATCCAGAAAAAAACCTTCATATCAAGACTTGGGGAATTAAAATCTTTAACCCTTGGCTAGTAGAATTCTTATTTCTCCCACACCTCCATCTCCCACACCTCCACCTCAGTTTTAAAGATTGAGAGTTACTGTAAAAAACTGGCACTGCAATAAGAGCAGGTGTAATAAATTAACAACTCAGTGAAAAACAGGTCATCAAGACTAGGTAGTATTCATCCAATAATACTAAAGGAGTGCAGGAATAATGTGATTTGGCTGGTAATAAAAAAAAAATAATTATTACAGTTCATAGATTTAAAGATTTTAAAACCAGAGACCTCTGTGAGGAGTTAGTCTGATCCTTAAAAAGCACTAAAGATTTTTGTGAACTGTTTGCTGTGTCACATTCATATCATTTGAGTGAGACCTAATGTATCTATTCAGAATGCAGGAGTCAGCATTCAAGTATATTTTATATAATGTACTAGTAATTAGACTTTAAAACTACAAATACAAGAACGACACTAAGAAATTACTGCTGTTCTGGTCCTTCTGTCACAATAAAGGAAAGGCATACAAGATGCCATAATAAAGAAAAATGATGCTGGAAATAATGAAAAACTTAGTTCAAGTGAAGGGATATAAACATAAAACAAGGTATTTGTTTACACAATAGAAGTTGCTTCCACACGATATCCCAGAAGTCAAAACCTTAGAGGATTCAAAAGCATTAAAAGCACTCCTCTAGATAGTGAGAATACCCTCAAATCCATTATAGATCATAAAATTTACTGAGTAAATACATTAGTAGTGTAAGCATTTATACTTTGAGTCAAAAAGGAATGAGGAAACGCTTAGAATGGAATGATCAGAGAGCTGGAGCACCTCCCCTGTGAGGACAGGCTGAGAGAGTTGGGGTTGTTCAGCCTGGAGAAGAGAAGGCTCCAGGGAGACCTTATAGAGGCCTTCCAGTACTTAAAGGGGGCCTACAGGAAAGATGGGGAGGGACTCTTTATCAGGGGGGTGTAGGGATAGGACAATGGTAAGGGTTTTAAACTGAAAGTGGGTAGATTCAGGTTAGATATGAGGAAGAAATTCTTCCCTGTGAGGATGGTGAGGCCCTGGCACAGGTTGCCCAGAGAAGCTGTGGCTGCCCCCTCCCTGGAATTGTTCAAGGCCAGGTTGGACGGGGCTTTGGGCAACCTGGTCTAGTGGAAGGTGACCCTGTCCATGGCAGGGGGGTTGGAACGAGGTGATCTTTAAGGTCTCTTCCAACCCAAACTATTCTATAAATCTATGACGCTATACCCATGGCAGATTGTTAGATAATTTTCTTATACTGAATTTCTTGTAGCTTCTTCTGATTTCTCTGCTATTGATCTCTACTAGATCTGAATCGAAGGCATAACTGAGGTCCAAGACAAAAATTGCTGTGTTCTTAATTGAGAAATAAGTCCTACACTGATTTCAAATTTTAGGATCTAATAGTGAAAGATGTAGAAATTTATAAATGAAAAATATTTATGATGCATATTATCCTGGTTTAGCTAGGATAGGGTTAAGTTTCCCCAGCATTGGGGGGGAAGCTCTAGCCGAGTTATTCAATACCATGCTGACGTCACCTCTGTCACCTCCGGGCTCCCCAAGCGCGGGAGAATCGGTGAACGCGTGCGTTTGTGCGGTCGCTCTCCTCACTGCTGCATTGGTATATTTTTTGTTCTGTTTACTGTTATTACTGTTATTGTTATTGTTGTTGTTTGTTTTGTTACTCTTGCACTGTTGTATTAAACCTCTCCTTATCTCAGCCCCGGGATTTGTATTTCACTTCCTTTGTGGGGGAGGGACAGCAGCCGTGTGGTCTTGGATCCCAGCAGGGCCTAAACCACCACACATATGAATAGCTTTGTGAATTTAATCTCTGCAGACATGAGGCAACATGATACTCTTTGGGGTTTGAGTCCTGAGCTGAAACCTCTCTGAAATTCACATATTCTCAAATGACTCTTGGTTTATTTATCCCCTATTTGTTCATGTTGCTTTTTGTGTCTTGATAGAGAGTCACAGAACAATCAGTTATTTACTTTTCAAGTAAAAGTAGGGGCTTAGTTTGGATCTAAACATTGCTTTGTAAATTTGCTTTTCTTCAGGGCACAAAACCCCAGAATTGATTATAACAGTCATTTTCAACTGGAAGTCTGTCCATGGTAAGGGGTCTCATGACTGCTTGAAGGTGTGTGAGAAAATGGATAGGAGAGGCAAATTCACTTAACTGACATAAATGACCCCGATCATCTACGTAACATTTGTAATGTGGTTCAGGCTTGCATCAGAACAAACTTGAGGTTCTCCATCCTGAGGAAGGTGATAACCACTGCTCTAGAAACACCAGGGTAGCAAAACTGAAACAAAATAAAACTCATTTCACTGTAGCAGGAAGTCAAGAATTAAACATGCAGAGGTGGAAATGTGTTTTAATGCAATTTATGTTTTCTAAGAAACTACTCACCTGAGGTAATTTCACTTTCAGCAGTCAGTATCCACATACTCAAAGTTATTGTGTTGATGTTGATGGACCTTACTCGGCCCCAGTGATCAGATGGTCTTAATTACACTGGAAAAAAGTGAACTAATAAGAGCTAAACCGCTGTCTTCTACTGTGGCAAAGCTGAATTCAAAAGGCTGGTCCTTCATAGGTTAATTTGAGGTAGATCTGTTTTCATCCCCTCTTTGTGCTTGCAAGGAAAGAGGTGGGGAGGAGAGGCTGGGTATGAGACTGGCTGCACATTTGTATCTTACCAAGCGCATTGACGAGCCCTGGACTGACCCAAGGCCAGAAGGCCAGTGTCCTGCAGAACCAAGCCATCCCTGTCCTGTTGCCCCTGATCTGAGTCCAAACCACTGTCATACCAATGGAGTTTCACATGTTGAAGGCAAGACAGATTGAAACACCCGTGTATCTGGGCTACTCCTAACTTTAAAAATAAAAGAGTAATTTTTCATCATTAATCAAGAAGATCCACAAGATTACACAAGGCTCGCTGTCAGCAGCCAGCATTATGGTTTAAAACATAACATATTCTCTGCACAATTTCTGTGCCTTAATGAGACCATGGAGAAGCTCTCTAGCCCCTCACCGTTCTAAATCCTATGGCATGCATTAAACTAGTTAACTTTAGAAATCCCAAAAGACCACACTGCTTTACCTCAGAGGCTCCACACCCAAAAGACTCCCAGGCTCCACAGTCATCATAAATACTTGTAATGAGGAGCTTTTCCTGTATCTTTTGTTTACATAAACTTACTATGTCAGTGTCAGAGCCTGTTTCTGCTTCCATTCAAATCAATGGGAGTTTTGCCTTTCTCTCTAATGAAAGTAGCCCCTAGCACTGCATTACATTTGATGATGATGGATCACTGTTCCTTCCTTGCAAGAACAATAGTTTAGCAACCATGCCAACAGATATGCATGTGCTTAGCTGTAAGCACCTGAATAGTCCTATGGGTTCCAGTGGAATTACATAAAGTCTTGAAGTTAAATGCTCTTTTTGTTTGTTTTAATCTAGACAGCCCCTGGAATCCTCCTCTCTCAAGTAAACATGTCTTCCCTTAGAATACATCAAACTTGGTATAATCTAGATACTATCAGCAAGCATATGACTGATCTGGCTTAATACTACAAGTCCTGTAACTGATTATGCAAAAATTAAAAATGCAAACATATTCAATCAATGTACAGTACACCTAGGTTTATGTCTTTTGGCTTTTACACTAGAAAAAAAATAAAGCTAGTGGTGTTTATATGGAATATAATTCTGGATGCAAGTGCAATGTATTGAGTCATCTACCAAATATAGGAAACATATGTTATTCAACATGGTGACTCACACAATGAGTAATGTAGTCTAAAGTGTATATTCTCCCCTGTGAACAGACATAACTCCCAATAATGCTAATAATCCCATAAATCCCAAAGAGCCTCATTTAACTGAAAGTGTCTGGAGCCTTGTGAACTGTACAGACTGAGCAGGGCCACAGATGTCAACTCGTCATCACCAGCCCAGCCCAGCCCTCCCCTCCCCTCCCCTACTTGCTCAGGGAGAGCAGTGGTTCAGTGGCAAGCAGTTGCAGAGCTGCCCAAGAGCAGAGCCCATGCTGGAGCTTCCCTTGTATGTACAGGAGGCTTGATGTCACTGGTTCCTGTGCTCTGACTCCATAATTCTCCCTGAGGCTGTGATGTCAGCGGGGATGTTGACTACAAAGCCAGTTTGAAAATGGTCTGTCTGCTTAAGAAGTCTGATCTGCTGGGTGTGGAGGGCTTCCAGCTCATTGCCATATTTCAGGAGAAGGCATGTGTTTGTCATTGTCATTGCTGATTATGCTGGATAACAAGAAGTGACATTCTGGGACTAATACTGGCCTCTTCAGATTTTGCTGGAGCTATATTTTTGACTGAAACATCTCACTGAGGAAAGCAGAATTATATGTATGTACAAGGAAGCACCAAACTTCAGGACCTACCTGGAACTGGTCTGGGTGTTTGGGAGAGGGACAATTTGTGGCACATGCCAAAAGGTGGGCAATAACTTCTAGAAAGGGCAATATTTTTCCTTTTGAAATACAGAATAACTACAGCCCCAATTCTGGAGCGATAGAAAACTATAAGCCAGTGTGAAGTCTCAGCTGATAGGTGGGAATCAAGGAAATCCTGCAGTGTTGAGCTTTGCACTCACCCTGAGCTACAGCATACACTGATATCTTTTTCTTCTGCACCAGAAGTGCTCAGAAATTATAGCATTCCTGTAAAAAACAGAAAATGGAGTTGCTGTGGTCTGATTTTGACTGCATTTCCCAGCAAAAAGAGACATATGTGTTCATACCCCCCCATATAACACACTTCTCTGAAGCTGCCTCTCAGTTTGATCTCAGTAACCTTTGAACCAATCTTGACAAAACAGTGAATGTATCCAAAAAAACCCTGCAAGTTCTGTGAAATTAGATCTTTGGGTAGAGAGGGAAAATTCTTATTAGTGCCTCAACTATGAGCTTTTGTGAGATATCTGGAAAGCTACATGAGAGACACATGTTCACTTCATCCCTACTGCTAAAAGGTCCATGAAGGGAGCTTAGCCTCTGGATACCTGCTCATCCACACAGCTGATTTTTTGTTCACCCCTTAGCTTTGCTTTATATGGCCCCAAGCAACTTTCTCCAATACAATACCCAGCCTTGACTTGGGAAATTGTTTGGCCAGGGGCTGTTCCCAGGAGGTGGCATGAATAAGCTCATCTCACTAGGCTTGGTTTCTCCCAGCCTGAGTCCTTCAACACTATCCCAAAGACATTGAACCACCACTGTCTATATGCCCTACCCTAGGGCATGCCACACATATACTCAGTTTTATACTGCAAAAACTCTATTTGCTGCAACAAAGTCTAACCTTCATTTTCAAACACTTTAAAAAAACCCAACCCAACACACTAAGAATAATAGATGTTTCTTAGGGACCCCACACTATGCTAGCATGACAATTCTGCTCCAGAAACAGCCAGTGGTGTAGAGTGAGTCACTTTGTTTTACTTGTCCTCAGGACCAGGAATTGATTACTGGGTCCCTTCATTCAGCAGTATAGACCTATACAGAGAAACCCAGGCCCCATTAGCTCTGTTGCTCATGGGAGTCATTGGTTTGTTTTAGTTTTTCAGAAGACCTTCATGTTACACCAAGGAAGTCACTCTACTGGTGGAGAAACCTCTTGCCAACCTTGGAGTCTCAGCTTTGTTAGCAGCAGCTGGTCATTTTCGAGCTTTACTGTCTGTGGAATGAACTAAAATCTTCACCCCGAAAGCTGAAATTAAGTCAATGGTGAAGGACTCCCCCTGAACTCAAGATGTGCCAGGACCTGCGGGGTGCCTTTCAACTCAACCCCTCATTCAGAGTTAGCATCAAGTATTCCCAGGAGTCCCTGCCTCACACACAGTACAAATGATTTGATCAAATAAATGCAATGTTGGGCAACAACTGGACAGTTAATTGAAACCCTTTCCTGCCTATGGCCTCCCCAACACCTAGAACCTGATGAGGGGCATCTGGAGATGAAATAAGATGAGCATCCGAGACACACTGCTGCTCAGCAGCCTCCACCGAACTGGCAATGTAGCTGCAGTGCCCTGGTGGGGATAACTGACCAGCTCTGAGGAAAGCTTTCATTCTGGATGGTTTTGGGAGCAAAAATGCCTGGGAAGGTGGGTTCTGCTGTCTGTTTTAACTTTCCAAGGAGTTAAAAGAGCCATTCCAGCATTAGTCAGAATGTTGATTATAAACTCACAATTTTCTGTAATTGGGCCTCATTAATAAATTCCTCTAGTGTTCCCAAAGGCAGGAAAGGTAAAACAAGAGCCACAAGGATCAGAGCAACAGGGAACTGTGAGGATTCCCAACCGTGTTCTTAATTCCACTTAATCAGCTCAGAGAAGCTCTGAATTCAAAAGAAAATAACCATGACTCACAAAATACCCCTGCCAGCAGGGAATGGGATTCTCTCCATTTATAGTAATATGTTCACCAATTTTTGTACTTTTTTTCATTCTGGTTTTGATCAGGGAAAACGACCCTCCCTCAGGGCACCTCGAGCATCCTCCATGTTCATGGACCTTGGTACAGGTTGGAAGAACTGCGCTCCCAGGGAAAGTCCAGCATGGATCCCTCGGGGCTTCTGGGAGACCCGTTCTGCAATCTGAATGTGTCAGAGCATTTTTCTTGAAAAAAGTTTGAAACAGAGGCATAGCAAGGCAGGTTCAAGGTTTATTGTTATTTAAAGAGGATGCAGAAGCAAACTTCCAGAGACAGAACAAGCCCTGTTCCCTGCTCTGAACTGCTTGCCATGAAAGGTAGACAAGACAAATTACAGGCATAATAATTCAGGTCATGAGAAAAGTATGGATTATGGAGGATAAGAAGGCAGGAGGGTTTGCCAGGAGAAGGGAGCTTTCTGAAGGGGCATGAAGGAGCATCTGAATGGGCAAGATTCCCCACTGCTATACAGAGAGACTTAAGTGCTGGACTTCAGAAACAAGAAAGGCAGAATGAGGGTTGAGAAAGAGAGTAGAAAGCTTTTGTGAAAAAAAGTAGGGAAGAAAAGATTTAGTGGGAGAAGGTTTGCACAGGACTTGGAAGATGCTTGAATATTTGAGAGTATAAGAGTCTGCAAGCAGCTGAAAATGTTGTGAAGCCATCAGAGCTGCTGATCAGGCTGCTCATAACCTTGTATCTGTACTTGTCCTTCGCCATCCTTCTCAAAATGGAAGATGAGGTGTGAAGGTACAGGGTACCACTGTGTGAAGGGATGCCTGAATATGGTTAAGTATAGCTTGATACTTGAGCATGTTTAACTAACCAAGGATCACATGCAGAGGTGCCTGCATATCTGCAAGGGAAGCTCCTTGGTCCCCTTAGCACTTCTGTGTGTGATTCATCTAGTAAACACATCACAAAGAGTCATTAAGACAGCCTGCAAGGGGGAAAATCCCCCTTCAAAACACACACCACCTCTTCTGCAGCCAGCATGACTAAGGAAAATGTGTGCTGCCATGGGCAACGGGTTTTTTTCTTTAGATACACCACTTGAGGTTTTTCAGCACAAAAATCTTCCTTGAAACACACAGTTTTGATGTCCTGACAAGCAGTAGGAGGGGAAATATATATTACAAATGAAAACAGCTCCAGTCACAGACCCCTATTTCTTTCTTATTCCCACTTGCAGACTTGCTCCTTTACTTGATACTCAGAAATTCTCTAGTCTCAGCATCTATTTACTTTATTTTATTTTTATGAGTGTCCTTGGATGTAATGGAAGAATAAACATTTCAGTTTTCACAGCCTTGTGGCTTTTCATGGGAGCTTAGCTGCATTCACTGTGTTTACAAAACAGAGCTGCGTCATTGCGTTTGTTAATTTGATGATTCTTGGACTATCTGTATTTTTGGCTGCCAAGCTCCCACTTAAATGTAGAGTTTGTTATGTTTTCATAGGCCCCAAGAGGAATTTCTTGATCAAAGTTTTAGAGTCAAACAGGATCAGCCAGTTTTATAGCTCACAGAATTACCAAGTTGTCAACAGTTGTAGATGACTGGTGGGAACTCCGTCACAGCAAGGAGCCAGCTCTACATGTCCCCTCCTGAACCCACACCAGCCTCCTGGGGGTTGCACTCTGGCAGGGGAAATGCCAGCATTCTGAAATGCTTAGCCTTGCACAGGTGTGTCTGTTCAGGGATAGGGAGGAGAGCCATGACTGTGGTTGGGATGGAAGTCCTTCTTGCTGATCCTCATCATGACAGGCAGAATCTTGGAGGAGGACTGATGACAATACAGACCTAAATCTCCAAAAATCTGGGATTGGTGAATTAAGGTAACACAAATTTCAGCTCTGGGTAATCAGGAAATATGAAGGTAGGACATACAGCACCTCCAAGTGGTGGGGAACCAGGGGATGACTGCACTGGCATGGGGAGGAAGGCCTGTGGTGAGGGAAGAGTTGGTGGACCATGGATATGTCTGGGAAAACTTGGCTGGAGACAGAGGAGAGTGTTTGGCTCAGTGTGCAGCTCAGTCAAGGAAAACAAAGGAGTGTTTCTCTCCAACTGCCCTTTATATACATATAAGCAAAAGCAAGAAAGCAGTTTTTTATGAACTGTGGCTTCTAGAGAGTTAATGGCTTACAGAGGAGTCAAGATGAAAATTATGGTAGCAGATATATGTTGCAAGATGTAGTCGGGGCAGGACTGATAAGAGGGATGGAGCTGTGTCTTACCATTGTATGAAAGATACTGTGACCAGCAAGAATGGAGCTGACAAGGGTTTTTGGTTAAAAACCCTACTTATGGCTTAGTCTGCTCTGCCAGCATCTGTTTGTTTCAGTCCTGTAAAGTAGAAAGCAAAACTCGAGGATCTCTACAAAATTTCAGCAGGTCCCTTACCTACAGCTAGGCACAAAAACATGCTACCTGCACAACCTGGGAGTAATGACAGCTGCCAAAATTCAGATTAAGGAGAAAATGGCTTCTCCTTTTAATCGCTAAGAAATTTGCTGGCAAAGATATGCATTAATGCAGTGCCAGGATTGTGCACTTCAGATTACTGAGCTCAGCAAAACTTAAAACTGCTGAAAACCAGGACACATGCTAAGTGTCTTAGCTCTGTCCCATTTAAGCAATGCCCCAACTTGCCCATTGCACACATTCTGCCTTTGCACCGTTGCCAAACTCCTGGGCCATGACCATGGGAGGCAAAGACAGGAGAGTTGTGCCTTGATGGGAGGTACCCACACCTGTCCTGTCTTCAAGCACTGAACTTGCTTCCCTGAAACAACTTCAAACCTATTGCATTTTATAACCCCTCTCTCCTTATGAAAAACAAAACAAAACAAAACAAAAAGCTGTCCAGGACCATACTCTCAGTTAAATGTCTTTAATTCATAGGTTACTGTTATTTCCCACCTTGCTCCTGATTCTCTCCATGGCAAGAAGACCTTTGTACATCACAAAGGGGTAAAATGATTTTGCTTTTAATCACCCTGATGGTAGAGGCCTGGAAGATTTGGCTCCTTCACTCAGAACTGCCCAGCTACTCCACAACTACGGCTGCTGCTCAGGGCACCTCTAACACAACACCAGTACTTACTCTGTAAGCCCTTTGTTTTGTTCCTGCTCTGCTTCTAAAGAAAGCTTTTAGAAGACTGAGAACAGATGAAAGAAAGAGGGTTTAGCTTTAGCCTATGAACTGGACATTATATTTATGCATACATGTGCCAGAAGCAGAAAAAGGATGGAGAAGGATCAGGATGGATCTCCCCCACCTTGACTCATGTGAATAGTCCCCCTGAAGTGGGGTGAAGTCAATATCTGTGTTAAGGCATAGCCACATGAAATGGGGTTTCTACAGGTTTTGAGGGCTAAATACTTAGACTCAAACTGATGGTCGAGTAGTACATGATCCAGAAAGAGTGTCTGAATTCATGGTGGGGAAAAGAAAATGCCTGATGCTATCTCCTGTCTGCAAATGGAGTCCCTGAGCATGGGAAGTCTTGCACAGGACCTAAGACCAGATCCGCAGTAGTCACATCAAATGAGAGGGAGAAAAAGGGGGACACAAACAGTGAAACCAGAGGAAAGTATGCAGTTTACCTTGAGAAATGGTGATTAAAGGAGTACTGCTCTCCACAAGCTTCGACAGGTCCATGAGCTACTCCTGCCATGAGAGACTTGACATTTCCTCGCACTCTTCCCTGGGCAGCACAGCTTTGGGCTGTTTGCCATCTGGTCCTCTTCCTTAAGCCACGGAGGAGACTATTTAAGTAAGGGGCAAGAGGGGAAGGAAGGAAGGAAAAAATGTGACTTCCTTCATTCTAAGCAAACCTGACAACCCAGGCTGAGCCTACCTTGAGCTTAGGACACAGCCTGCCAGCCCTTCTGGCGTATCTTCACCGGGAGCGTGTGACCCTCTGTGTGTGCACAGCCATCGCCAGCGAATGGAGAGACAGTGGTGCCTGAGAGTGCTCTTAGCCGCCTGGCTCTTCCATCCTCTCCTGTGAATGCATTATTGATGGCGATCACGGAGCTGAGGAGCTTGCAGCCTGCCTCATGCAGGGAGGCACCAGCTGCAGCTTTCCTGGGACATTACTGCTGGCACTGGCCATCCTCCCAGTGTAGCAGGAGGGAAAGGGACAGAGGGGAGGGACTTTTGGACTAGGCTTGTCACTGCATTGCACTTACAGCTGAATTTTCCCTTGGGATTGTGAACCACAGCCCCAGGCTTCCCAGGGGCTTCATGACCCAGATTTCTGCCTCCCTGTTGGCCACCCCAGGGCGGATAAAGCTGCCACCTGCAGCATGCAATGTTATCCCACATGGAGAGAGACTATCTGTGTGCCTCGTCCACCATGCCTGGGAGGAAAGGGAGGCTGACAGTGGGCCTTGTGTGGGGTCCTGCCATCCTGCCCAGCTTCTGGGCATGTGTAGACAGGGTGGCCCTTGGGAGGCATGATGGGACAAAGCAGAGAAACAGTGAACAGTGGTCGTGGAAGAACCTCTGCTTCAGTCGACCCACACATGAGCCTTTAAGATGATGGAGAAAACCTAGCTTTTCTAGGGACCGGGAGAGGACAGTGTGGACTTTGCTGCAGCCCAGGAAGCCACTGAAAATTGCTGTGCCTGAAGTGGGACTTTACTCTCTCTGCAAAGAGTGGAGATACGTTTTATTCTATCTCACACAGCAGGTCTGAGTTTTCCTATTTCAAGACCATCTTCCTTTGGTTTAAAATGTGACGTTCTGATAAAGCTCACCCAAGAGACTGGAAACCTGTGGTAGTTTTTAGCATGCTCAGCTGTGTGACAACCATACCTCAAGGCTTTGGCCAAAGCAATGTCCCATCACGTCTTGCACTCTTTCACCTTTACACCAAAGTGTTGCTGTGAACTTTGTTCTCAAAAATAACCAGCAGCAGAGGAAGAACCAGGGCATAACTCAGATGCTGGCTTTTTCCAGCATGAAGGAGTGTGTCCTTACTTCACATTGTAATGGTCTGGCATGACCATGGAGAAAAGACCATTCTTCCTGAATCCCAGTCAACAGCTTATAGAATAAGGAAAGAATAAGAAAATTTCATCTTTTTGATTGTTTTACCACAATACAAAAGTGCAGGTTAGGCATAGCTAGCAATATCTCTCCTTCATCTATTTCTTTGCTATTAGAAAAAAACAAAAATCCTTTGGTAGTTAACTAGGAGCTACAGAATAACAGAAACTACCACCTAGAAATTTGTGCTCATTCAAGATTACCAATACTTTATCCAGGAAAAGACAAAATCCATAGTAAGTTATGTAAGGAATCAGTCCAGATGCAGAATTCGAAGAATTAAAGATGTCTCCCCAAAGCACAGGATTAGCACCAAATTTATTTGACAAATTTAGTGCTTGCTTTAATCTGCAAGCTATTGGTATATGTCTGCCTCTTAAAAATGCTTAGGGTTGCTGTGCCTTAAAATGAGAGGTGACAGCAAAATGTGATGGAAAAAGAGTGGAAATGTTGTCCAGATCAGAAGGACAGTTTTTAAATCAAGTTCCTGCCTTTTCTGCAGAGATTATGACTCTTCTTGAGTGTTAAAAGTTTTTCTGCTTCCTGGTTTTACATGAAAGAGAGTGTGTTGGTTGGATCTGCAGAGATGCAGTTCTCAGGCTCAGTTCTTTCCCACCAGAGGCAGGTATGTGCTACACCCATCCCATAATTAATGCCTGCTTTGGGCCTCTTGTGGAGGAGGATTGCAGATTGCCAGCATATTTGAAACAGCTCTCCGTGTCATTGGGAGTGCTCCCATGAAAGCATTCTGGCTTGTTAAAACATCCAAAATCAAATACGTACTTGCCAGATAAAGGATCATCCCAGCTAGAGATGAAAAATGCCTTAGATCAGAGAGTCCATCCCCATGCTAAGGTAGGATATAGCTCTCAACAGACTCACATATCTCTGTTATGCTTCTTGATTTCTCTGCAGGATGCATGCCAAAGGCTTTTATCATCAATCCAGAAGAGGATCTACACAAGAGAAATTCCAAAACAGCGTCAGGGAACAGTATGCTTTTTTCCTTCCCTCTCTTGTTATTTCCTCACATTAAACAATTCATTGACTTTAATTGTGCTTGCCTGGGGCAAAGAGGCCTGGTAAATTTGAATACCATTTTTATTATTAGTTAGGTGAGTTTACTTGCCAAGCATACTTTCCCAAGTTCTCTGAACATCCTACTCATCAGTTGCTAACAAAGGCCCCATTCACACAAGGGCTACCAAACAGGTTTGCAGCATGGTTTACAACTGGCCCAGGGTGAGAGCTTTCAGACCAGCCCCCTGTCTGCTGCTATGACATCCAAGGTCATTTACCACTAAGGAGGGCGCTTAAGCCTTCAGTAAGGAGAGGACTCGCCTAAAGGAAGGCTTAAATGGAATTGCAATGCCTTGGAACAAAATTGCAATCCAAAAAGTCCCTGTTCTTAAATACAGCTGCCTCTGTTGTTTGGCTGAGCACTCCCAAGGTACATCAAACTACTTTTTCAGGTGTCCAGATGTGATGCACATCGAGCAGTCCCTTCTGTGTGCAGCCAGTAGCTGTTCCTTGTCTAATTTAATAGCTCCCAAAATAGAAGACACAAGTGCAGCTTCATCTTCAGCCCAAGGAGGTTTACCATCTGTTTCCCACTTTCCCAGGGAGTGCCCCAGTCACAGAGTGTGGAGGTCAGGAAGACATTGTCCTACCTTCTGGCTGAAGCTGGATCCAACAGCTAAAAATAAGATTAAGCCCAAGAATTTTATAGAAGAGAGAGGGTGAGTCTGTAGAGGTTAGGAGATAAGGCTTAAATAAGGTGAAGGAGGAATTCAGCCTGGGTCTGAGTGTTGCTACCTCAGCTATGGAGGTGGGCCCTTCCCCAGGAAAAGCCTTCAATTTCTCCTGTAAGGTTCTGATCTTATGCTGTGGCGCTGGCAATGCTGCAGAAGCAGAGTGCCTGCCAGGCAGCACAAGGCTCTGCTGGAAATTACCCTGGGGCAGGGAGTGGGTGGGAGAGGGGGGTGCAGTGCCACGGGGGCACACCAACACCTCTGCTCTTCCCCAGTGAGGGACAGACATGCTCAGAGAAGTTGTTTGAAGTTGAGTGCAAGTTAAATTGTTGGTAACCTATGTCAGAGCAAAACCTTTGACTCACTTTCTGGTCCTTATGGTCCAAGGAGCAATTGGGGCTGAAGAGCTTAGATCTGTGCTTGTAGCTGCCACAATCCTGCACAGGCAGGTGGTAAGAGGCTGCTGCTGAAGCAGCCTAGCAGAGGTGATGTTGCTGCCAAGCAGTGTCCTGGTGGGGCCTGGGAGTGAAGGCAGAGAAGAGCTGGAGAGAAGATAGCTGAACCCTCAAAAGGTGGTGAAGTGTCCCACTTCGCGGGAGTGTGGAAATAAAACTGTCTGGAAAATTGACACCAGACTGTTGTCTGTGCCATGTCCTCTCTGTTACCTGTGGATAAAAGATCTGCTTTGCACTTCAGGAGTTCTGAAGGGTGGGTGGGACTGCTCCCAGGGCCCAAAGAACGATGCTTGTGAGGAGTCTGAGCTAACAAACATGCCTGGAACCAAGGGTAATGGGGAATGCAGAGCCTAACATGAGGGCAATGAGCCTTCTTCACTGATCGTGCTAAGTCACAGGGATCTCTGCAACACACCACCCAGAAATCCTGCACGTTCCATATTGTCTTGTATTGCCATGAACAGGAGGGTCCCAGCCATAAGCCTTCATAACAAGAGTGCATATTTTTAATTAAATGCTGCTGGAAGGAATTTTGCTGAGATTTCTTATGAAAACCAGTTGGAATTTTTTATGTTTTCTGCCCCCGGAAAGTCCAGTTTGACCGTTCAGAGAGTGTGGACTGTGTAGTCTGTCCCTTCTGTGCCTTCGTCCCATAATGCAGACTGCGCCTTAAAACCCACAATATGTTCTTTTATGTGAGTATAATGCATTGGACAACACGAGATGGAGCTGCTAGTGGAAGAGGTCATGAAGTTCTACTGCACCAGCATTTTGAAAGGGAATCCTATAAAGAAAAAAGCCTGTGACACTGCTGCAGAGAAAGATCCTGCACTCTGTCAATGTCTTGGCATGGAGTTAGCAGGGAGTATGGGACTGGACACAAGCAGAGAGTGGGCTTTTCTTGGCATTGGCCACAATGAGTGCGGTTGTCCAAGGAAAGTTTGTGGGGGAGGCTGAGAGGATAGAAGAAGACAGACATGTTAAAGGGAAGTGTGTTCCTACATAATGAGACATTGTAACATATGTTAAAAAAAAAAAGAAAAAAGAAAAAAGTTCAGGGTGGTGAAAGGATTTCCCCAGCAAGGGGGTTGAGCAGAACATAGTTTTGGCTTACCATTATGGGCTATTTTGTCTTTGTAGGCATGGAGCTCTTACACTGGACCAGCCTTTGTGTCAAATCTAGCTGCAATGCCTGCATTCCCCAAGCTGCCTCTCATCTGTGAATCAGTTTTGGTTTGTTTCTACCCATGCAGCTGCTATTTTTTATTCAGTCTAATTTTAGCATATGTACCAGCAGCTGCAAATGTAAATGGTCCCATTTGGTATCCAGCATGTCCGAATGGAGAAGTGGCCCATGTGAGGTATGTTGGGTTCCCCCTCTCTGAATAACTTAAAAAATAGACAAATAAGAAACATTTTCTGCAAAGTATGATATTATGACAAATTTATTGCACAATTTTATGTTTTTTCATGATAACTTCTAGACACAAATTCTAAAGTTCACACATAAATATTTCCTTGCAAAATTGGGAAGCAAAGAACTTTGTCCCTGAGCTGCAACACTAGACCTGGAGACTGAAGCTTATTGGAAGCACAGAAATGAGGCAGAAAATCAGGCTTCTTGCAAAGAGCAGTATTTTCACATAACAATGTGTTTCTGGGGAAAGGAAATGAACCATCTAAGAGGAAAAAAGGGATGATCCAAAAAGGATCAGGTAGAGCTAGTAATGAACTGATGAAAAAGATTAAATTTATATCAGCAAGTACTGGTCTGACAGGCTCAAGAGAGTTTTTAGGAAAACCACTGAACTGTCTGGGGGAATTGATATATCACTAGGATTTTGATATATTTTGATACATTTTGAGATACATGGTTTGTTTTCCCTGCTGGCTCTCCTGCTGCCCTGCCCACAGCTGCCCACAGCACCTGCCTTCTCCCACAGTCCCAGCACTCACCTCACACGCAAGGGCCAGAGCAAGTTTGGCTCCTGCCTGTGTCAGTTTGTGGTTCGTGGCCTGCCAAGGTTTCACACATGTTGGGTGAGTGCTACACCAAAACCAAGCCAAGAAAATTGAGACAAGAAACTTGTGTCCATTGTTCACTGTACTTCCATCGTAAAGGGAAAAACACTTTTATTTCCCTTGCTGATACAGCAGCTCTTTGCTGATCTATGCACACTATGAAAGAAATTCAGAGGTGAATATCTGTTTTGCTCAGCCAAACTCAGATATTTTAGTTGCTGAACAAGGACTTTGGTTATTCTTCCCTATTCTTTCAACAAAATGAGCCAACGTAGACTCATAATCTCAAGATTATGCAGCAAAAGGCTTAGTGTTTGTTTATTCAGGGACATACTTTGAGGTCTTGTCTTCTCCCAAATATGTTTTATATTTTTTAGCCAGGGACTAGTCAGTGTGGGATGGCTATACAGATCCTCAGATCAGCCCTATCCTGCCCTGGTTGTGTTCTCCCCATCCTATTAAGGTCCCATGTATCAAAAGAGAGACCAAATTTCTTTCTGTTTATTTTTATCTATATGTCATGAGACAGACAAGTTAGGTGGGAGTTTGAGAATAATAATATACAATGAAATAAAAATTATCTTACACCTTTTCTCCTTAGTGAACTTGGAGTTCCATGTTGAGTATTTCAAACCAGCAATGCAGATGTGATCTCCCAGACCACTGGCAGTCTTTGCTTATTAATCTCGTTGAATGAGAAGTGAAAATATGTTACAGTCATTGAGTAAGGTCTAATATTGATCATAGAATCATAATCATAGAATCATAGAATGGTTTGGGTTGGAAGGGACCTTAAAGATCATCTAGTTCCAACCCGCCTGCCACGAGCAGGGTCACCTTCCACTAGACCAGGTTGCTCAAAGCCCCGTCCAACCTGGCCTTGAACACTGCCAGGGAGGGGGCAGCCACAGCTTCTCTGGGCAGCCTCTGCCAGTGCCTCACAACCTTCACAATAAAGAATTTCTTCCTCATACCTAACCTAAATCTACCCTCTTTCAGTTTAAAACCATTACCCCTCATCCTGTCACTACATGCCCTGATCAAGAGTCCCTCCCCACCTTTCTTGTAGCCCCCTTTAAGTACTGGAAGGCCACTATAAGGTCTCCCCCGAAGCCTTCTCTTCTCCAGGCTGAACAACTCCAACTCTCTCAGCCTTGCAAGGATGAACACTGCACCTGGAAAAGACTGTGACAGTTGAGGGAAGCAATGACAAAAATATTTGTTAGGTGAGTAGATGGGAAATTCAGTACACTTGCCTGCGCACTGGGCTGAACAACATTGTGTTTGTCCATTACTTTCAGTACTCTTACAGCCTGCCTCCTTGTTTTCAGTCATGAACATGCTACATGTTCCACCTGCTTCTCCAAAATGTACCTGGTGCCAGGAGTAACCCAGATAAGCTTTGGTGACCCTCACACACTTAAGAAGTAGGCTGACTTTTGCATGTAGTAGTTTTCCTTTTTGATTCAAGTTTCAACTTCATTACAGGGTTGTCAATACCTGTCAATACCAGAACCACTGTACTGAAAACAAAGTAAGTATGACTCTGAAAATCAGCGTGTCAGAATCAGGCCTTCAGTTGTAAACTCTTCAGCTCTATCACCTTGTCTTGCACATCACACTATTTGTACAATGGAAATAATAGCCAGGCAAGGAATCCTATAACTAAAATAATTTGCACTCTCAGTGAGAAGAGGCAATGCAAGTCATTGGCAGTGGTGCACCACCCACTTTGTTGTTATCACCATAAAATTCTGACATAAATAAATGTTGATATAAAACCTCCCCATCACAGCAGCCACAAGCCAGACACAGCTTCTCACCTCTGAGCTACTACGGTGTCCAAAGGCCGCTGAGGACTAGCAATGCCTGCACACATTGCAGGGAACAGGCACCTTCCTGGCTTTTCCCCTCTGAAAGGGGTGCTGCAGCAGGGATGGAGGAGCCTGCAGGGCACCCCTCTGCTGCCTCCTGACTTGAACACCCACTTGAGCTGCAGGCTCTGCATGGAAGAACTTCCTATCAAAGATGTGGGTTTATTTCAGAAGAGCAAGGGCCTTGTGCTGTTACTCAGAGCACAAGTAAATAAAATACAAAGCACTGGGAATTTATGTTTGAATTGTCTACTGGTCATTCTTGGTCAGCAGTCAAGAGATGACATGCCTTGCTTTGGATGAGTCCCTGGTTTTACTCTCACTTCTCTTTTGCCATTTCAAACACCTGTTCCTGGTGGTTGAGCTTGTTTTTCACCTGACCTTTCATTTTAAGTACACCCAGCTAAAATGTATGTTCATGCTGTTTGGAATTATTAGTGGTTCTTGGTCTTCAAACACTGAAAAAGTTATGTTCTTGCAGGCCTGACCACTGCTGCATGTTTACACAAATGAATTTTTTTGAAGTATGAGTTGTTGCAAGCATTTGTCATTAGAGATAGGCAATATCCACATGTATTTAGATTTGTTCTGTGAATATTTACATGGCTATAAACAATGAATGTAATCTGGGGTGGCAGGATCATATCATTCATTATTCGTGACTGATTCACGTTTTTAAAATCTGTTAATATAACTCTGCTCTTGGTTTATAGCAAAGTCAAACAGTTATACTGAAAATACATATTAAAAAACACCATATTTGTTATATATCATTCTCTCTTTATAAAACTTTCAGTCAAGCAGAAACAGAGAACACACTGGATACTGCATGGTTTATAGGACTGATAGCAAATGACTGATAATAACAGCTTGTTATTCAGCCATGCATCAACATTGCTTCCATATGCTATCAGGCAACTACCTAAAAATAATTTTGTCTGTCAAAATCAGATCATTAAGAAATAGGGAAAAGTACTCAGAATGACACTGTGAAAAACTCACAAAAAGAATTTTACTAATTCCATGCTAACATGGTAACCGAGACAAAGTTGAATCAAGCTACTTTTCCAATGTAATGTGCTGTTTATATAATTGGACATTTTTCTTTCCTGATGGAAAACTTAATACAATTGGAATAAAAGACAGTGGAGAAAAACACTAAACGTCTGCAGAGATGGATATACTACTCTGTATCCCTCCATCAGCTTGCTTGAAAACAGGGTCAGGGGAAATAAATGTGAAAAAAAACCAAGATCAATAGTTAGTTTGTTTTTCTATCCCTTTTATTAGACATATAATTCTATTAGCTAAATTCCTAGTGAGGCATGCTCAGACTTTGCTGAGGAGAGCAGCCCTTTCCTGAGGCCCCCACCCCACAGGCTGTCAGCCCTGCTCTACAGAGAGCAGTGAGGGTCTGGGAGAGGAGCACCATCGAGTCTGAAATCACTTCTGATGGCAAAGTCACCCCTTGCTTAGGCTAAAAATTTCCCCTCTGTAATATTCTCAAATTTGAAGAGCAGCTGTCCCCACCACTTCCAGCTCTCTTTGTGCTGTGGGGGCCATCCTGCCTGGATGCTAATCTCCTAACCCAGACTGATGCATCACTCGAAGCCCAGGCTTCAGGCAAGTCAGGCTGGCAGGCTAGTGGTTCTGCAGCTCTCACAGCTGGGCTGAAAGGCCTCAGGATTTGATTTGAAGAGTGATGGACCACGATAAAACTCTCTTGTCATCTTTGATTCCTCACCCCCTCCTTCATCTTTGTGGGTGGAGCTCCCACATGGGTGGGATCTGAGGGCAGTACCCTGCCCTACCAGCACAGGAGGTTTGTCTGAGGGCAGCTTAGTGCCTCATCTCTCCTGCAGGATTCATGCTTCCCTTTTGTGTCTCCCCAGAAACTCAAATGGCAAAGTATGCTCATGGGTGTTAGCCTGGCTGGAGCCCCATGTCTCACCCTGTGTCACCCTGCACCTGCACCACGCTATCCAGACAGCATCACAGTGGGGGCACCCAAAATTACATCCACTACATTCAACTGTGACCTTCCTGCCTCAATTTCCCCCCATTTAAAACGGTGTTACTGCCTCACACAATGGGCTGTTATGATTAATGAGTGAACATCTCTGACATGCTTTGCAAAGGAAAAGCACTGCACGCTCTCAGAGATGAGTATATTCGTTTATTAGAACAAAGCTGCCATAAGAAGTCAGAATTTGCACCATGTACAGTAGACATTTCTGGCATAGATTTTACTGAGGTTAATATAATATTCATAACACTGCTAAAGGACTACTTGTTGGACAAAAGGATTTTGCTACTGGCATTTATCTATAGAAAAGTTTTTCTGTTTTATGCCCACATACTAGCATATAATTATAGTAATAAAGTCTAGTCCATCGCTTGAAGTGACTGCTGCCAGTATTATGAAATCATGGCAATGGTTGTAAAAATAAAAGAGGTCATAACCCCTCCACACACACACACCCCCACTCTGTAGCTGATATCAAATAGCTTTGGTGGGAAAATGCAGACCTTTAAACTTTCTCTACCAAACTCAATGCATTCTGTATTTAACTTATCCTCTAAAACAGTTTGTGTTATAGGAATTTGAAAACTGCATATAACCATGGAAAAAGTCTGTACTTAATTAGCTACTGAGTCCAGCTCGATTTAAGCAAAATAACAACCATTTCTTTGTGCTAACTATTTTTAATTATATGCATTACATGCATCAGCCTGTCCTTATGCCAAGGCTATTCGAGCATCAACTCCTTCTTCACTGTTCTAGTTTTGGCAAAGAGAAGTATCAGGAAATGTCTGCATGGAGATGCTTTTCATGTCTACCAGGGCAAGAATATTTCTTTCGCAGGAACAAAGCCAATTATCTTAGAATTGCAGTGGCATCTAGTACAATACATTACAAGCTCCCAGGTGCCTTCTGAGAAAGCAGTGAAGGGAGCTGGAGGAAAGGCAAGAGCAGGTAAGAAAGGCTGCTGCCTGTATTCTTAGCAAACACTTTTCTTGGGACTTCTGCAGCAAATACCCCTTTTTCCCCATCATAAATATAAACAGCAGAAAACAGGTGTTAGAGAACTTGTGTTAGTTGTGCGAGAAGGAAAAGCAGAGCAGGCCATAACCTGAGCCCCTGTGTGTCACAGCAAGGTGTAAAAGGCAGCACCCATGTGCAGCACCTAGGATGGAGCAAGACTCGCTCTGGCTGCCGAACATCTCCAAATCGTAAGGTTCACATAGGGCTTTTTGGTGCCTTCCTCTTGGGGTGCTTACAGTGAGGCCCTGGTTTCACAAAGTGTTTGAGCTACCCTGCTGAAGGAGCTTGAAGTTCCTCAGGTGTTCAGAGCAAATCTCCAAAAATTATGCCCTGTACATCAGTCTGTTTGGGTGCCTGACGTCATTTGTTACTCTCAAAAAATCGCAGCTTCAGATTTGGCTCTGGCCAGAAGAAGACAGAATTGAAAGTGTAGTCAGAGAGTAAGAAGAGGAATTAGAGATAAATCAAACAAGCACAAGACTGCTCTATTTGACAGTGTCTTCTTGTTCCCTAAATTCTTCATAGTCTGAAGAGTGTCAGAGGCATACAGTGGAGACAGTTGAAAAGTACAATTCCCAGCACAGCCCTGAGTGAGATGCCTTGTTTTGTTTTCTTAGCTGAGGCCTTTGGAGCCAGTGGGAAAAGAAAAGCAACAACAAAACTCTTAGTTGTTCACTCTTCTTTACTGGAAGTGAAAAGTAAAGAAGAATAAGCAACGTAGAGGGGGAGGAAGGTAACAGGAGTAATTTAAAGGTTGCCAAAGGGAGAAAAGATGCTCAGAAAGAATGATACAGGACAGAATTTTTTGGAGAATGCTGAGAACAATTAAAAACTCGCTTGAATGAAAAACTGGAGACTTCTTAGATTTTTCCTCCTGCTTCTGTGTCTTATTCAGGAAGAGGAAAATTCAAAAAATGAGTGCAAGCTGGAAACAAACAGGTTAAGCTTAAAGAACAAAACAGTAAATCCAAAAATATAGTAACAGATCCTGCTCTTGTTTATCCTGGGGTAAATCTTGAATTGTCCCATTGGGACAACTCCGGGTTTGCCTCAACACAACTGAAAGCAGAATGTGGTCCTTGCACAATATGTCCAGATGTTCCTTTTTTCTATGAAGAAAATGTGAGAGATTCAAAGAGATCTCTCAGACTGATGAAATTCACAGCCTCCACCCTCTCCCCATGTAGCTCTACATAATTCAGCTGAGTTACACCAGAGACAACAAGACTTTTGGCTCACAGAACATTTTTTTTTTCAATGTTTTACATTGCAAACCTACTATACAGGTTTGTTGGTGCCTGCAATTTAGCAAATCAAAGGCATCTCAGTGCTTTTACAAAGAGGGCTGATCCAAGGGAAACCTTTCTGATGTCTTGGACAACAGTATTTTTCTCTGCTTCTTACCTTATCTGCAGTCTGCAGAGGCTACCAACAACCTGCAAAAGGAAATAATTCCCCTGTCCTTCTTGGGCATCATGCCAGTGGCAGATAATCAGCAGGCAGAGAGGTAATTATTCATTATTTGCTGCTGAACTGCCTGGTGCAGGTGTATATCCTTTATTTCAGCAGTCTCTCACACTGTCTCTGGCTGAATGATCTCATTTTGCACAGATTTCCTGTACTTTGTAAAGAAGCCCAGAGATATAGAAAGGATCCATCATTTTACACTCCCATGCCAAATTCTGGCAGTGTATAAGACATGCTGGAGATACAGAAAATCAAGGTAATTACAAAAGATGGACAGTGGGTTTGACTCACTGCACTTCCATGGATGTGCTCATGCTTATTGCAGGAGGCAAATACTGCCCCAGCGAAGGAGTGCACAGGACCTGGGGAGAGCAAATGGGTGGGGAGACTTGCGGGAGGTAAATGTGTAGCACTCTCCCATTTTCCTTCCCCAGAAAACCCTCCACATTGTGAGGCTAAGGGGGCCATGATTAGGAAACAAAAGTGCCCTGTCCTGGCTGGCAGTGCAGGCAGCTGTTCTCTCTACCTTGCAGTTAAATATCAGGGCCTGGCAGGTTCTGCCTGGGGCCAGCTGGACCTGTACATGACTCAGAACTTGTCTGCTGTGGTGGGGCTGCACGACTCAGATGGCTGTATGATATTCGCAATCAGTCCTTACCTCATTCCTCCAACAGTATCCCAATGACTGTCCCCAGCAGGTAAGTCAGGTCTGATCCGCAAGTTGCAATCTTATCTGAGCAGCAGAGGATGCTTCACTGCTGTCTTATGAGCTATGGGTGCCTTGTCCCCCATGAGTCCATCTGCAGAAAGAAAGGAGTTACTCAGTCATTGTGGCCAGGGAGCCACCTTCCCTTTGTCTCTATCTTCACTCAAATTACACAACTGCTGGCATCATGCCCCATTTGCTCTCTCACGTCTTTCAGCCATGCAAAATTCTCTATACTTGATCATCTGCTATTGCAGCTGTAGGGCCTGATCCTGTCATATCTGGGGTCCTTTATGGCCCTAAAATGCCTTTGTATTCAAGAGGCAGTCCCCACTGCTCATACCTCCCCCAGTTTTGGGCAAGTGAAGACAAAACACATGGATGGGCAGTGGCTATAGGATCAGCCCCACTCCCATGGAAGTCCACAACAGACTCCTGTCATTTCACTGAGTGTCAGTGCTTCCAGTTCTCACAACAGAAGATATCTTCCACAAAAGTTGAATCTCATCAAGCCAGGACATTTTTTAACCCAATAATAACTGAAAAAATAAAGCGTGTTGGTGTATCAGTGAAATAATTTACTTTTTTTCCGCTGCTGAAACAAGAGTCCTTGCAGGTTCTGTGATGGCTCCTTTCCTGGAGCACCGCAACGTCCCCTTCTGCAGCTGAGAGAGTGTCCCTTTGGTTTGCCATGGTGGACCTGGGCTGCAGCACAGTTGCACTGACATCTGCAAACTGGGCTGTCAGGAAAAGTGGGCCAGGCAGCAGGAATCCCTGCAAGATTTCCTCCTCCCACATCAAACCATGCCAGGACACCAAGGAGTCACTGGGCAGGTTGCACCAGGGGGCCAGGGAGAGCCTGGAGAGTGGCTTATGAGCTTGGGCTAGCGTCACAGTTCACCTCTCACGTATGTCCCTTGCTCATGGAGAACCTCCCCTCAGCTGATGAGCTTGGGCAGAGTAAGCTGGATGTCAAAGTGGGTCTTAACCTCACACCCCACCCACCCTCCCGGGGCAGTGACCTTACAGCAGCCCAACATGGCCCAGCAAACCCAACGCTGTCTGGGACTACCAATCTGAGAGTCACCCTTTGGGGTAAATTCACTTAAATCAGCACCTATCTGAGCATGCTTCAGCTCCTGTTTGTTTTTCCTCTGCAGAACCAAAGATCCTCAGGACAAGCACCCTTTCTGGTTGTGTGCTTTCATGGTGCCCACCACAACGGCATTGAGTCTACAGAGGTTTCCCCAACACACTTGTGCAAACTGACCAAGGGAGCTCCCTGGCAAGCACTCAGGCAGCTGAAATAAATCCTTCATGCCATTGCTACCCGCCTTTTTAGCTGTCTAATCAGGGTATAGTAGAAGCAAAGTCAGAATTGTTTAATACCTTTTGCCCAGCATGAAAGACACAGAGAAATACCCAGATACCCAGGGAGAAAGAAGTTGCCCTTGGGCACAGACTTTAGATACACAACAATGAGACACAGGAGGGGGGGATGACACATGACATTGCCTCTGGCCAAAATCTATTTCTCAGGGAAGTGTTCAGCAAAACAACAACCATCACCACCACAGAGCTCTCTGGGTTGTCACAGGAGATGATTATGCTGATTAGCCTTGAAGTTAAAATCAGGAAAAAAATGTTTGGATCGATTCTTGCTAACAACTGAAAAGAGAAACTCATACTGCCCTATATGGTAAAAGTGCAGCTCACATTCAGTGGGAAAATGTGGATTTTATTTTCTTCAGTTACAGTGGTTAATCTTGTCAGCTCATTTCAATAATGCTTTTTATAAACCTACTCTGATCCAGATGTGGTATGTTATTGTGTTCTTTCTGGGGATGCAGGGCATTTAGTCTGCATTTACAACACTTTAACGATGCTCACATAAGAAGGGATCCAAAATCTGTGGTCCAGTAATTATTTCTAATATTTTCCAGCATCTTTTTCAAAATGCCTACATTTGCTTTATCTCTATAGGATAAGGCTTGTCTGCATACCAGGTTTGCAAAAAGATAAAAGATCCTGGCTTGACCTGAGGTTGACCATTCTGTACACAAGCTCTGCTATTGTAGAGGAACCGAAAGCAGCAGTGCTTAGCAAAAACAAATCAAACAAGCCCTGAGAAGCAGGCGGTGGGGCTGGAGCAGTGGCCCTGCGGGGAGGTGCTGTGCAGAGCCCCAGTCCCTGCTTCTGTGTCTGAGAGCCAAATCTCAGTACAGACCTCGGAGAGCATTTGTCAGCAGTGAACCCCAATGGGCCACATTCCTCCCCGACCTTGGAAAGCCTTGTGTCTAAAAACAGTTCCGAACAACTGTGGTGTTTGTTCACATTTACTGTTCTGAAGAAAAGTACTTTTTTTTTTTTTAGTCAAATTTGCTGTTGGTTTCATCATCCTGAGTAAGGCATGTTCAAAGCAGGCTGCAACTGCTCAGAGATTGCTGAGGAATTTGGACTTGCAGTTACTTGCAGGAATTTGGATTATTACTCATCCTTTAAATCGGAGACATTTTATACCCATGCAACTCCTAATTACAGAAGCTACATCAAATGTGTGATTCCCTGTAGATGGTTTTTAATGGGTCCTGTTACGCGATATGAGGTTTTTTCACACAAACATGGGAATATACTTTTGACTTCCTAGCCTAGTTCCCACATTTGAGCTATTGGTGCTTTGACTTCTCTGCTGGAAGCTGCTGACCACGCTCCTGCTCTGCAGATCTCTGCTGTGCTCTGCACATCTCTGCTGCTTAGCAGAACAAATCAGGAAGTGGTATTGCCCTTAAGAGAAAATTTCCTCCAACTGAAAACAAACCACTTTTTAAAGAACTGCTTTGTCAAAAATTGCTCGGGTTTTTGCTGCAAAAATCTGAAAAGCGGGTCTCTGCATAAAAGCTTAAAGATGAGGGTTTCACAGCTTAGGTGGGTACTCTGCAGTAAGGGCAGCTTCAGGACTGACTTTGAGATGATACATCTCTGTTCTACAGTGCTATAAGCCAGCCGGTAAGGCTGGATGATGCCCTCTAGATTGCATATGTCCAGCAGTGGCAGCATGTTCCAAAGTTGAGCTCCCCGCCCCAAGCTACCACCCCATGGGGCTGACTTGCCCATAGGGGCTAAGACACCCCCTCAGCGAGAATCCCAAGAGGACATTTTGCTCCAGGTCACTCTGGGCCCACCCTTTCCCATGGCTGTGCAAGTAGCTGGACTGCCTCACTGAGTGACATGATCAGGATCAGGTCAGAGAAGTCCCATTCCTACTGCTGAATATATAAACATCCCTGTGTCAAAACCAGTTTTCCTTACAATATTCAATGCTTCCTTTCCCAGTACTGGCCAGCCCCCGGCCTCCCAAGGTACCTTGCAGAGGAAGAGGCTGAGACGAACAACCTGACCCTCTCAGAGCTCACAAGAGCTGCAGCTCAGCTTGTGCTCCTGAGGAAAGGGGTGGTCTTACTGTATCAGAAATAGTGCAGCCACCCAAGTCACTGAAATATTAACAGGCTGCATCAATTTATGTGCTTCCTGAATTAACTATATTTTACTTTTATCAGCCATCTGTTTTTCAGACTTGACATTGGCGGTTTCAGTTCTCCTGCTAAAAGGCACCTTGCACTCAAGAAAATATTTCCTGTTCTGGTTCCTTCCTGGTGGCTTACAGAAACTGTAAGAGATCAAACAGTGATGGAAACTGTGACCATGTCCTCCTGCAGCTGCTCAGCAGCAGAAAAACAGATGCAGCTGACTACTGTTGCTGAGAGGAAGCACATGCAGTGAAGCCACCACCTGCCCGGTTCCTCTGCTGAAAGGGAGCCTGTACGAGAGCCTGGCCTGCATGGAGGAGGGAATAAGACCTGCCTCTGTGAAACTGTGGTAAAACTACCCCTCACCCTCGAGGTCACTCTCCTGCACTCTGTCTCCAAGCAGACCCACACTCCCGCATCCAGCAGCAGGGCACATCTGCCAGGACAAGTGTGCCCAGGCATGGCTGGACCTGGGATGTCCTCCGACACCTTGGCCCCAGCATGTGCCATCATTGTGTCCTGACCTAGCAGCACCCTCTGTGGGGCCACCCTGCTCCAGGGCACAGCACACTGCCCCAGCCCCGTGCCCTCCTCTGCTTCCCGGCACCCCCTGAGCTAACACAGTTCTCCCAAGGCAGGAGCTGCAGCACTTGGGAAGTGATAGGGTGTCCTGCAGGAGGAAGATGTCTGGATAAATGCAGACAGACGACATTTCCCTTCACCTAAATAAATAAATCAAGCTGATTTAAACAGTGGCAGACAGTTTCACACTTTAAATTGGCCTGCTATTAGACTGTCTTGTGATCATGCTCTATGGAAACAGTGGGAGATTTCACACTTAAATGATATTTAGTTCTTGTTAATATTTAGATCATGTGTAAAATTTAATAAATGAGTACAAAAAACAACAGTGTTGCTCATAAAGCACTAATTACAAACCAGGGAAGGGGAAGTCTAAGAAGTTGGTGCATTTGGCAACTGGGCCATCAGTGGGTATGTTGTGAATCAAATACCATCAGTAAGGTGCATCAAATGGGACTAAGGCATGTAGAGTACACTGCTGCAATACCAGTGGGAGCAAAGTTAGTCAGACCAATGCTTCAGGTACTTTATTAAGACCAAGTAAATAATGTAGAAATAACCATCAATGGTTTAACCAGCGATTCCCTGAAACACTGAGGGATTTAAATTATTAAACAGATGCTCTTTGACTAATTTATAGAGCTGGATCTATAACATGAAAAATTATTACTCAGACAATTTGAGTGACAAATTATGGATATTATTTGACCACAGTTAAAAAATACTCAAAGGTATCACTTGTTTCTTAGACATATTTATGCCCAGTCCTGAAGTTCTTGCTGTGGGATGTTCATGGCTGTCAAACACACATGCCTATCCTGCACGCCCAGTTCATGTACATGCCATCCCTTCATGGCATCCCATCTCCTGCTGCCATGAACACACTGAAGGTTGTCCCATCAGTCTAAATGGTGCTGATACTTATGTTTCTCTTTTCCTCCCTATTATATTGATCCATGTTTATGCTAATCTTGATATTTGCTGGTTGACACCAGCAAGAGGTGTGAACACAGCTGTGTGGCCATTACAGAGTCTGTTTATCCTAAGGCATTTGTGTTTAGCCTTTTCTCTCTGCTCCAACACTTCTGGGAAGGCAGTGTCCCAGGTGCAGGCAGGTAGTACCAGGTTGCTCAATAGTGTGCTGAATTACTATCTTCTCTTACAGACATTTTTCCTGAGGCATTGGGCATCTAATTGCAACTAGAAGGCTGAAGAAATTCTTCTTTGAAGTTTCTGCAATTACTTTGTCTGGACTGTAGTGTATGGCTATTTTTTAATTTTGTCAAGCACAGGCTGCTTGCAATTGATACAGAAAGAAGGGAAGAGAGAGAGGATAGAAGGAAGGAAAAATGACATGGTAAGATCACTGGAGCACAAACTAAGCTTTTGAATATGTGAAGAATACCCAACATGATGAAGCATTCATCTCTTCATGTGTCTTTCGGATTCTTTTTCCAATACAAACACTGATAGTCACAACAAACCAACAATAATTAGTCCAGGTAGCCAAGCTATTTCCTCCTTATTTATCTGTAAAATGCAACATAGCTGTTTACACAGCACTCTGTAAAAAACAAACAGCAAGAACACATTGAAAAGGCAGTACTTTCATGGCATTCACCTTGTTTGCTGTTGAACAGACAGCATTCTTTATGAAACAGCAAACTGAACAACACAAGAATCTACAAATTGTAACAGAGTCTTGCAAAAGAATAGACATTTTATCTTAATGTACATCTGCAATTATAAAGGTTGTGAGAAAGCTGCATATAATAAGCTGCAACCCTGGAGGACCTGGTTCTGCACATCTAGCTGAGGGGAGCTGACAAAAACCTCTTTATATGAAGCTCAGAAAGCACTGAAAATTGAAAAACAGACTTGTATGTTCTTTGTGTATACAAGCTATTTCCCAGAAAGGTTTCAAGTTTTACAGTTAGCTTTTGTACTGAAAAGAAAGATAGTAACCTTTACAGTGAGTGACAGCTCTGTGAAAACATAATACTGTGAGAAAACATATTATATTACATATTGCATCATGAGGTGGTTTAATTAATTAGACAATATTAGTTTCTGTTGACATGAAGTATTCTTACTTTACCAAATCAAATCATAGCCAGTTTCACAATCAGAACAACATGTTTTTAACCAGAGGAAAAAATAGGTAATTATGATTTAACATTGTGGCCCAAATTCTCAGGTTGTGTTAACCTGCATTTTGTGAGAGATTCATAGAATGGATTTTACCTTGGACCTCCACCAGCCAGGACTTCCACTGCATTCAGGGAATTATGGTTTCTTCATATTACAAGAAAAAATAAGCTGTGTCAGAGCTGTGAATTGGGTACTCCATCTTCATCAGCATAATTTGTTAGATAAATAACGTGGTCTGACAGCTAGGGAAAGGCCAGGAGACAGGTCTCCTGGGTTATGTGCCCATATATGCCACCAGCACACTTTACAAACACTCAGCAATCCCATAACCTTCATGTGCCTCTGTCTCCTGCTTTATGAATAAGGCCAATAATAACTTCAGCTTTGTAAGGAGTTTGGAGAGTAATGGTAAAAAGTGTTGTCTTCATACTATAGATCATTGTCATTACTAAGAAAAAAATGTTTGCAATATATGCAGGAAGGAAACCTCCTAAATAAAAAGGTAGTAGCTGAAGTGTTCTGAATCACATGGTAGAGGAGGTTTTGCACAGTAACAGTTCATTTGACATAAAATCATATAAAAGTAAAGCTGGAAAGGACTCCAGTTACATTCCCATGCTACAAAGCCATACCAAGCATAAACACAGAATCCCAGACAGTGTTTGTGCAGGGACATGGACATAGGGATAGGGAAGACATGGTTGCCACAACGATCCTAAGCAATCTATTCAGACGCTAACTACCTCTGCACTTCCTCCTATCTAACTGTACTGACCTTTAGTTAATTACATTTTGTTCCACTCTTACTGAATTTGGCAAGCAATTTATTCTTGTCTTTTGTTCCAGGTATAGCTAGAATTTCCCTCTTCAGTCCTCTTTTTTTGAGTCAGGGTAAATCCATCTCCTCACAAGCTGCATTTTCTCTTGTCGTTATCTCTGAGCTTCTTTGGACTTTCTCTAATTTGTTTACAACTGTAAGTGCTGAGTCCAAGTATAGAAAATTCACTCCAGTTGAGAAGCCTGACCCAAGCAAATACAGAAGAGTTACCTCCCATGAGTTTCACATGATGGTCCTGCTAATATTCAATGGCATAACGTTTGCCATTTTTGCAACAGCCTTGCACTGTTGGCTCCACTACAACTCTGATGTCCTGTAGCAGGGTCACTGCCTACTCATTTTGCATTTTACACTGACGTCTGCTTCATAAATATAGTATATCACATCTGTCTTTATTAAATGTCACTTACTCATTTTTAGTCCTTTTCCCAGTCTGGAAAGGCTTTCCTTTTTTTGTATCCTGTCCTCCAAAAATCTGGCAATCTTTTTCAGCCAATTTTGTAGGTGCACTCTTTACTCCCTCATCAAAATTTTAAATGAAAATACTGTAAACAGAGAGCACGCAAGCACAGACAACTATAGACATCAACAGAGCATCAAATTATTGATTTTTTGACTTTATTATTGATTTTTTATTGACTTTTCTGAATACAATGTTTTGCTAATTGTGAATCAAACATAATGTACATCATATGTCCTTAATTTGCTCATCATGAGGAAGGAAGTTATATTGGCATGAGACAGAGAACACAGAATAATAGTTCTTTAAATGAAAGCCTATTACCATGTTGAAAATAAGGACTATTTTCATTATATTTTCATCATATTTTAACCTTAAAGAAAGGCAGAATAATCCATTACTGTTGGTATACTTAATCGCAAAGCTCTTGCACTGTAGTGGCCAGTACTTCCACAGCCACTGATTTTTAAATTCATTTTCGTGAGTGTGAGTGTGTTCCAATGAATTTTAAATATAACATGCCCCTGGATTTGGGCTGGACCTGGTTCAGGGCTAGCCGTGTCTTCAATCTTCTTCAATCTCTCTTGGGACGTTTAGGTGATCTCCTGTCTTCACCACCTTATAGCAAAACCCTGTAGCTCATCCCTCACTCTAAGTGCAGCAGCCTCTCCCCTGTCAACACATTTGCCTCACAGGCTCAGCCTGGCACAACTGCCTTGCAAGACATCCCTTTGGGAGCTGTGACTGCATTGATCCCAAACCAGGCTTTTCATAACCACATCATTAATTTCTATAGAGGTTACTGCAACAAACAGCCCACACTCCCGCAGGGAGGAAAGTTCCTCTTGTTCTGTATCCTGAGGACAGGGGGTGATTAGGGGCTTGTTGGGTGCCCCATTCACCCAGGGCCTGGGTGCCAGCGATGATCAGGAAGCAAAATGCCTTCCACATCCATGCCCCCCTTCAGCGGGAGTTGGGATTGTCTGGCCCTTCATGAGTGTAAACAGTGTGATAACCCTGGCATCTTCAAGCATCACCAGGTGAAGCTTCACACTGTCAAAAATGGGACCCCAAGTTAAGCTTCTCAGTCCAGTCCTGTTTCCAAAAGCTGTGGGTGCACTTTGTGTTACAGAGCCATGGTCATACAACATGACAATGTTGGAGCTGGAGACAGCTGCTGACACTGGAGCACATACTCTATCAGCTAACCTGGTCCATTCTCGCAAGCGAAGGAATTATATGTACAAACAGAGGAACTTCCACTGGTGACAGAGGCATATGCAGAGAAAGTCAGTTTGTCAGTACAGTCCTTTCTCCCTTGTAGTGCTAATGTGATTTGTGCCTGTATCTAGCTGCCCTACAATCCAGCTAAAACCATCCGCTTGCCTTTCACCTTTTGACATTAAGTGTGTAAAATATTTAAATGACAGAGTCTGACTCCTGTTTTGCACTGATTTAACAGCTGGTGGAGTCACTGGAGAATCAGGGTCTCTTCCAAAAATGTACTGACAACAGTGCTGATGTTACAACCTTAATGTGGTAGGTACAGAGCAGCTTATAATATGCAAAGTGTGATCATCACATTTCCATGCTGAGCTGCTAGCACTAGGCAAGTGGATATTCAGCCCCCCCAGTCCTTCCCTGGTAACAAAGAAGACACACCTAGAGAAAACAGAGCAAGCTGGGTTTGGATTCTACATTAGGGATAAATGCCGCCCTGCCTCTGCTGAAGACCTTCTGAACATTGCAGCTGAGTCAAAAATCAACTTTCAAATCGACTTATTCTTTTGCAGGCAGTTGCCCAAGTCAATGCTTGGAGTAATCAACCCCAGCATGTGGAACCTGGTTTCTGCAGGCTGCTCGCTCTTAGCCACAAGGTAAACTGCAGCTGGCTCTGCATCTGCATAGAAAGTGAGCACCCTGCAGCAGACATGCTAGAGACTCCCCTTGGAAAGACAACTTCAGGACAGAGGAGTGGCTGCTTTTCACAGTTGTTATGTGGAACTGCTGAAATCCTTGTGGGCTGGAGCCTGAGCCTCCCCAAACCGCAGGAGTCTCCTATGCTCGCGTAGTATTAGTGAAAACTCTGCTTTCAAAGACCCTCTCTGCTCTGTGAGCACTTCACCTTGGATGCTGCTAGAGATGAAAGACCTCACAAGGACCAGGAAAACAGCAAAACAGTGTTTTCAAGTGTTTTTCTAGTTGTGGATGTGCAAAATTTGCCTTTAGTACAAGCACATCCCACATGCAAGCCAGCCAGCTGATGAAGGAATTGTCAGTTAGTAGGTGCAAACATTTTGCCCTGTGTGAAACTCACTATTACGCTGCTCAAAAAACTTCTCTTGAATGTGTTTTCTCCTCTAGCCCTCTTGCTGCAAAGCGCACCTTGTGCATTTCTCTAGTTTTCAGTAAAACTCCACATGGCAATTAAGCCTGTAGTGCATAATTAATTTCACTCGCTACAAGAGCTGACAGCTTAATATGGCCTGGATGTAGTTCTTGACAAGGACAGCAAGCTTTTGGTTTTGCTACTTGTGCTTCTTGCAAACCTGACCTCCTTTTCAGATGTTTTAGTTATTGTAGCTGTTAATCAAGGTAGAAGAAAATAAAAACTTTGCCATCAATCACAGCTGGTGTATCACAACCATTTGAAACCAATTTTTTTGCCATTGATGGAAAAGCTTGATCCTTTGAAAATGTTGAGACATCTCTGGCAGATAGAGAGAACAGATGATCTCCCAGGCTCCTTCCAGCCTCACGGTTCTGATTCTGTGAATAATGAGGTAACTTTCCAAAGGCAGTTGTGCATGCACTTATAGATGTGGTTAATTCATGAGATATCCCATTAATAATAAAGCAAAACGTCGCTATGGAGAGAGTATTGTACTTATTACCAACAACTCTTCAGAGATCTGTGGGGTGCAGAATTCTTTTCTCTTAATAAATTATATATAACCCTGTTATTTGTAGAATATTATGCCACTAAAGATCCCATTTAACCAGCTCTGCTCACCATATTTCACCTCCTATATAATTGTTGTGGTTTGTTTAGAGAGGATTACTTATCTCCCCTTGCCTCTCCGTAAAACAAAAGCAATCTCTTTTCTTTTGACTGTTATAACACTCCTTTTTGTAAGGGGACAACATTTGTATTGCTGATATATTATCCAATATCCAAATGAAAGGCTGAACTTGGGCAACACATCTCCACAAATCATTCATCACACTCCTGAATGCTTGTACATGTCCATACTAAAATGAATAGTCTAAGTTGCTTTGTATTAACACACTGCACTGTTTCCTCTCTCCCATAAGAGAATTATCCATGTTTAAGGAAGCAAATGAGAGCCATTTCCCTTTTTAGCAGCTTACACTCAAAAAGGTGGTAGCATACAAACATGATGTAAGGTAAAAATAGGAAAGTTCAGAAAGCTAAATTCTCTTCTGCTTTAACCTTGCACAGACTTTTTTGATTTGAGGTGAGGAAGGCAGAGGTATCATAGAATCATAGAATAGTTTGGGTTGAAAAGAATCTTTCATCTCGGGTTGAAAGATCACCTCATTCCAACCCCCCTGCCATGGACAGGGACACCTTCCACTAAACCAGGTTGCTCAAAGCCCCGTCCAACCTGGCCTTGGACATTTCCAGGAAGGGGGCAGCCACAGCTTCTCTGGGCAACCTCTTCCAGTGTCTCACAACCCCTCACAGTGAAGAATTTCTTTGTTATATCTAACATAAATCTACCCTCTTTCAGTTTAAAACCCTTACCCCTTTCCTATTACTACATGCTCTGATCAAGAGTCCCTCCCCATCTTTCCTGTAGCCCCCTTTAAGTACTGGAAGGCTGCTATAAGGTCTCCCTGGAGCCTTCTCTTCTGCAGGCTGAACAACCCCAACTCTCTCAGCCTGTCCTCATAAAGGAGGTGCTCCAGGCCCCTGATTATCTTCGTGGCCTCCTCTGGACCCGCCCAAGCAGGTCCATGTCCTTCTTATGTTTGGGGCCCCAGAGCTGGACACAGCACTGCAGGCGGGGTCTCACAAGAGCAGAGTAGAGGGGGAGAATCACCTCCCTTGTCCTGCTCTTTTGATGCAGCCCAGGATACTGTTGGCTTTCTGGGCTGCAAGTGCACATTGCTGGCTCATATTTAGTTTTCCACCTGCTAATACCCCCAAGTCCTTCTCCACAGGGCTGCTCTCAATCCACTCACCACCCAGCCTGTATTTGTGCTTGGGATTGCCTCGACTCATGTGCAGCACCTTGCACTTGGCCTTATTGAACTTCATGAGGTTTGCACAGGTCCACCTCTCCAGTCTGTCCAGGTCCCTCTGGATGGCACATCCCTTCCCTCCAGCGTGTGAACCACAACACACATCTTGGTGTCACTGGTAAACTTGCTGAGGGTGTACTCGATCCCAGTGTCCATGTCATCAACAAAGGTATTATACAGCACTGGTCCCAGTATCAACCCCAAGGAACGCCACTCGTCACTGTTCTTCACTGAGACATTGAGTGCGACCATCCAGTGAATTCCTTATCCAGTGAGTGGTCCATCTCTCTCCAGTTTAGACACAAGGATGTTGTGAGGGACAGTGTCAAATGCTTTGCAGAAGTCCAGGTAGATGACATCAGTGGCTCTTCCCCTACCCACCAGCACTGTAACCCCATTGTAGAATGCCTCCAAATTTGTCAGGCACAACTTGCCCTTAGTGAAGCCATGTACGTATATTGGATATGTTCAGAGAATTATTTGACCCATGCTGTACAGTGTGATTTAATTCAGATTTAGATATCTGGGAATGCAAGACCACTATGTTGCTGTGTGAAAACCAGTGGCAACTCTTACCTTACAACATTTATCTGACATGAATGGGATAGACACATGTCTGGACTAGGAACCTGATAATTTTCTTCCCTGAGAGAGGAGCATTTCTTTAAAGTCCTAATATGCTCTGACATGGTGTCAAATTATATCAGGACATTTTCCATAAACCAATTTTACATATGTGTGAGATGCTGTCCATGACAGGCTCACAACTGAACTAGACAAATATTAAAATTATTTAAATATTTAATTTATGAGTTGTTCACAAATATCAGTTTCAATTCTCTTGGCCTCCCCTGGATAATTCAGTGTGTCTCCTCTTCCCCATGACTAATTGTCTGCAGCCTAAATGTATAGAGAAGTTCTGTATTCTGCACACTTACCCATAAGGGCATTATCAATGAAGGAAGGTCTCCTGTTTGGTTTTCACCAATGTTGCTCAATATGAAGATTGAGTACACTTTAAAATCATAGCCATGCTGTTATTTAAAAAGTGCTGTCAGAAAACCTAAACATAAAAAATGTATTATCTCTCATCTAGGAGCTGATCTCAATCCCCCTTCAGGCAGTGGAAAAACTTCTGTTAGCGTAAGTGGGGCAGAATCAACACTTTTGGGAGAAAAGTGGGCTTTTCTCCATCTCTGATTTCTGTCTGTATGGTGGGACTCCCCTTTTTCCCTGACTTCTGCTTAAGATAACGAGGTGTTCCTCCGAGTTTCACTCAGTGGATTTTTAACTGTAACTTGTAACTGAGACATGACTATTGGTTTCAAATTCCCCCAAGAAAACTGGGGGAAAAAATTATCTGAACAAAATCCTCCATGGTATATAATAGTGTATTTAAAACCACCACACATCCTGAAGTTAGAAGTAGATGTTGACAATGCTCAAACCAATCAGAGATTTTACAATGGGCTCCAGGAATCATGACAACTAGATAGGTCAAGAGTCAACTGTGATGAAAAAGTCTGCATATAGGTAAAATAGCATGTCATGTTAACAGTTCACAAGATTGCTGAGATTTGTTTATCTCTGCCCTTATGAAAAGCAATGAGCCCAGTCCAGTCACAACCAGCAACTGGACAAAGCGGTGTAAACTGTAACAGCAGCACTCGCTTTATGAATCTGCAGGTAGGGATACCAGGTGAGCTCTGTCCGGCAAACGTGGCCACACCAGTGTGGAGAGGACACAGAGCCCAAAGGCTCACTGCTGCTGCAAAACTTGCCATGGCCATTTTGGGAAATCCCACTTACAGCTCATTTCTGCAGGATGCAGACCTACTCTACCAATTCCCTCACATCTTGCAATGGTAAAAACAGGCACCAGTTTAATGTCACCATGGGAGACAAGCTGCCAACATACCAGGTGAGCACTGTACAGGAAACACACTGCAACCAGAATTTCAAGATAGATATAAATATGAACTGATTAATTCATTAAAGAAAGATACCCAAATGAGACCCAAAATGGCACTGAGGGTCTTCCCTGCTGCATACACTGGTTTCAGGTGCCTATCTACAAAACAACAATTTTCAAAAAACCCATCTAACCTGCTGGGGCACTTGAAATACCAAAAGCACTTAGAGTTTCTGGCAAAAACATCCTTAGGCAACAGTAGCTGTGCTATCTTGCATGCCCAAAAGCACAACTCTTTTGGCTGGTGTGACTATCTAGGTACCTATCTCCTTGCCTATGGCTCTTTAGGTTTCAGAAATTAAATGCCCCTGTGCCTAAATCCCCCGAAGAGCATGATTTTTTATGCATACCAGAACACACCTAGGACAAACTGAGAGGCTACATATATTCTGGTGAAGAATATGGTTTCTCTAGTCCTCAGGGCAGCTAGAATGGCACAGTCTGCGCTCATATGGCTTCACCTCAGTCGCCTCCAAAGACAGATGGCCATGTTCAAGCTGTTCCCCTGAAAAGTGGCTGGCATGGGCTAACTCTGAGCTGCTCCTGCCCCTTGACTGCTTAAGCCTGGGCACTCAAGGGCCAAAACCCTACCAGGGCTCTGCTAATGGCTCAACACTGTGGACAGTTGCAAGCTGCTGCTCAGGTCTGTGTCTGGCTCTGTTTAGTTTATTAGTACAGACCCCCTGTCCTGAATGACTCATACATTAGGATGCTCCTGGCTTTGTTCCAGACTGTGGGTTAGGGCACTTCCCTGAGAGCACTCTATAGGGGTGTGGAGAAATATAATTTCATTTCAGATCCTGTTTCCCTGATCTCAAATACAAACAGAAAAAAAAAAAAAAAAACAGATTTCAGTAATGGGAACTGGAGATTCACATTTTTATTTTTGCAGTGCAGATAGAAGTGCACGGAGGACACTTACAACAGGTAAACTGTTCCTGTAGTTGCCTGCTCAGCTTCCTGTTACTCCTGCCAAGGCTACCACTGTTGCTCAGTGGTAATGTCATCTGTTAAATTTTGTTTTGTTTTTTCCATTCACAGACAGATTAGAACTACATGCTAAATTGGGCCATGCTCATTCCCCACAGAACAGAGCAAGAGTTCTTCTTCTCAAAGATATTGCAAACTACCAACTCCCAAAGCCTCCAGAAGGCACCTCTATTTCCTAAACTCAGGAAAGAGAAGTATGTAATGGGATTATGTCTAGAAAGGATTTGATTTCCTGATCTGCTCTGAGGACAGAGGGCCTGCTCTGGAAGTTCCTGCCCTTCACATCATGAGTGGGAAGCCCTACGAGCACTGTGAGCCCTGCAGAGATCAGCTACTCCCTGGACTGCTCGACTGACAAACTGCTCCAGGGTCCAACCTGAGGGGTTCATAATAACACCTTTCATTGCTGCTGTGTTTCATGCTGTTCTGCGTAGCAGTTATGACAAACTTCCCAGAGGTACTTCAACAACAGCCTGCGTTAATGAATAACCTCAGTCTGGGCAGAGATATAGAAATCCACCCTTGTGAGCTCTTCTCTCAGTCACTTGAGTTGAAGAGCAACAACAGTGGTATGTTAGGTGGGAAGGCTTAAGGAGGGTGTGAAAGGATGATAAAACAAGAGGATGAGAACAAGAAGGGAACTTTCTTGTGATTAGGAATAATTGGTGATGAGGTTAGAAGTGGGCTTGAGGATGACTTCCTTCTTGGGAGCAGGGCATGTAAGAGCGAGGAAAGAAAGAAGCCAGAGCCAAACAGGCTTGCACATTTGTGAAGAAAAAGCTTCTTGATGCAAATAGTACTTCACTACTCAATGGCATGTTCTGCAGCTAGAGCAGGCCACCTTTTGCCTTTGCCAATAAAGAAGTCCCGCTCCTGGCTTGCAGCAAGAGTAGGGAGGCAATCTAGCCCTACCTACAGGATGCACTTGATCACCTAGCTGAAAGAGAGGGAGAGACTGAAAAAAGGTGTGTACTCAGAGGACAGAATGAGAAAGGGAAGTCATCAGACAAATGGCAGACATGAATGAAAGCATATGTGTCTGTGTTTTAAGATCCTGTCTAGGAGATAAGGTCAAAAGACAGATGAAAAGGAAAGGCTCTGAGGATACTTGAGGTGAAAAAAAAGCCCTGCCAAAGGTGAAAAGCAGAAGAGGCAGAAGTGATGAGAGGAGCTAGAAACAGGAGAGGGAACAAACATGAGTGACGCACCTGGGAAATTCATAGCACTCCTGCCAGGTGCTCAGCAGAGCAAGACCTTCAGCAACAGGGGATGGGGCTGAGGAAGAAGGGGGAAAAGCAGTGAGGCGTGAGCACAGCAAAAAGGCCAATGTCCTCATACGCAGAAGAAAGCAGCACTGACTGGTGCAGAGGCAAAACGTGCTCATGTATGCATGCCTGTGCATTAGGCTCAAGCTCTGGCAGCCACTGCTCTGTGCCAGCACCATTTATTCCTTGTTTCGAGATAAAGCGAGTTGCGCAAGGTCAGCGTGGGCTGATCTCCATATAAGGGCCGGGGAAGGAACTGGAGCTGGCAGCCAGGGCAGTGGGGCTGCCCACAGCGCAGGTGCTGCTGCCAGCGGGCATGGCACAAGGGTGGCTGCTGCTTCTCCCTAGGCTTAGGAGTTAAGCAGGGAAAGGCTGCTGAGTCTGAGGCCAAAACTGAAAGGAGGGTATATTGCCAAACTGAGCACTGATGTTGTTAGGAAAAAAAAATTGTCAGCAGTTCTTAAACAAATATCTTTCACAAACATGATGCTGGTTGGACCACATCGCTGGGAACGTGCATGTGTGTTGCTGCTGTTAGCTCACATATTTGCTTTTCAGAGATTCAGGGGTCTGAACTCAAAAGATGGTAAGTGCTCTCATCCCATGGTTGGCAGCTCCAGTAGGTACTGTGTCCTCTGCACCATCAGGTCGATGCTGGGGACTGGCCTCACCAGGGCTGGAGCCACATGTTTTGAGAGGTATGAACAACACTCTCCCAAGAGCCGTGTGCCTATGTGGTCAGTGAGCCATGTGGAGTCACTAAGAGTATACACAAGTCACCATTTTGTTATATAGAGCCCTAAATCACAAAACAAGGCCCCAAAATTATAGGTGAATTAAGTCATGGAGTGGTCTGGCATTTCTAGAATAGCCTGCCTCCATTCCCTTGCATACTGAGTGCCTTACTCCCCGAGGACTTACATACTCTCAAATGAATACAACTAGATATATAGGTAGCAATATAGCCCCTGCTCTGAGATGGCCCTTGGAGCACATAGTCACCAGACATACAATTAGAGTTACTCTAAAAATTACTCCCCTTTGTCAGCTAGCTCTGTGGTTTATTGATGTGTCATATTATATATTAAAATGGAATGTAGTTAAGAGGGTTAATGGGAGCGATCTTTTTTCTTCCATCCTTCGGGACATTTCACAGTTACAATCAGATTATACCTTTTGCCAGTCATGGAGTCCTCTGCACCGTGTGCTGCTGAGCCTCATTTCCCCTTGCCTTGACAACACACACTCTAATTCAGTCACATCTCATCAGTGCTAGTGCAGGTCAGCCGAGGTACCAGCTCTGTAGAGCATAGCTCTCTGGGGTGAATTTCAGGGAGGCAGTGATGCCCCAGCACACTGGGAGCCTCACTGAGGCAGGAGGTCTGAGAATGTTGCCTAAGAGCTGAGGGTTCTTCTGGTGAACTAAGGCTTTTCCTGGAGGTCTTTATTGCGCAACCCACAGTGATTAAGGCTTCCATGTTCTCAAAAGGAAATGAATATTTTTCAGGCTACGTAAGGAAGAATTTGGGAGTTTAGGAGGCTAGGAGGGAAAGAATACACAAGCATGTAATTGGGTGAAAGATGAAACACTTCAAAAATTGCTTCAAATATTGGAGAACGGGAGGGGTGATATTGTCCCATTTAACAGCAAATTCACTGAAAGTTGTAGTAGCAGGAAGAAACAATTTGCAAATTTTGCCTGGATTCACCAATTACCTTCATTTAGGAAACAGAAGGTGAAAATGTTTTGAAGATTTTGAATTGCCATGATCCATTCTGAACAAGTCAAGTGCTGCTTTTTCAAATCATGGAAGCTTTGTTTTTCCACTTTTTATTTAATAAAAGCTCTTTTAAAATAGACCTAAGCACTAAGGAAATGATCAGGGAATAAATATGTATCTTGAAACAAAATAAAACATTCTGGGTGGAAAGAAACAAAACATTTTGTGGAGATTATATTTTAATGAAAAATTTAAAATTCCATTTTAAGTTGACCTGCCTTACACCTATTCCTTTCCATTTACGCGTATGATCATCAAAGCAAAACCTCATAATGCACATAGCTCTAATGAGTTATAGTGAGCTCCAACTCCTTCTCAAGAATAGCCTATATGAAAGATTGATCTGTTGTGTGAAACCCCATTACCACTTTGAAGTGTGCTCAGTACTGAGGTATTTAGCATACCTTATTATCCTTGGCAGATCTGGTGTACATTGTTGTGCCAGTGATGTTAATGAAAACAAAGAGAAGGCAGCTTGGCCAATTATTTGGTAACCAAAACCAATTGTGAAGATTTGAGTGCAATAGTGGGGTATGGGAAAGCTTCCCATAACTCTAATGCTTTAAAAAATGTTTTCTCATTGTTCATTTTTTTAAGCAAACTATAATTGAAATATAGATTAATTCTGTAAGATGTTGAGAACATGTGCAATGCTTATAATCTTTCAACAGGTCATTTCTCATGTGTTCTGTTAAAAACACAAACTGAAAATCCTGTTCTTCACCCTTTTACAGCCTTTGTAAAAGGTGTATGGGTATACTCTCGGTGGAGTATAGGAACACAACACATATAATTCAGAGTGTGCAATTTCTGACTGTGCTGCAGAGGTAGCTGAGGCACAGTAACAACTCCTTTCTTAAAATAGTTCATAATACATTGGCTAGAAAGTCCAAGAAGGAGGAGCTCAAGTGTTTGCTTCAACTTCTTCATAATAAGTACCATTGTACTGCTCAAAGTTTAATGAGCTTTAATAGTATCACTTGAAGGAAGGGTGTTTCCTTCCTCCACAGAAACTGCCTTGTGAATATGTACAGAAGTGTCCTATTCTTCCTTCAGTGAACTAAGGCTTTGGTTAAGATTGGTTTCAGTGGTGAATTTCAGGAATGAAAAAAAAAAAAAAGGCAACACATTTTTATGCTGCTGAACACACTGGGAGAAGTTTGCTGAAAGATCTTCTGTGACAAAACTTCTGTAGCTGCATTAAAATCTTATTAAAATATATTTTATTTATTAACTCCTATTTTTAAATAGAGGAGATTTGGGACCAACAAATTAATTTAATAAATTATATCAGGAGGGAGTACTTGGTCTTAGATAGGCTCATATTGCCTTTAATTTTGGTTATATGGTAGATAGTGTAATCATGGGGGCAATATATATGATATAGTAATGGTATACTGAAACAGAGGCAATATATGGAAAACAAAATAAATCTTCAAAGAGAAGTGGGAGTTTAAGGCATGTGACACATGTCTGAAAGATTACAGACAGTTAATTTAAAGGCAAGAAACTGGAAATGTATATAAATAGCTGCCTGTTGACATTTCTTACGATGGAAGTCATACCTAAGAGATGGAAGGACAACCAATTTTAAATGTAGGAACGGGAAATTGTCTTTTTCCTTAGAGTTATCCTGTGAAACTCACAGCTGGAAGATAGTATTGCGGTCAATAGCTAACAGGAATTTAGTATTTGTTTATCTAGGAAAAAACATGTGAAGAGAGGCAAACTACTGAGCTTCATGGTACAAATTATCAGCTAAGAATACAGGGGGTAGCTAGTTTGTAGACATATATCTTTTGCAAGGTTTCTTGGTTCTTCCTTTGCAGTATTTACTTCTAAACTCTCAGAGACAGGATGCTGGACATGAAAGAATGTTCTACTGACTCTATGTCGCTTCCTATTTCCCTCCCCCTGGAGAGAGCCAGTGGATACAGAGCACTTCAGAGTGGGAAAAAGAGCCAATAACTTAGAAAATGTTGGCCTGCTGTATGTGTGAGATATAAATATTCCCTTGTCATGGCTGGAGGTTTGGGAGGCCTCAGACTGGCTGGAGACACCATATTGTAACTTGCCAGCCCTTTGGAAAACAGCTGGGAAGTCACCACGGAACAAATTACTATTCACGAGGCAAAACCCTAAAACAAAGCCTGTCCTTCATATCCTGGTGGCCCAGTAGGATGCAGAATGGTTTAGGATGCTGGGGCATCAGCTGAACAGTCAGAGGATCTTGGTGGGTGTATTACCAAGAGACCGATGGCTGTGTCTCATTTGCATGAACAGGGTTGGATTTTAAGCAGAGTTCAGTGCACACAGTTAGAGTCCTGAGAGTAAACAGCACTTCTTCAAACCCATAGAGAGAAAGGGTGTGCATGGCAGTTTGAGAAGAAGGGGGACAAGACGTACCAAACAAGAGACAGACACAGCATCCAGTCTCTGAAACCGTGGCCAGCTTTACGTCTGACACACGATGCATGCAGTATCAAACTGTTAGGTGATTATATTCCTTGGGCTTGTTCAGACCTGTGATAGGAAATTCCTGCTCACAAATATATCAGTATTTTCAAAGAGCCTTGTACAAACTGCAGTCCTTACATATAACCATCACCAACCAGGCATCTATACAAATTCACCTTGGCAAAGTCTGGACTATAACACTGTTACTTAACCAATTCTACTTCAGCTTTCATCTCAGCTTCTTCCGGAGTCTGTCCAAGACATAGATCCCTTTTTCCTTCCCAGGATAGGAACACTAATCGAGACATGCTCTGAGCTGTCCCATCCACTCCTCCTGCAACTGGACAGCAGGGATTGGGCATACTCAGTCACATCTGCTGAGCCAAGAAACCCTATGACTTCTAGTTGTTGATTTGGAGCCGTTTGGGCTTTCTTCCTGCACAGAGTACCTGAGCTTTCCTAGCCAGGGGCTAGTGTGTCAGTGAAGCAACATAAATGGACATCAGACATGCTGTTTCTAGTGGCAGCTCATGTGCAAGGCTTAATGAAGATGGCAACAAGCATTGGAAGGCTAGTAGTAGGAACCTGGCTTACAGAAATAGGAGGGTGAGTCCCTGCTTGAGCATCCCCAGTTCTGCACGTTGACCGACTGAATCAGAGAGGTCCCTTCAGCAGACATCTGTGAGTACAGGCTCAGTGTTATCACTGAGAGAGCACAGAGGATCCTGGACAGTTGCTGGCTCAGCCCTCTGCCTCCTATGCAAGGAGATGTGATGGATGCTAGGGAGGAAATCATCATATGCCCATGGGAGGATTATAAAGGCATAATGACAAGGGTCACACAGGGCCTTAAGGATGTTGTCTAGATTACCTTGGAGTCATCTGATCAAAGATACTCCTAAATCAAAGAGAAGAATTGCCAAACTAACTGCAGGGGATAGAAGGCGGAGTTAGCATGCATGTTGTTGCAAAGGAGGATTCAGTGGTTCTCAACAACAAATAAACACCCTAGGAATATTTAGACAAAGACATCCTAGGGTCAGATATCCTAGTGGAGGATCCTGGAATAGGGATGACTTTCTTCTTAGGTGCTCTGCTGGGGAAGACCAGATACTGAAGACTGATGCTCTTGTAGTGAGTGGATTGAGGAAAAAAGAGTTGGCTGACTGACACACTCACCTGCTGGAGCAGGGGCCTGAAGGGTGACACTGCGCAGTGCTTGCCTTGAGGTCTCATACGGTGTATACTCTTCTGATCTGATTTCTTATGCACTGTGGAAAAGATGGAGCATGTTGGAATGCCTACCTGTGCAATTGGTCTTGCCCATAGCCCTGGTGAGCCCAGGAGGACTCATATTCAGTGATGTCTTCACTGAGGTAACTCTCCAAACTGTTTGGGGACCAGCAACTTGTGGGCTAATTGCAGCTGCTGGTATGTCTTCTCCTTGTTTACCTGTACAAATCAACAGGTCTGCAAAGAACTTGAACAGCTGAAAAACTATCATCTTAGAAGAAAGGTACAAAGCTATTTAACTTTCAATCCTGAGGTTACAGATTGAGTTACTGTAGACACACAATCAATGAAGCTGGTAGGATCAGAACGGCTCCTAATATTCAGAATGCCAACAGAGCAACTCTTCTCACATGTATATCAAAATTTTGAGAGATGTAGTGTACTGGCTAAAACCCAATGCTTTATGTAACTACATGGTTCTACCAGAAACTCATTTAGAGATCGTATTATCTTCTCTGTGCCTCCAAAGCTCAGGTTGTAGGGTAGTTGGGACACTTTCTGTAGTTGCTCAGGTTGTAGGGTAGTTGCTCCGGCTGGGACACTTTCTGACCTGCAGCAAGTGATGTTTTATTCCATTCAAATTCCAAACTTGAAGCAATATGGTAATTTTCTATTGTTTGTTATGAATCTTTAAAAAAAAATTTTAAAATCCCAACACATAAGAGCTATCACACATAAGAGCTGTCATTGCCTTGATCCTCATAGTGTCTCATTGCTATTGGTGGTTGATGGTATCTCCACTTGAAAACAAGACAACAGATTTTTTGACTGAGTTTAATTTGTGACCTAGCTACTCTCATTTTTAAGCTTGTCCAACTTCTTTCATGGTAGTCACTTACCATTACTGTCACATGTAGCTGCTTCTTTCCTAAATGGGTTCACTTGCAAGATTTTACGGAGATTCTTTTCCTACATAATTTAGAATTCTTGAAAAATAAAAAAGATATAGGCTAAAAAAAAGAACATGGAAAACTCAGAGAGCATTCCAGTGCATGGGAAACACTAGGGGAAGCTCCAAAACGCTACAGGAGTACTATGACTAATGCAGAAGCTTAAGGACCTGAGCTGCATGGGAGTGGAGGGGACTCAGGGTCAGCTGGAAGACCATGGCAGGAGCCTGTGGAAGCAAGGCTGCAGTGTAGAAAGCTCTAGAAGACCAATAAAACATTCTGAAATATCACTTAGGGAGAGTAGAGCTTCTAAAGGAGGATGAAGGACAGACAGGAGTCCTCTTCAGTGACCTTGATGGAAGTAATAGCTTGGATCTCTCCCTGCATAGCACCCTCTCTGGTCCTTAGTCATTCTCAGCACTCTTCTCTGAGCCACATCCACTGCTTCAGCATCACTTTGGGTGTATGGCTACCCAAACACTCCAAGAAGAGATGTATGTGTACCAAATACAGACAGAGGCACAGTCTGCCTGGTGATGACAGAGGACAGTCTGCCACTTCCTCCCATGACCTTCTCCAACCCTCATGAGTGGCCTGTAGACAGAGTCTTCACCTCTGCACAGTCAAGAGGGAACCGAGTGCTGGAAGAGGCCTCACTCACCAGGGAAGTTGCAGACTTTGCTGTACCCCCACGGCCTTTGGTCTTGACTACAGAACTTGTGGGTCCCCTTGCCTTGTACCTGATTATTTACCGCACTTTTCAGCTCCTTTTTCCAGTGTTTGCTTTCCTGTTCTGTAAGCCTGGTTTGCATTTGTACCCAAGAGCATGATCCTACAGTTGGCTTTTCTGAAACACATGTTGTTTGCCCACTGACAATTCTGTGGAGCCCTCCAGAGCACTGTGTATCAGCAACCCATCCCTCTTCCACTTCTCAGTCTTTATGCTGATTGCAAATTCTGTTTGCAATGGTATATTTTTTTCAAGCCACCAATCAAATTATAAAATGGCACAGGTTACAGTGGAAGTAAATTTACCCGGTAAATACATGGAGTTACATTTTAAGTGACATATTAAGTAGTGCATTTAACCTATTTAATGCATTGATGTGTTATTGATGTTTAAAAATATATCATATAGAACCAAATTAAATATCTTTTTATGTCAACACTTCTACTAAGAGCACTCAACATGCAATCTCAGAAAACCCATGGGCCTACCTTGGGAGGATTCCTTTGCCAGAACTCTGTATCTTGGCTTAAATAATATTGCCATTTCTCTAATTTTTTGTTTATTGAAACCTATATCAATATTATTTTTCCTAAGACCAAGATCAGGATGAGTCCTAGACTTACTTTTTTACTCCTTTTAAGTATTAGCTCCAAAATGGTTGCCTTCCAGTTCTCTGGGACTTCTCTAGGGCTCCAGGAGGTATTAAATCTTGTATTAATCCACAAGCTTTTTTATAAATGTTCAGATATAAATTATCTTGATTTATTGATTTACTAATGACTTTCTAATAGCTTCAGTTTTGTATTGTCCTTTAATGTCTTTGCAATGAAGAGTATTTCATTGTTATGAATTTTTTTTTAAAAGGTACTGACCAGCTGTGACATTCCGTCATTGTTATTGACAGTTCCTCTTTTTCAATCCACAATTTTATGAGTTACTTCTGTTCCTGAATATCTGCTGCTACTTGGATTAGATTCTGTCTTGTGTTCTTTTCCTTCCTTTAATAGTCTTTTACAGCATCTGGCTTCCTCTTTGTATTAATTGTTATAAAATTTTCCTATTTCTTTTTATTTTGTATTTTCCTTTTTCTTTTTTTTTCTTGTTTTGGTCTTGCACTTTACTTTCACAAAGTTGTTTTTTAATCAATGTAAATTTCTGTTCTGACTATAGGTTGCCATCTTTAAGCTACATATCTCTGTAAATAAATCTCTGTAGTTAGTCACAGTTTCTTATTTATATTTTTCCTCTGATTGATTTGACTTAAAATTATTTTCAAGTTTGAGAAACAGTTCCTTGAAAAGGTCATATATTTTTATATATATATTTATTTATATATGTAAAACATGCCAAATACATACATATTTGCTTACACACAGAACGTTAAAATCATGTGTTATGATCATGTTTTTCTAAACAAACATTAACTTGTAATTTTACAAGCAATTTGTCTTTATCTGATAATATGAGATGCAGAATTCCCTGTGTTGGATATAACATGTTTTGAGGCATTCTTAAAATTCCAAGGACACTGAAACACTGACAGCATGAGACCACCGAAAAGTCAACAAGAGTTCACCCATCTCTATGACATGGGCTGTCATTTTCCTTGTTTAGTGGAATTTGATCAATTCTGGAAAACATCCTGCCTGGAAAAGTTATTAGCCATATATTTAAAGTTTAGCACATGCTGAAAAATTTTACAGAATGAGACTGAATTTAAGGACATTTTAAAATGATTCCCTAGTGCCTCTAGCACCCATCTGAAAAAGTCACAAAATCTGAAGGAGGAATTTCTGTTAGCAGATATCCATTATCCATTAAAATTTAGCATATGCTTAACATCACTGCTACACTGCAGCAGGTGTGGTCGGACTGTAACTTGTTATACACTGCGATATAATATCCATGGGTAATTAAAAGGTCAAATTTATCTATATCTCACAGGGTTCACATCTGTGTGCTTGCAGATGAAATGCTCCTGGTCTGCTCTCCACAGCCTTCTTCTATCAAAGTACTTGCAGATCTTCAGAAATGAGAGCAAGTAAATGATCCCACTCAGTCACAGGGCTATTGCTGTGTTTAATGACCTTACAGATTTAGGGCTATAAATAGCAGAGTAACACTATGAGTACTAGCCATCCAAATTTCTGTCATTAAAACCTGCCATAACTCTTTCTGAAACAGCGCCTGTCAGAGCTCATCAGTGTGCTGGCTAGCACATCTACAACTTGCTTAGCAGCCCTGTATTGAAACAGTTACTTGCTGAAAATGTGCCTTTGCTGAAATAAAAAATAGCAGCAGATCTGATGCAGCATCAGATCAATCAATGCTCCTTGGCTCCTGGAACGAGTTTCTAGAGAAGAATGGCAGAGAGAACATGCCACAGAATCATGGATAGGCTGATGTTCAGAGCTTCACTTCACGTGGAGAGGGGAAAAACCTCCTGCTGTCAGTGATATACTGGCCAGGGCAAAACTCATCTTTCTAGTCCAATGAATATTTAGCTACTTATACAGTCTGAATCAATGGCAGCAGGACAAAGTGTCTCGTAAACAAATTCCCAGTATCCATCAGATGGAGCAAGGCTTCAAACCTGTCTCATCAAACCCTCATCAAGGGTGCCTTGGTGAGCAAGTGAGTTACCATACTGGCGTCAGTAGGGATCAGAGATAGTTTTTGCCTCCCATTTCTGGCTAAGGAAGGAAAAATATTAAAAGGAGTGTTAAGATTATCACATGCAGCCCCTGTGTACAGCATTACAGGGCAGGACTAAAAAAAAAAATTTTAAAAAAAAGGCTTTTATCTCTATGTGTCTCTGACCTCTTGAAGAACGTGGAAGTAAAGAGCAGAATGGAGGAGGGCAGCTTGCAAAGCTGAAGCACATATACACCTGACCAAAGTAATGAAACTGTGAGCTTGCAACCACATCCATGAGAAGTGAGAGCATGTACAATACTACCTGTGCTTTGAGGGAAGGGGCTGAGGGGCTGAAAACCCAGAGCTCCTTCTCCAAAGGAATTGAATCCTTGCTCAAAGCAAGAGGGGAGAAAAAGGAGTTAAGAGTATTTTTCCTTTTCTATTCTGATCCTTGGCTTGTTTTAGATTGAAGAAAACAAATTAAAACCTGTGGAAGGAGTGTGAGTCACTTCTGTTCCTGCTGGACCTGCATAGCCTCAGAAAACAAAATAAAAGCACAGATCATCTAATCCATGAAGTGTTAAGATTAACAGAACAAGGGGCTGGGGCCAGTCTCCCAGCAACATCGGTGCATCCGTTACAGCTAGATCTGCTATAATAAGCCCTACAAGCCCTGTGTCTCTGGAGAATGCTCTATATTTTTAAATCACTCAAGACTTCAGTCTGATTTGAGGAATGTTCAGTGAAGACAATTAATTAGCTCCAAAAACATGTGAGGTGAAAACATATGATGAGCCAAGTTACTTATGCAGAAAATAGCAAGACCCAAAATAACATTTAAAAGCAAGCCTGCATAAAACTATTTTTGGGTTTCTCTCTTTACAAAATGACAGTAAAGACCAGTTAATGCAAGAATTAACCGATATATACTGTCGATTAAGGAAGGGCAAAGTTATAAAACTGATTTGCACTGGCCTGTTGAAAATACCTAGCAGTACTGCTGGATGCCCTGAGGTAGCACTGCCTTCCTCATAAGCCATCTGGCCCTATTTGAGCAGGGTTGCTCTCCCAAACCATACACGAGGGAGCATCCGATGTGTAAGGCGCTACCAGCTCAGGAATGCCACAATCCTGCCACTCTGTTTTCCCAGTTGTCAGCTCTGTTTATAAATTGTCCACTTATAGCAAATCTAGCACCTGCTATGGACACCTCAAGCTGCCAAGTGCTTGAATGTATCTCAAAAGGAGCCATTCCATGCTTTAGCCCATTATCTTCAGCTCTTTGGTTAAAGCAGTTTCCCAGGATTTTTGAGGGCAAGTTTAGGTTGTTGTGAACAAACCTTTAGAATTACTTTTGTATAGACCTAACGTACATTCCCTTTCAGCATAAAACAGCAGATCTAATGGGCCTTGAACATACCACCCTCTGTAAGCATAGTAGGTTTACACAGCACTTGAAGTTGGTAATTCAGAAAAATCAAAATCATTTTAAAAAAATCCCACTAAATTTTTTATTGTTTAGTTCAACTGAGGTGAAATTTTGATACTACGGGAATATGATGATTATTCATGAATAACTCCCAGGTAGAAAATATCAGATGCCTGGATTTGTTCAAACTTGTTCACCTCTTCCTTTAACCAACCTCTCTTGCCCTAAAGGTGCTCGAACACCAAGGAACAAACACTCGGTTACACACAACAGAAAATGCAAAAAGGTTGTGTCAGCCCTATTGCTTGGCTGGCCCAAGCATAGCCCAAAACACAGGCCAGCTGTGAGCATGACCCCGTTCCTGCTACAAAAACAAAGCAACCCAAGGAAAACTAGCTGCCAGTCTGTGAAGACGGAGATCCCAGAGTTGCTAATAACCAACTGAGGGGGGAGCTAGGGCTGGTGCATCTTCAGCCAAAGGATGTCTTCTGGGAGGCTGCACACTGCAAGGCCTCCTGGGCTTTGGAATTCATTCATCCTCCCTTGTGGCCAGAAATAGCTCCAAATTCTTGACCTTCAGGCATAGTATAATCAGACCATTTATTAGTCTGGGCTTTTGGGGCAGCTTCAGATGTACAAGGGGTGACCAGGCTCAGAGATTAATGATTTCTGGGAGATGGTTGCTTTTCACTGGGTTTAGTGACTTGCTTCTGCATTTCTTTCATTTTATGGGGCGTAACTGAAATAACTTGAGGCTGTCAGAGTATGACATGAGCTTTCCTCATGTAGCCAAGTCAGAATTCATACAGAGGTGACTGAAATGTGGCCTCAAATGCCTTGAATGTTATAGATTTCTGATTTTCTCTGGACTGTTCATCTCATTTGCTCCAGTGCAAAGCTGGCGTGACATTCTGCTGAATAAAAATTCTCAAACAACAGTAGCTTTTTACCTAGGTCAGACTGCTTGCACAACTCACCAGTGACCCTGGCCTACAAGCCCTGTGGTGCTGCCTTGCAGCTGGACTGTGCTCACTCGGGAAGGGTCTTCACACCATGAAGAAGGTGGTCCTGGTGGTCTGACTTCAGGGAAGCTGGCACCCAGTGATGCTGAAGAGTGACAGTCTAGAAACACTGCATTAATCTGTGAAGCTCACTGCCCCAAGATAAAAGGAAGTCAAGTGCTCAAAAGGAGTCCAAATGGATTAACTTTTGTAATGCTCCTGCAAACATCTAACTGTACTTGTTATTCACAGACAGCAGCAGATAACCCTTCAGATTACAAGGCATTATCCAAACTTTCCTGGAGTTAAGGAAAAAAAAAAAAGACAAAAAAGACATTGTCCAAACAATTTCTCAGGAGCACTTGACAAGGTCTAGTAAAAGAGAAACAGTGCACCAGGGAGACACCACTGCCATATGACCACTTTCAAATGCCTCCCAAGAGTATTCTCACTTGCTGAGGGATAAGCACAGGGGTGGTGAACACTACTGCAGCTAAACAGCAAGTCCTCATCACTGCTTGGTTGGCCCAGGAGACGATGACTGTGCAAATTATCAACAAAAGGTGGAAGCAGAGGTTTAGTGGGACGAGGCTTAGTGCAGTATGGATGCGATAGGCTGGCATGACCATCCACAACAACCCTGACTGCTTATACCTCATGGAAGTGGTGTCAGCATCCTGGGCTCTTTGTAAGGGAAGGCAGGGAGCCAGGAGTTGCCTCCTGACTCAGTGCACACCTACCATCAGATCCCAGCCTGTAGTCCCAGGCTTAGGCATATACCTCAGAGGGGGCTTTGTATTCCTTCCAAAACACTGGTAAAACTATTTGAAATACATTGGTGTGGACTGTGTTATTACCAGCTTGTTCTTCCCCTCTAAAATCAAATGGACTTGCACATGTTATGGGGCAACATGCAAAGAAAAGAGTATTTATCAGGTTTCCCAGATATTACTTAAAACACTGAAATAATATTGTTTTAAGCATACAACTCAGACCTTAACACACAGTTTTGAAATATGTTTCTTTCCTCTATATTTATTATGCAGAAGAGATCTAAAAATAAATTCAGTGACTTGAAATATACTTTAGACCTTTGATGCTCTAAACTGACCCATGTCTCATTTTGTTCCAGTTAATGTGAAAAAGCTTTAAATTGAACACTTTGACTCCAATTTTATTACTCACTTTTGCGGTTATGTTTTCAAACCAAGATATTGTAAGAATACAACACAAGGTGTTGTAAGAACACAAGCTCACTGGCAGACCAGTCTTTTACACCACAGATCTGCTTTTCAGACTTCAAAAATCATTTCTAAGCACTTATGTCTAAAAATGCATTACTTTTTCTAAGCATGGATTAGCAGTCAAGAGAGATTATGCAGATCTAAATTCACCTTCTGCTACCAAACAGATAAAGGGAATCTTTGAAGCCCAAGAACAGCTAAGAATAATTGTCAGTAAAGAGATGGGAGTCACATGGATAAGAAACAATGCTCACTTTAGGCAACTAGAAAACTGAAACAGGAAGCCAGAAAGTTTTTGCTTCATCAGCAACACTTAGTTTTGCTCCCCTACTTATAGTAGTCCTATGCCTGTGGATCATTTCAGATGAACTGCTTTCTTTTATTTTGTTCTAGCACCGGTGATTAAATTTCCATTCTCAATAAAATCCTGAAATACTCAATATAGACATACAATGGTGTAAAATCCTAGTCTTCAGTGAAGTAGTTCAGAAAATGCCCGCTGAGGTGTACTGATACAGGTAAAAATGCTTACAAGACCTTAGAAACCACAACTAAACCTGTTTTCAAATTAGGTTAGCTCTCAAATGTACATTAGCATTTGCTCACAGATCTTCAGGACATCTCAAAAAGTTGTGTGTCAGGAGGTTTTTGGAATGTGGCCATCAGCTCCATTGTGAAAGTTGTTAGCTGTTGAGTGAGCACTTCTGGAAGTGCTTTCCAGTCGTGTCTGAAGGCTGTATATGGGAGAACATGACCTACTTTAAAAATTTGGCCCAGTGCATAGGGAGAACAGAAAATATGGTGACTGTCAAGGAGTGCATGTAATCATAAAGCAATACATCTTTACGTAGAGTCCTGTAGACATTCACTGCTCTGGAAGTTATTATATTGAAATGGATTCACAATCAAAGCATGCTGAGGAAATCATTATATCTACCTGGATGTTGGTCAATCATGTACAATCGTCAACCAGTGACAGAGAACAAATAACTGTTGCAGACGTAGGGACATTTGCATTTTTGAGGTTAAGCTTTTCCAGTGTGTTTAGAAATTTGAGAGGACACAGTTTTACTTGTCACATTATACTGACATGACAGATACCTGCAGTCATGCCACGCAGCTTGTGCAGGCATGCAGTGCTTAAAAGAATCTACAGCTTGGCTCCAATCAATAGTACGTGCATCCTGACACATTACTTTTGTTTAGGATCTTGGCTGAGTCCAGCCTTTGGGTCACTGAGTCAATACTGTACAGAATATATTTTCCTGTATTTGGTAACACCAGTTTTTTTCTCACAAAAGTTATCAGTAGTGCTAAGTGCACATTTCATTTTCATATGTGCATCTCAGTGGATGGCATTGTATATCACCTATGTATGCTGACTTGCAATGGCTCCACTGACCTCTAATATTTCTTCAGTGTCAGTTGCAAGGAATTTGCTGATGAATATCTGGCCCTTGATATGCACCTTCACTCAGTAGAGACGTTTCTGTGCAATTGGTCATGCTCTGTTGCCAAGCATGTTTCAGACCATGCTTTGGAACAGGTAGCCCCACTCCTCAAATCTCCCCTGGATTTTGCCTAGCACATTTTTATCTGCAAGAATTAATATCCTCATTGTCATAAATTTGGCATCCTTTGCTCTTACTATAACCCAGTCCATGCTGTGTGATATTTCCTCCTCCAGTCTATACAGGAGTACTCTGTCTAATATTATAGAACTTTCTTAACTTCAACTTTCCTTGAAAGCAATGGGGTAAGAATCAGGCCTGAGTTGCCCATACAGAACAGAGATAGCCAAACTATGAGTGATACACAACACAATTCAAAATGTTGCACCAATGGTTCCCATGCAACTAAATGCCTCTTTTTTAAGAAACAGGAGAATTAACATTGCGGCACACATACAAGACAGACGTCTTCAGAAGCTTCCCTTTGGTGCAGTGCTCAGCTTGAAGACTGAAAGAAACATCACACGAACATCACCAGAACCAACTCTTGTCTCACTGTTTGAGATCAGGGGATAGCTTGTGAGATCAAGTCCTTTGTAACAGGCTAAATCCTGCCATATTAATTGACTCTTTACACAGTCCCGTGGTGGGATGCAGCTCAAGAAGACTGTTTTCTTCACAGCTAACTTGGCTGGCAGCTGGCTGTAACACTTCGTACAAAACCCTTTACCTCCTCAGACTTCAGTTTCACCATCTCTGAAACAGAGCTAGCTATGTTTCCTTGTGGTGCTTGAAAATCAGCTGCTGAGAAGAGGTATTTTACTATTATTTAGGTAAAAATATGTACAACTTTGTGGGAGCTCTGCACAAATAAATAGAAGGTATGTACTTTCCCTGAAATGTCCATCACAGGACATGAATCTCTCTGAGGTGCAGAAATACTGTTGTCTGTCTCCCTGCGACAGCCAGGGAACCAGTCACAGGTTACCACTGCTGCTTTTCATCCACATCTACCTCTCACAGCCTCCACGCAGACACACAAACCCAAAAGTCTCTGGACACCTCACCTCCCACCAGTGCCCTGCTACAAAGCAACATTGCTTCACAGCTGAGACCTCAATCAAGGTCTGAATGGTTATAGCCATGGGCTGAGATGACAAGCGCTGACATTAGGGTCCCCTCCAAAGAGAACATTTTGTTTGCTACACAAAGTGATGCAGTTCAGAGGGATCCACCAGCCATGGTCAGTGTGCCAAACTCGGACATGGAAAATGGGAGGTCAGGTTATCCATGTGAATCAGCCAACGAGAGGACTTGAACTGAAGTCTCTCATGTAAGCAGTCTACAACTGGTTGTCACGTCTTGTCAGTGGGGTGAGATTTGAAAAACAGAGAAAGAAAGACAAGGCAGAATAAAGTGGCTGGTTTAGATGCCTTCAGATAAGGAGTTTCAGGTGGAAGACACTACTTCCCAGCAGATAACTTATGCTAGAAGCAATGCTTCTCAGCTCTTCCCCCTACAGACTCACAAATACAGCATGCTGACCTTCATGGGTTTCATTTTGGCTGATTGCTTGTCACCCAAAGAAGAGCCTGGGCTGACTTTGGAGTCGTGAGTGCACTAATATTTTTCATACACTGAAACTACTTACTACAACACCTGAGAGCTGCTTGCAAATCTAGCCTCTGGTTAGCTTGGATATATTTTAGCATGACCTTGCATAGTACTTACCTGGATTTCCTCGTGCACCTGAGCAACATACTCAACAGAAATCCATGAAAATGGAACAGATAAAAAAACTTTGGTTTTCTTTTTCAAATTCTTCAGCTTTCTGGCTATTCACAAGTAGTCAGAAGGCCCTCTTCTAGGAGTGAAGTACTATAGTTAAGTCCTCCACACAGTTCTAAAAATGCTGTAGCTATAAAATGGCTCTTAGTGAGTCCTAGTTACTTACTTGTGGGAAAAGGAAAACAGTGTTATGTCCCACAGCATGGTAAGCAAAACATATTTCATTTTAGAGTAGACTACTATAAAAGTAAATACTAAAAATTGCTGTATGAAAGCCTCAAGGTATTCACCAAAACATTTTCTGGGAGTTTTTTTTTGTTTGTTTGGTTTGGTTTGTTTGGGTTTTTTTTAATAAAAATGGTTGTGTTTTTCTTCCTTTTATATATAGAGGACACTTGTTTCCCAGGATGCCTTCCTAGGGGTAAGTCTTTGGGATAGAATTTAAAATTAGGCTTATTTATTTATTTATTCTGGCTAGATACATGACTGGCACTTGGTTGCATTGTTTCATTTTACAGTAAGTAATCAATATTTTTCTTTCTCGTACAGAGTTTTAATCTTCATTTGGCAGTAGTTTAAACATATCGGTATTAGCAACTGTAAGCATAACCTGAAATAAACACACTGAAGTGCAAGATACCTCCTGGTCTGCTTTTAATTAAAACTAAAGGTTTAGTAGAAACTCTCCTAGAAGGAAACATAACCTCAAGCAAACTATTTTAATGCTGTAAGGACAAACACTCTCAGGCAAAGCTAAACACAGCTCACTGTAAATTACAGGGCAGTTTTTCCCAGAGTATAAAAGGATAGAAGCAAACTAAACTAACTTGCTCCACTCTCACAAATGAGGAAACACACATGGCAGAGAGAAGTCATTTGTCTGATCCTGAAATAAAGACCCAGGGTAATGTTATTATGATTACAGTTGTGGATATTCTCAATAGTACTGCTCTGTTTTACGCCCATCCTCACAGACAGATCTCACATGTGCAAGCACAGGGGATAGCAAGCTCCCTTATAAAAAGATCTGCCATAAAAGTCTAGAAAATATGAAAAAATGGGGGAGTGAGGAAAAGCCCACTTGTAACTTGTCTAACAGTAGGCAGGGATGTGAGACCTGAAGCCTGACTGAGGTCAAACCTAGGAGAGAAAGCAGACCCTGTAGGGCCATTACTCTGTGTTTTATATAAACAGCTACTCCCGTGTTCTGACCTCCAGGCACAAGAAGACATTCTTGTTTAAGGTCACAAGGAAAACAGAAAAAGTGAATAGAGCCTGGCAGTTTTTGAAGGCGAAATGCCTTAATTATATGGGGACAGACAGATTGCCTGCCTGCAGAAAGCTGAGTCTGCTAGCTAGGCTTGATGTAAACTGGCCACCTCCTGAAGAGCTTTCCCATTTAGTATTCATGTATAAGATAGCTAACCAAAGTGAAATCTCTTGTATTTCATTAATAGACATCGCTACTAAAATGAAACTGATTTCCTGGATTCTTTTAAATAAAGCTACCAAAAATAGTCTCATACCACTGCCGAAAAGTTAATGCAGTTCCAATTCCCATGGAAAGCATCCGTGTGTGGTATTTTCTTCAGCTGGTGTATAATTACTGCCCAAATGAAATGCCATGTACCATACCTGGAGTCCAGGAGCCACTGCCATCATCCGTAAAAAGGAGACTCTGTAGCCCGCTATTCCTTTCTTCATATGGGCGTTGAAAGGAGAACGCTTATAGTAATGAGGCATTTGTTGTACTATTAGGGACATTAAAGAGATCAAATAGAAAATACACTCTGTTCTAAAAAAAAATATTTGGCAATGGCTTTATATCAAGACTAATAAGATTAACAGGACTATAGAAATATGGAGTCTAAAGGCCAAATCTTATGAGATGCTGAGTGGTCTCATCTTGCTCAAAGTAGTAAACATTGTTTAGTCTCTATAACTAGCCCCAGTGGCTCAGTGGAATAACTCACAGTACCAGGTCAGAAAGACTGATATTGATTCTCCTTAGCACTTCACTAAAAAGAAAAAAAAATAATCATGGTTTCTTATGTGTTTTTAACTGACCCAGGACCTCAGTTTACAGTTATGGGACACTATTCCTTTAACTGAGAACATGTCTTTCCATTTGAGTTTCAGTATAAGTCATCTTGGGCTCTTAAGAGCTGTTTTAAAAATCAGTACTTGTGGCTAAGCTTGTGCATTCTGACATCTCTGGTAACTGCAGCAGTTTGTTAGTGTGATAGACTGTGCTATTAGCATTTCATTTCAGTATCTATTATGAGTTTTGTGTGAGGCTCTGATCTCTGTGTTCCTGTGAGATAGGATGGGATCAATATTGCTTCAAGTGTGATTTGGTTCTTTTTGTGTGCAAGATATGCAAGAAACTGTCATTCTTAAAAGTATTTTCCTACAACACAGCATAACACTGTTCATTGTGGCAGGGAGAGAAAACACTGTGAAATTGGGGATGGTTAAAATCAGAGGGATGCTAATTATATAGTGGGAAATTTACCTGAAGCAACACTTTTCAACGTCTTCCTGTTTGGAAGTCCCTAATAATCTACAATGGGTGCAAATCACTTTTCACAAAAAAAAAAAAAAATTACCTGCTAATGTACTTGTGTTTGGGTTGTCTTTCACAAACTCTTCAGAAGAGCCACGACATTGGTATAGAGGTTCCTTCTTCAGAAACTGGGAGATGCCACAGGTTCTTTATGATGTCTTGAGGTGAGAACCTCAGTTATTAGGATTTTATCCACTGAAAAGATATTTCTTTCAGCAATAGCATGCTCAAGCATCCTCCCTGTTTGAGCTGTTGCAAAGAAAAGCCATATTGGTATTTTCTGACAGTTATTTGGATTTTTCTTGGCTAATTGCTATACAGTTTTAGTAATACTTACTGAATTTGATATTTCCTGTTATCATGGACTGAGATCTATTTACGACAGAGTCATTCGTAATTCTCGGTATTAGCTAGCATGGGTTCTGATGTTCAATGGTTACACAGCTATGACCTTGCTGAATGATGCTGTATAATCTGACCATACTTACTGAACAATTTATATCTTAGAATATTTATTTGTTCATTTTTAAAATATAAGGAGAAATAATGTCATCTTCTATCTCCTTTTTTTCCCCTCCAACTTTATCTAGTAAAGGTCTTACCTGTATTTCATCCCTCTGCATATCTGAAAACAAAGATAGAAGTTATCTTAGAGATATATAACGGGTGATAATCAAAGTATCACCTATGTATAATCATTCCCTACTCAAGGAAGAGCCTTGGTCAGTTTGCATCTCTGCTCTTTTGTATTTAGAGAACTAGACTTCCAGGATCATTATCTCATATTTTGGAGGGATTCTAGACTCCAACACTATTTCTTATTCAAGCACAGGAAGCGTCTACATTGTAGGCATTTTTTCTTTCATAAATATTCAGTAAGGATTTATTTCTTGCATACAAAAGCCCTGTTCCTCTGAACTTTGAGAAATTGTGATTCCTTCCCAAGATGAATCATAAAATCATAAAAAAAAAGATTCTTGGTAGACTGAATTTCCACAGAAGAGCCTCTAGCTTTCAGCATTAGTAATCGAGCTTGGTTAATAAGATATTTGGTTATTTTTGGTTAATGAGAACTTTTGAAGCTATTCTTGAATGTAATTTTTTCCCTTTCCCTGTATCTTCATGTTTCTAGAATTTTTCATTAGCAGTTATGTCATCATGGCTTAGAGAAATTGAAGGGAAACCATTTGGAAGGCTTTTAGCATATAGTCACTTTGTTGGATAAAGAATCTTATACAGGCTGTTAAAAAAAATGTAAACACCTGTTGTGGATAAGAGACACTTGAATAATTTCTGATGGTCCAAAATCTGCATCTGTTAAAGCAGCCATTGGGCTCTGTTTGGAAATACAATTTTGTTATTTACTGTCATTTTCAATAGAAAACTGTATTTCCTATTTAGCTTCTTTAGGCAGCCTTAAAATTGTGATTTGATTCTTTTTGTGTGCAAGATATATAAATAACTCTCATCCTAAAAGTATTTCCCTGCAACACAACACTGTTCATGGAAATTGGAGATCTGTGTGAAGAAATGAGAAGAAAGCAAATTGGTATCACAGATTGGCAATTTTAAAAGAAATGTGACAATATAAAAACATTTTTGTGCTCCGTAACATAGCCCCAGGTTTAAATGTGACTACACGGACCATCCAGCTTTGTGCTGGAACCAGGCTGTCACAGAAATCATCCCATCATTTTTACCTACAACTTGAGCCCTTACCAGAGGTGTAGGAAGGGATCACCAAGTGTTTTTCTGCTTTTGAGAACACACATAAGTATGTAGCTTGATAGCTTTAAATTTATCACAGAAAGTTGCGTTGTCACTTGCTGTAACTCTGGACTTGGGTTTTTAGCATAATTTTAGTAGGATGATAATGCGCAATGGAGAGCTCCAAAGTAAAAGGGCAATGGGCTAGCTTATTTCTTGTAAATAAGGTGACCTCATGTGAGCCCAGCTTGTGAGAGAATAGATTTTGTTCTGACAAAGAACTGCTAGAAGGCTTCTCTTGATTCATGATGTAAAGCCTTCGTGTCATGTGGAAATGATCTAGGAAATGTACTGAGTGGGTATGTGCAAAGTGAGTAGTTATGAGATCTTTCTTCACATGGAAACAACCTCATTTAAAGAGTTGGCTCTTTATGAAGTTTGAATCTGAACTTCTCTGGAGAAGTAACTAACCAACAAAACAGCTGATGAGCTTGATGAGTCATCTGAAGACTTAAGATAATGAATGGTAGGTAATTCCTCAGGGAAAGAAAATATTAGAGATCACACGTTTTAGGAGATAAACTGTGTTCACAAAGTCACTGAGAGAGACAGGATCCCAAGCTCTTTGATCAGTAGAGATCCTGATCTCAGAGTGCTGAACCCAAATTTCTAAATATGTGAACGAGGCTGTTGTTTGATTTATGTATTTCCTGAGCTGCTTAATGTGCTATGTGAGTCAGCTGCTGTTTGCCTGGAGAGAGAAAACAGTGAACTGAAGCACTCACTTGGTCAGACTCCTAGAAAGCCTGGGCTGCAGACATGAAGCATTGGCGTGGGCACCCAGACCACAGAGTCAAGTTAATCAGCTGGACAGCAAAGGACGTCTGGGGAAACTCAGCTGAACCACCCCATGATGCAGGGAGCCAGGGATTTAGCAGGGGGAGCACAGACCACCGCATCCTTGTACCTTTGAGATTGAAAATACTTCAGAGCAGTGATTGCCTCACTGTTTCTGGTACCACAGTTGGACTCACATCCCAGCTGGAGCCCTCTAGTACCAGGATAAGACAAATAATGACAGTCATCTCCCACAAACCTACTGAACCCTCTGACTCTATTTCAAGGAAGGCATCGGATAATTAGTTCCCTGCTGGGTAACAAGTATAAACTCTCATCACTTATTTTGCTCTCTAATTTTTTTAAGTTTATTTTTCCAGTTAACAAAAATAGACTGCATTTTAATGGATAGTTTTTATGCAGGTAAATGAACAGAATGAATTTTTTATTAAGAGTGAATTAGCTAATTCTGTCCTTAACTCTGTTTTAAATGTACTTGGTCAGAAGGGGAAGCTATAAATAATGTAACCCTGCAGTTTCTGTCTGTAAGACAGAGAAATGCAAATGGCAGTCTAGTTTTACGTGCCTGAGTGAGGACTGAAACTGAGCAGACTAGCCCGTATTTTAAGATATTTGAATCAAAGTGGTATTATATGCTTAAATCTAACCAAAGGTTGTCATGGATTTCTGTGTTATGCATAATCCCATCTGGCTCTTTAATAATGAGCAAAACACTTGAAAAATAATCTACAGAGACTTTTGTAACAGAGTTAATTTTAAAAACAGGCTATTCTATAAGGTATGCATCTTAAGGGCTACTGACTGCGAGCAATACAAAGATCAAATGGATTAATTTTTAGAAATCAGGCTACTTATTTAATTGCAGCATATGGATTTAGGTGCATGAATATAAACACCTATTTAAAAATCCTAAGTCATACAGCCTTTTCAGATATGGATCAAATTGTGGTCAGGCAGTCATGCGCCTCAATTACCATCAGGAAACACTGCAGCAGAACATTTGACACTAAAGAAGGGCTCAAATGGTCCAATACTTGCATGAGGAGGGAGGACAGATACTGCATAGACCTTTAAACCTTGCTTTGTAATCTCATTCCCTGGGTCTGATCTAGTTGTAAAGCTGCTATTAGTTCTGTGCCTGGATGTGCTCGAAACCATCAGTGGAGTCACTGGTTTGACAGTCAGAAATGTTGTTACAGCTGATAATGGCTGGAAAATATGGCTGAATGTCTCCCACTGAGCACGAGAGAATCAACAGCAGGCTCTCACCTGGGATTTATCTATATTTCCATAGGTTAAAAAGTCTTTCAATCTTATTTTGTGTGCCTTTCAATTATTCCACATATGTACAAAACCAGACATCCCCCACATGACTTTTAAGGGGACTACAGGCTATTATTTTTACCTAATTACAAGAATGACTCATAAATAATTATCACAACTTGTTCACTTCCTAGCAGTTCATCCGTCCAGCTGTACTGATGATGGATAAACTCCTCGTTTAATTTCTTTTCCAAGGTGTGGCCCTGGGTCATGTTTGCCAGTGACCCAATCATTGCCTGGAGGCCAGGTGTCCCTGTCAATCTCAGGTGTGGCCCCCTAAAAAGTTCAACTTAATCTCTAGTATCAGGTAAAATAAGATACATTTAGGGTTTTTTTGAGGAAATTATGAATTTGCAGTTTTGGTCTGATTCATCTCCACATCCTTCCTCCATTTCTTCAGAATATAGCAGGGGATGAGTACTCCAGGAGCCAGTGGTCTGAAATCAGAGAGCTGCAAAGGCAGTTTTTCTCAAATCATAAATCCAAGAGATAGAAATAGATGTCAGGCTGTTGAGTTCCTCTCACTGACAATTTCCAGTTGTCAGAACCTTTTCTAGCTGTTGTCTGACAAAGAGCTGTTAACTCGAAAGCAAACATGACGCCTTTCTGAACTAATTTTAAATTTTCAATGTTTTTCATGGGTGGGGAATTGAAAATGACATTTTGAAAGCCAAACAATTGTCCCCATTTTTCATCCTGTAAAGGCTGAAATGTTGCTTTTTGGAGTGTACAAAATAGTAACATACAGTGACATTTTAACAACATGTCATTTCTATTATTGATTACGCAGCATTATTTTATCCCAGTTGTTTTTGAGGCACTTGATTTAGGTACTGATAGCGCGGGATGAGTGTGAACTCTGTTTCATATTTTATAACACACAAATAATCTCAAAGAAAATAAATGCAAGGCTGTCTCCATTTTGTGGGGCTGGTTGGCTTGCAGATCTTTAGAAAAGGATGCAAAATTATAGTTTCTATTAATATAGAATTACTACTGCGGTTCTCATAACATCAGTGGTCTCTAAATTAATGTAAAGATGTAGAGGACTGGTCTGAGGACACCCAAGTGTGTGGCTAATGTTTCCACGGCCTGCCACTGAGATTAGAGGAAATTCGTGCCTCAGATACTTAGACTATAAAATTTCCTGCTGTAAAGAGCTAAGTAGATCACTCTTGTCAAAGAAGCCGGTATTACATGAAAAGTGCAAACATATAAGCCTTTCATCATGTTTTGACATCCTCAGTAGATTATGTTGTTTTCTCGTATAATAAAACATCTATAATTATTCATAAGGATTGTTCACGGCATGTTTTGTAGTACTTACGGCTTTTACTGCTGGCAGTTGTGTAACAAAAGTTTCTGACAGCACTTACATTTTTAAAAGGCTTTCTGTGAGTTCTTACCACAGTTTAAAAACAATACATGATGATCAGTCCTTCTAATAAATTCTGTAAGAGAAAGTATTTAACACTTTTAACTGCATCCTCTGATCAATCAAAAGAAAGTAGTAAATATAAAATAGGTGTGAATAAGATACATTTTTATATCTTTTGCATCACTTTTCTCTTTTACTAGTGTTCATATTTGCTCCCCAAAGCGTAGGCAAACAACACCCTGAATTTTGTAAAAACATTTGTGATCATAGCCCATGGGTTCAAACCATGCAGAAATATTACATGTTCACTTATAAAAGATAAGGCTAAGACCTTTGGTGTGCCTGCTTTCTGTCTCCAGTTGTGTATTTTTGCTTTTCTGTCTTGGCACTTTATCGGCTTAAAGTCGCCTTTATCTACGCTGTGTTTTCTCCTCATTTTATTTCTCCCCTAAGTACTGATTTGGTTCTGGGTAGCTTAGGGCATTGAAGGCCCTGAGGTAACTTCTTGTCTAAGGACAGAACAAAAGGAACTGCAGAACACAGCATAGGCATGTGATCCTACAGATCAGAGTAATCCTCTGGTTTGTAGGGCTATCCCATCTTCTCTGTGATCAGTGCACAACCTCCTAGTAATTGTGCATGATGTCCTTACTACAGCCTTGCATCTACAGCAGCACATGAGTGTAAAATCATGGACACTTGAATCAAATTTTCCAGTTTTTGTGTCCACAAGCCTGCAAGAATATAATCTGAAGTGTAACTTTTTAATAGATATACTCAAATGTGCTTCCAGATACTTTTTTCATTGTATATATTGAAACACAAATGAATAGGCTTTTCCTTGAAGTCAACTAAAGGATTAATGATGCTTGATCACGCATGTGCATCAGATAAAGTCCAGGAGAGCAGCTCTGTTCCCCTTGGCTCACAGCTGCTAGGAGCATGCTATGCATGGGTGCATCTGAGGTCCTCAGCAGTGTTTTCAGCAGAGCAGGTTCAACCTGATGAGAATGATGAGATTCCTGAAAGATAAAATAGTCCATGCACTGAAATTCCAGCTAACTGGAGAGACTTCAAATCACGCTAAAGAAATCCAGATATACAGAGGCTCTGTAATCCTTCAGGACCTGAGGATCTAAGTCCCATAACTGATTCATAGACAATCATAAAGATTTTTCAAGGTCACGTTAAACTCTGCATGTGCTTATGTAGTAAGTACTTCCTAAGTAACTATGATACGACAACTTTCATGGCCACTCAAGTAACCTATTCAGGAGGCATTCCAGCTCAGGTATTAACATGTGAACCAGCTAATTTAGTTCATTCCAACAATATAAGGCAGTGATAAAACTTTTTGTAAGCCATCTTCAGTATTTTGCAAAACACATCTTGGCCAAATGGAACATTCTGAACTTTGTATTCTCTTTTTGAGTCCAAGAAAGTATGTTTCACCTTGAAAAATGATATTAATAAGGCTTCTATTTAGATTGAACGCTGCTGAGTTCTCCCATGTCTATATCCATGTGTGTGGTGGTTTAGCCCCTGCCGGGGTCTGAGACCAGGCGGCTGCTGCCCCTCCCCCACAAAGGGAGTGAAATACAAAGCCCCAAGACTGAAATAAGGAAAGGTTTAATACAACAATGCAATAGCAACACAACAAACAGCAGCAATAACAATAACAGTAATAGTGATAGCAATGAACAGAGCAAAATAGCTACCAAATACAGCAGTGAGAGGAGCAGATGTACAAAACCACACATGCACCACGCTCCCGCGCCAGGAAAAATGTGACCTGCCAGGATGTGACATCCGCATGGTATCTGAATAACCCGGCTAGAGCTCCCCCCCCACTGCTGTGGAAACTTAACCCTATCCTGGTTAAACCAGGACAATGTGTTACTTTACGTTTTTAAAGGAAAATTAACCTTCCTCTGCCTCTAATATAAGTACCATAGGAATATGTTTTCATATTAATTTCAATGCAAATTTTATTCCAAACGTCATAATGAAGACAGATATTCCTTAATCTGTCCCTCTGCCCCTAACAGTATCCGGTATATTATAGAGGAGCAGAGCTGAAGCCAGTATGGCCTAACAATAGAGTTCAGACAAGGTACCACATGCTATGTAGCAGCAATGTTCTGTAAGTACAGTCTGATTTTATAAAAATTGTTAATTTTTTTCCCTGAACTTAAGGCTTTCCTGTGCATCAAACTGCCTCGAAAGTGTTTTCAAGTATTTTCCAGGGCGGGGGAGAGAGCGGAGGGAAGCCTTTCTTGGATTAGTTTGTTTTTCTAGACCTGGAGATAATTATTCCCTCAATTTTCTGTTAGGGTAGTTGATACAATGAGAAACAAGTTGAGAGGACATGCAATAAGCCTGAAATTTTCCCTGCTATGACAAAAAGCCATATGTGGTTTGGCAGAAAATAAATGTCTTAAATTAGGCTCCAAATCTCTTTTTTGATAAAGCCATTTCATGGTTTAATAAAAGTACTATGTTATTGTGACTGGAGCAACTATGAAGCTCCCTTATCAAAGCAGTATATCACAGGTGACTTGACAATAGTACCAATTTCTGAACACAGTGCTACTGCTGTAATCCTTTCCTGCCCTGGAAGTCTCTTGACCTCTCATTTAGAACGATGACCTCTTCTCATGATCACTTCTTAGCTTCAGACTGTCAGCTATATAGCAGTAGAGATGAGGATATGTAACCCTTAGGAAATGGAAGAAGACTGGCATTTGGAAATCAGACAGTAGTCTTTTTTAATTACTACCATTATCCACCTCAGAGCTGAACTAGAAATTATTCTGACTGACCTAATTATTCTCACTCAATCTAATAATCTGCAAAATGACCAATACCTTTTACTTTTTATTTTCAGACATGGTCAGCCATCACTGACTTTTGTCTAATGGTTTATTTAACTGACTACCTCTGTATGAAGCTACTAACAAAGAAAACAAATAGCAATTCAAATCCATTCATGGAATGTTTTAAAATAATTTTTTCCTCTTCTTATTACACATGTTAGAGGGCATATTTCCATGGGCTTTCTGAATAGCTGATAAAAATTACAGAGCTTTAAATTACAAAAATAAGTGAAATTGAAAGAAAATTTATCGCTCTAGTGTCAATAATCTTCCATTTTCTTTTAGAGGAATATGATGCTAGAGACATGTTTTGAACTTGATTTTTCTAAGTAGGTAGTCTTGAATGATTCATGTGAGTAAAGGATACGTTATCAAAACCCTCGATCATTTCTTACATACAGTGAAGGAAGTATCATTCATAGACAGAGCTTCAGTCTCATGTGTTTTTAAACAGCATATTTTGCTTTCATTTTACATTTCTGAGAGAGAGACAGCACTCAGCTGACAAGTGTTTGTACAGATCATATAGATCTTAGTAGGCTTTAAAACTGGCTTAATTTTAAGTAGTATATACCCAGAGTGTGCATACGTTTACACCAGTTTAGTCCTTGTTGAAATCAGTTCAGCCTGTCTAAAAACAGGAGGCTTGCTTCGCACATTACTTACAAGATAATGATTGCTCTAAGGGACTCTATAATGCATATTCCCTTTCAGTTCTTTGAATTTTGATATCCAAAATCACTTTGGGTAGAATTGCTGTTATGTTATAGGTTGTTAAAATACATGGGCGCATTGTAATCGAAAGAACACTGAAATTTTGCATGGCTATTCTGCATTTACAAAACATACAAATTTCAGTGCTAAGAATGTGCAGTGCTATATCTGCATGCTCATGATTCATCTTCTCTGTCTTTCTCAGCTGCTAATTCCCTGCCAAGTTTCACTGCTGGCAGTTTTGTGTAGTATAAAGATTTGAAATCAGCATGTGGTTGGCAATAATTACAGGAATAAGTTGAAAGATCCCAGTGTGTTATTTATTTTTAAAGTGTCTGGACAGTTTTCTTTCTCAAGTTAGTAGCACAAATTGCCCCTTTTGTATCTTGGGCTAAGCTTCTTTCAGTTGATGTTTCACAACACCAGTTTCACAACGCTGAGGCAACAGACAAACTAGTCTGCCTTGGCGACAGGCATTGCTATCCATTTACATTTCCTTTTAAATACTGCCGAAAAATTAGGGAGGAGGGAGGGTTGCTGCAAAAATACATTTTAATATCATGACCATTGAGTTAGATACGAGATTAACACTTATCGCTGTCTGTAATTGCAAGAACTTGATTTGAGGTGTAATTGATAAATCTTGATGCAACTTCAAATGTCTCAAGCTTTTTCTCAGCAAGTACATGAGATCGCTTGTGTTTTGTCACCTCACGGGAGGCAAATGGGATAGCTCAGGTGATGAACATGGGCTTAAGTGACTGGGACCATATCACTGAGTTGAAACCTCAAAGAAAGGGAGGTACTTCTGGAAAACACAGGTCCTCTGGCTGTTGTAACTGGCCTGCCAAGTGGCTGCCTTTGTTTCAGGGCTTCCCAGAGCAAAAGAATGTGTCGTGCTTTGCTGCCGGTGCCGGTGTCATAGGTCTGCAGTGGGGCATGTCTGTAGCTATCAGTACATTTATAACAAGGATGTGTCCATCCTTTGCAAAGCATGCAGGTATTGTGTTTTCTTTGTCTGCAGACATTAAACTGGATCGTTTTCTCATTCTTTTTATTTACAGAGTGAAACAGAAGTCACAAATGTAAACAGTACTGTGGTAACAGTCATCTGTATTGTCTTCCTCAAGGTCTTTAATGTTCCAGTCCCAGATAAATTAATTATTTTGTGCATCATGTCTTCAAGTCAGTAAGACTTAGATCTACATTTAAAGACATGTAGTCATGGCCTTTATTTACATAGTTCAGATGTTAGGAAGGAAATGACACTTCCAATCTCAAAGGCTCTGCTACTGGACTATTAGAGCTCTGCACTTAGGGTTCTTATGTCACTGGCTCATAAAATGCAAGCAGACTATCTGTTTCTCACGTCTGCTTACTGGTTATTGTGGTTGAGTAGAAGATTTAGAAGTGGTTTGGACAGAAATGAGGGTGATGTCTCAGTGTCCCACTGCCCTGTTGCAGGGCAGGCTGCGCTGTGTCCAGTCCTTTTGCCAGCCTGTGTTGGCTCATTTCTTTTCAGAGGGAAGGGACCTGGCTACTTAACACGCTCCATGCCAGCACACCCTGCTCTCAGTTGCTTTCAAACCTTGCCTATCAAAATTTCCATAGCGGGGCAGCCACAGCCAGCCATGGCAGACAGAGCTGGGTATCAGCATGTGAGGGGACAGTCCCTCCCTGGAAAGCACATCAAGGTGGGGTGGGTAAGTCTATGCAGAGATTCAGAAAAATCCCAGGTATCCCAAGCTTCATCCCACCAACTTTTCTACTGAACTCTGCTGGCACTTTGTCATGCCAGGATCTCCTGCAGTTGCCATCCTTCACACACATGTGCCATGGGCACCAGCGAGGTTTGCGTTGGGAAGAACTACCACAGAGGATAAGAATGCTTGTAAGGCCTATCTGACAGGAGGTGACACTATCAGGGTGGGGACAGCAGGGCATATTTCCCTGTAGATAACAACGACTGCATATGTATATTTGCAATCAGTGGACCAAATTGTCATATTAGAACAGGGGTGTGGCTGTACGTCAGGAGTCTGTCAAGACAGAATGCAGTTTTCAAGGGTATCAGCCATGGTCCCTTGTTTCTGCTTCCCAGGCTAGAAGCTGCCATCCCCTCTGTTGTGCCAGTAGCTGTTGCCGTGGCTGCTCTTTAAGCTGGATATGCTTATGATCTGACTCAAAAAATAGCAAACAAACAAACAGAGTGGCCTTTAAAAAAGGTTCTAATTCACTGGGGGGGAAAGCATACCTTGGGACAGCTGACAAGGTCATTACTGAAATTTCATTTGCCACTCCACAGTTGCAGGGATGGTTGAGATGTACGCAAACAACCTGCTGAACCAGCACAGTCTACAGCAAAATTTGAAGGTGAATGCTGTGTGATAATCTGCAGTATTTTGGCAGCTGATCTGTGAGCAGCTCAGCTGTCTATGCGCGAAGAGCAGTGTCCTGAGTCGCCAGCCTCAGCCATGCTTTGTCTGCTCAGGAGTCAGCACTCTTGGCAGAGTTTGTTGGGATTTTAAGTAGGGTCATTGCATAACTCTGGTTTAGACAAACCGTGTAAGAAACAAGATAGACAGAACTGTGGAGACAGAAACTTTTGGGATGCTGAGACCAAGCCGCTGGGCTCAGAAGTTTGGTAATGTCTTGAAGAAATCTGCTCCCAACATATTAGTCATGTGTAATGGGAATCCAGTTTGGACACAGAGATAACCCAGATCAGAGTGCAGGATTTGAGTGTGACACAGCTTGTGATTCAGAAGGCTATAAAAGGAGAATATATGTGTTCTGCAGTCCCAGTGCTTGGAGGTTTATGCTCCCAAAACTTTCTGGGTTTTGTGCGGTGAAAAAAACCACTGTGTATAAAAAAAAAAAAAAAACAAAACAGCCTAAAGGAAAAGAGACTAATAAGAAACATAAGTTTATTTAATTTAAAATGAAGCAATGAAAGAGCTTTCTTCTTACACCAACACTTTAGGAAATGGTCAATGTGAGCAGTTAGAAATCCATGGCCTATTCCTGCAATTTTTTTTTTTGCAGCAACTTCCCCATGTATATCTTAATTTCCTGTACTGCATTCTTTAAATATACATTGTCACAAAGCCTGCACATCCTCTTCCCTTCTGAAAGTATTTTAAAGTATCTTTCAGAATTTCCAACAAAAACAAGATTATTGAACTTGAAACTTCACTTAATTTATTGCATATCCATTTTTCTTGATGTATCAAGTCAAGTTAGATGAATGAGCTGACAGCTTGTCAGCTGTTCTTCATCTGATGGTACTGTGAGCAGTTATGTAAAAGGTTGACACAGGATTTTTGTAGCAACAAAAATCAGCAGGACCCTTGACTTAACTTCTTAAAATATCCCTAATATATATCTGTTGCTATGTACATAATTTTATTTTTCAGCTTTAAAAAAAAGCAATGGTGAAAAAAAACCCAGGACTTTGAATATGTCTTCCTAGCATCTTGCTACTTTTCTATATCTGAAGTGATGCTTTCTAGAGTTCTGAAATAATCACAATGAATCTATGCTTAACAAGAACTCCAATGTACTCATGTTGATACTGTCTGCTTCTGTTTTTATCTTCATTTATGCATATTTTTTCTAGTAAGATCCTATTCTGTGAATGAGCTTAGCAGAAGCGACTAAATAAATACCATTAACTTTCTCTCTAAGCAAAATAATTTTATAGCTTTGATAAATGTCCATCCTAATTCTGCTTTACTGTTGCTTCAGCAACTGTTCATCACCAACTGCTCTGAGAAAACTCAGCAGTATACAGAGATTATTCGCAATCGTATAGTGATATGTAGAAATGTTTGAAATCCAATATATTTTAGGTGTCCCCAAAGAAAGGCCTTGAACATAAGCACCTCATATGTTTAGAAAATAATACTTCTACCCAAAGGTTACACTGTGGTCAGAGTGAAAACTCCCAGTGACTTGAAGGAAGCCAAGATTTCACTTGTCTGTAAGAGCTCTCCAGAACCTTGCAAACATGACTAGTAACAGACCTGAGCACAGGAATCCGTCGGCAGAAGGACTTCTTAATTTCAAAATCTGGCTTTCTTTTGAATTTGAAATAAACACTGCAAGTGAAAAGTCTGAGGAAAAAAATTCAGCTGAAATCAATGCAAATATTTTGTTCTGATAAGACATTTAATTTCAGGTCTTAACTGTTACATGATCAATTCATATACTATAATATGAAATAAATAAATTAAAATGCACAGAAAAAATATAATTAGAAAACAGCAGAACAGAACATTTAGACCTTATCAGAATCCTTAAAGAGCTTCTTTACCCAAACAAATTTACCGAAATAACTATATGCCAAACACTGTTTAAGATGTGATTATACTTCTAGGTAGAAAATGGTTCCCTTAACTCTCTCTGCCTGGCTCTAATTAGCATTAATGCATAGTACATCTGTGAAAATGGTAGCTTCAGATTAGCTATGTCCTACATAGCATATAACATGGATGTTTGTAGTTCTCTTGTTTTGGCTTTTTCCCTGTGACAAAAGAGGTGTCTTCCCAGGTCTAATAAGGCATTGATAATAAAATGAGACTGTGGTACCTTTTCCCTAATCAGACTCTACTTACCTTTAGAAGTACCGGGCAAAAAGGTAAGACAAAGAAAAAGGTGACAGATCACAATACTTATGGCAATCTGCAATCTTCTCTCTTTTAAGATGAATACCAGAATCCAGAAAAGGGCTTGAGTATCTTTCATAACAGGAACTTACCTTCTTATTCATCCGTAAAACTGGGTTAATGACTGCAACCTATTAATAAAATGCTTCAGCATCTCCTTATAAATAATACAAGACTTAGCTAGTGTAAAAACCTGATTAATTCCTCTCCTACCATAACAGACAGCATACCATGGCGAATCAAGTGTTTCCATTTTTCTGAGACGAAGAATTTTACTAACTTGACAGTTCTGCAAGAGCTCATCCATCCTCATGTTTTTTTTCAGATACTACAAGCCAATCCAAATATAAGACCATTGTATTCACACCAAGTTTAAAACGGCAGGACTGTTGAAATGTTGTGTGCAAGGGCTCTCTTGGGATTAAGTACTTCAACGTCCTGCTCAAAGCAAGACTATTGCCAGCATTAAATCAGGTCAGTTGTAGTGTTGTCTAACCGACCCTTGGAAACCTCCAGGGATGGAGATGTCAGTATATCCCTCTGGTTCCAGTGACAGAAGAACAATTAATAGCAAAAATAGCCACCAGCAGCCCACTACCTGATAGTTCAGTGTTAGGACACCCTTACTGAAAATGTAACCTAAGCTTATCTCTGAATCCTGAAGGCTGGGTGGAAAATGAGGTAGAATCATTTTTATTGCTTTTTGCTACTTGTTAAATTAGTTATATGTTCACACTTTGCCTGATTTATATTCTGCTATAGCACTGTATTTTGTCTGTTAGATGCCTTATTTTTTATCTGAACATAACTATGGAGTGAATTTTCTGTGGCCTGACTTCGATGGAGGAAGAGAGCCTCTAGACATTTTACAGATGCTTCCAATATTTTTTGCATGGCAAAGAGTACGTTCTAAGAGATGGAGGCTCTGTTAGGAGCTAACATTGTATAAAAAACACTTTAAAGTACACCAAATAAGACCTATTATTTTGTATTTTTTCAAGTTGATTATGATTACCATGAAATCACTGGTACATCATTACAAGGTTAGCAGAAATGTGATCCTCAAAGCACATTCATGGCGGGAAAACTTGGAAACCCCATGTGGCTTTGTGGCTGAAACACTGAATTGGGCAGACACAGGTTTTTATTCCCAGATTTCTACTTGCCCACAGTAGGCATATCATTTCATCTGTTTCCCATCTGCAAAATGGAGTAAATGAGAATGACCTACTTCATAAAATGCTTTGACATCTATTGATGAAAAAAACTAAATGAGAGACTGCTGATGCTAAATAAAAGTTCTTATCTCTGGGAATTACTCAGGAGCACTCTGAGTCTTCATACAAGAGGATTGCTCTGATTTAAACGTGTTCATTTAGAAACTGATTCAGTTAAATCATTGCAACTGCTGTGGTCCAGACAAGACCAAAGAAAAAGCCTGAAGCAATAAGTACAGGGAAAAGGGAATGTATTTGTAGGTCAAGCTGTGCAAAGCAAAATTTTCTGAAGCAAGCACTTCAGTCACCACCAGTTCTCACTAGCTTTCACCTCCTCCTGTTTTAACTTTGGATCATACTGTACAAATGAATGTAATAGGAAACAAGATCCAGCCCTTTTACCTGAAGCTCAACCACACGTTATTCTGTGCTGTAATATAAACCATACTTGCAACTTTCAGTACATTGTGCAGCCATGGAGGACAATTAAAAAGTACTAAGAAACAACCTGTGCCAGACATGGACTTCCTAGTATATTTTAAAGTAGAGAAGATTCATTTTGACAGCAGTCCAAAGCCTGGGCAGGGACTTAGCCTGAAGGATAGATGGTGTTGTCGCTGTCATCCTTCCTCATAGTTTTGTCTGGAACAGCTTAAGAGTCTTTTCAGCAGAGCATGCTGAATCAACTCGTTCTTGGCCAGCTCAGTTTGGTTTTTGCTGAGCCCAGTGCAGGCAAAGAGGAGGGTGTGACCACCACAGCCTCTTTATTCTGCAGACTTCCTAGCCGCTTTGTCATGGTTTCTGCTACCTGGACCTAGTGAAAATTGTAGCGTGCCCATTGTCCAATGTGCCTTGTGAGAAAAGCTGTAATTTTTGTGCATGTTCTTGAAGTGCAAAAAAGCTGTGTGATTCACTATGATGCTGTCACAAACCCCCTTATCTGACTCATGTTATCAAAAAATTATTAGACGTTAAAAATATTAATGTGGGGGTTTTTGACTGTAACAAGAGGGAAGAAGTGACGTAGAATTTAATGGCCTCCATGAATTAATTCAATCCTGGATGACTTTCTATTAATTTGTTGGAGAAGTACATGTGTTTGCAGCAGGGAGAGTTAAACATATTCTGCTTTAGATGAGTCTCTAAGGATTTCAGTTAAGAGCATTTTGATGCTTGAATCCAAGAGAAACAGTATCTAGCCAACCTACTATCTTAACTGCAATCAATGGCATTTAGGCTAAGAAGCACTGAACAGCACTAGATGTCTCTTCAAAACATCTGTTGCCAAGGCATAGAGGAAGCCCAAGCCATAACATGGAAGCCCCGTAAGTTCTTTATCTTTCCACAAGGAGATATGCCTATGCCTAGTGACCAGAGCAGATGGTCTCATTCAATTTCACTTCCAGTCTAGGCCACAAGTTTTCTGTGTGATGGTAAGTTGTTTCACTTGTCTGTGCTTTAGGAATTGCTATTTCTAATTGCTGGATATTCAGAGAATTACAGTGTTAAAGGTGTGGGGCAACTTTAACACTTTACCTTGCAATGAATGCTTTACCTAAGGAGATCTTCATATCAGTATTAATACAATATACCACATACCTTTCATTAGACACATGGGAGGATGACACACAGTATTTTGATTTTTTAGATATTTAGCCTCATTTAGATAAAAATACCTTTCATTTTTTAAGAGGTTTTTCTAAACTTGAACTTCTCATAGGGCAAGACCCAGAACCCTTAAAATCAGTCTCTGAGCAAGAGAGGACTTTAGCCAGATGTTGCCTTCACTGGGCCCAGGAACCTCAGCAGAAATGGTAACAGCAGCCTTTCCTTGTCACTGGAGTTGAACCATCTGGACTGTGCTCTACGAAAACTTAGACTGGTGCTCTACAAAAGCTTAGCTGAGATTGCAAAGAAGTGGACAGATTTTGTCCCTTCTCTATAATTTTTGAGCCTCTATATATCATCTTCTAGACCAATGAATGCCAAAATACTCAGAAAATCATACGGTAAGCTTGGGCTTACTAGCAAAATTTTCATTCATACTTTCCCATCCTCTGCAGCAAGACTTGAATGCGAGACATCAGTGGAATTTAGACCTACGACCTTCCAAATATTCACAAAGAACCCACTTTGAAAGCATCATACACTTCAATCTCAGGACAGCTTCTGTTGTCTTTGGTGTGGTACAATTACTAAAATAAGATGGTTGGAATGCCTTTCCATGTATTAACACAGTTGTACCACGCAGTTCTGTAACATGCACCTGGCATCAAATCTACCTTTGGTTATGGTTTTAAACAAACCAAATGACAGGCTTATGAAGCTAGTCTAAGTCTCAAATATGAATCTTTATTCCAAATAGTAGCTATTTATCTCATGCTTTGTTGGGGGCAGGGGAAATAGAAACATTTTCTTTTTATAGCTACAACTTTGGTTTTCATGACATCATCAAAATGCATTGGAATTTAGCTTCTCTTCTTTCAGTACTTTAAAAAAAGATGGAAGGGGGAAGGAGACAGGAGTTTATGTTACATACCTCTCTAATATGCTGTCATTTGTAATAGTTTTAGAATTAAAAATAAGAACCAAAGATAATTTTAAGGGAAAAGTCTCTACAAAGGATTTTTCATTTATTGACTGATTAACACACATGTTCACACAAGTTAGAGAAACAGTTCTGTTTTATTTTAGACATAAATAAGTTGCTTTATACCAGTCATATTAGGGGAAATTTGGGGTTTTAAAAAGTAGGATTTTTGTCTTTCTGCAGGCATTTCCAATTGGCCATATTTTCCTTTCATAATTTTATCAAGTAATACTTTTCTGACGCTAATCATCTTCCTTCAAATATTGGGTAATTTAGAATGGTGAAAAGATGAGCTGTGTTGTTCTTTGACATCTAGATTCACATATAGTAGTGTGTATACTACCCTAAATCCTTCAAGATCTGAATGAGAAGCTTCTGGTGGACATGTATATTGCTCTATAGAAGTATGTATCTTACCATTGTGTTGAGACTGAAGATTCCCAAAAATGAAGTTGAGTTTTAAAAATCAGGGGGGGATTTTTGGAAATATGGAAAAGGACAGGGACTCTACTAGTCAGGGAGAGAAGAGAGCTATCTATCTACTGAGTAATGATGCCGTGAATGGCAATCTACTCTATTAAAATTTAATTGGCAGGATAAAATAATAAAGTATTAACCTGAACTATGAGGCTGTTTTAACATATGAAGGGAAAAGTACCTTTTCTTAGGGTTTAATGAGTTTAACATCTGCCTGTAGCTTAACTGATATGGAGAGCTGGGCTTTCTTCATACTTAAAATAAAATGTTGCTGCAACTATGTGTAAGTGCTTCCACTGAACTAAACCCAAATAATCTGAGTTCTCTGTGAAAAAGAATTGTCACAATTCATAGTGAAGGTGGGGAGTTAGAATACACAAAGGAATTTGGGAGTAACTCAGAAAGTTTTGGGTTTAGGAACTTAAAAATAAGAGGAGGTGCCGTTTTCTTTAATTACCTTCTCCAATCTGCATTTTATTTTGACATTTGGTATCTCTCCATACTTAAAATATACATGGGTATGATCCAGAGGGTGAAAAAAGTTATTAGAAAGGGGCCTGCAGTAGTTCTTACCGTAGACTGAAAAGTATGTTACTGCCCAGAGAAGGATGCATTGTTCTGGTTAAACAGAGCAAATAAATATTTGTAATCTCAAGACTTCTGTGACTGATATGTAAATGTGTTAATACACATTCTTATCTTGGATAGAAATAAAAGGAAGATTGTTCCTTTCAGCATAAAGCAGACAGTTCATGCAGCTTTATAATTAAGATGTTAGATACAACCTAATGAAGTTAATATAATGAAATTGGTGTTAATATTTGTAAATAAAATCACCTCCAAATCTTGTGTCTAGAGGACAGGAAACTAAGAGCAGCAGTTCAGTAGTGTTCATCTGTTAATGAAATTCAAGAGAAAATAGTGGCATGTATTTTTGAACCAATCTGACTTGCACTGTGTTGTGCACGATAAACTTGATTAAGGCACCATCCTTGAAAAGCAGTTATGCAACTCACCAGAAGTGGTTTGTATGGTTAATACCTTCAACAGTAAGCAGTCAGTTATGTTCTTGAGACTTGCAAGCCTTTGTTCAAAATCTGAAAAAATTTGGCTTAAACCACAAAGAACAAAGAAGATAGACAATCTGTCAAAATAAATTATGTATCCTACCTTGGCAAGCATTAAATTAATGCCCTCCCCCAAATCCACACAAACATAATCTGTCAAGGTCATTCTTGCTTCTCAAGGCCTTTCATAGTGCAAACATGCAGAGCATGTGAAGTCAGCTAGGTTTTGGACCTGACAATGTTTTTAGGTTACATCAGCACGATGAAATGCAATAATCAAAATTAAAACTCCAAAATATAAACCCAATCTATTAAAGAAGCAGCATATATATGTTATACGTATATCTATAGTATGTACATGTATTTGTATTACATGCAAATTAACTTAGCAAATGTCAAAGATGACCAACTAATACAACATCTATTTTCTGTGATTTCAGATTCTGAAAGAAAGAAGGTAAATATGCAGAAAGCAGAGGATTTATCTACTATTGATTTATTGATAGGTGAGATTTGTTAGTCTCTACAATCATAAAAATGTAAATGAACTGAGTGTAGAGAAGGAAGCTGTGCTACAGAAGAGCAAGAGCCCTATGAATGATAAATAAATGCCAGGAACAGCAATCAAATTCAAGAAGCAGGTTTATACCATTGAATATATAGAATTTTTTTAAAAATACCTTTTTATCAGTAAATCAGATCTCAAGAAAAGTAAGACATTTGTTCTGCAAAGATAGATTTTATTTCATTGTATTTCTTTTGGAGTCAGCTGTTCATGCAATATAAAGGTAAGATGTTTGGTTTTAATATCAACCAAATACTAAGACTGAAAAGATACTTTCCTCAGAATTTTCCAGTGCAATCTTCCTTTTTCCAGAAACTGCCTGGGAAATGTTTTTGTGACTCCTGGGCTCTTATTTACTTATGTATGCACAGAAGAGAAGATTGTTGTAGCAACCCAGTGTTGAAAATATTTTGTCTCAGCATAGGCAAATGTCTACTACTCATGTCCAGATCACCTGGCTTTGGAGGACGTTTAGTTTAGATCACAGCTTGGGACACTGTGATTAAGTAGCTTTGGAAACACCATTCTCAGGGACTGGCACTGCCACACAAGCAATAAAGTAGTGTTGCACCTACTAGAAGTGCTGGGGGGAATAATTAAATTAAATTTAAGAGTTTAGGAAAAAAAATATGTGGCCTTTTCTAAAAAGGTGGGTATGGTAAAGATCTGACTGTTTGTATATAAAAGATCCCACAAATATCTTCAAGAACTGTGGACTCCCTACCATCATTACAGCAAAAAGCTATTTGATTCACTTCTGCCATGGTGCCAGAAAATTGACAGTCTTGGCATAAAGGTGACGAACTAGGCACTAATGTTGCTGCTGAGTTTTCTTATTCCCTCTGACAGCTGTAAGCGTCTTGGCAGGTCTGCCTGATGGATTTAGGAAGAGGAACAGCACTGCCACCACTGCTAGCCACATTGAATGGAAGCATACAGACAATATTACTAGAGGGACAGGGTGGGGGAACAGAAATAAAAAGGATGGAGAGAATGTGTCAGGCTGGATGCCATTACTGCACCCAGAAATGATTATTCAGATCCTCCACTCTGTGAAGGGTGTTCTTGCCAGCTCTTTGCCTGTCTGATGACTATTCAGGGAGTCAGTTTTCCAGTGGTAGCTGTCAAATTGTGTCGCTCTTGTCTGCTCCTCTTCTACAGGATTCTCATAAGGCTTGTGTGGCATGTGCTGAGTATACTGATCATGCGAGACTGTTGGTTCGCAGCCCACAGCCATGCTGAGACACACCAAGACAACTTGGCTTTGTTTTTACATTTGCTGATGGTTGAACATTTATGCTGTTGTCATGTTACTGTCCTCTACTAGCTGCAGTTTACTGTTGGTACTGTATGATTCTGCTTCTGGCAGAAGAAGGATGTCAGAGCAGCAGGCAGAGAAAAAGAATAACTGCAAGTTTGGTCCTCTTCAGTGGAAGGGAGGAAGTGGTACTTCTTCCATCCTTACTCTTCACATTCCCTTTCAGTAGGTTGCTATATTGTCCTTAGAGACAAAAATAAGAGTGAAACTCTTGCATCTGTTCCCTTGTAATATGGAAATCTATAGCTTCCAGTGGAGAGAAAAGCTTCCTCAGTTTATTAACACTTTTGCTTATGCCCCATGCATTTGTCTCACAGAAAGAATAATAAGCACCTAGGCTGAAAGAGACATTAACAGCCAGTGGTAGCAGTAGGGTAAAAGAAAACTAAGCCATTGCTGGTTTCCTGAGCCTGAAATGGTATGGTTGCTTTCCCCTGGAGAGGGAACAGATAGTTGTGCTTACAATAGATGTAACTGCTGTTCTGGGTGAGAGCTATGTTGTGAATTTAGCAATCTGGAAGAATATAAGAAAAAGAGCTGACGGCTGCAATAATTTTGGTAACCCTTCATAAGTGATGTATGAGAAGAGCTTTAACAGGTCTTGCTCACTTCATTACTACACTTCCTTTGAGCAAGGAAGCACCTGGAAACTCAATAATATTAAATCCCTCAGCCTGGTGTCAGGCCTGAGGTAGGTAAATATATTTGTTACCCAGTTACAGTTGGAAAAAATTTGAGACATGAAAGGATGGTGACTTATCTGAGGTCAGAAAAATCCTCTGTAGCACAGCCAGGAAGAATATCCAAATTAGACATCAAAGTATCACTATTTTAAAGACTACCTGAGGTCATAAACTGAACTTCTTTTAGTAGTTAATGCAAGATGTACAAACTAGTGACAAAAAAAATCAAGGCAGCAGATAGACTTCAGCTACACAAGGACTGAAATCTAGCTTGCTGATCACTCTGTCCTTGTCTGTCTTTCATACTTAAACTGCAAACTCTTTGGGAACAGATCACCTTTTTGCTTTGGATCATATGGTGAATAGACCAAAAGATTTCCCAGTTCATGAGCAGATGCTACAGGAAGAAAACTGATAACTGTGATAAATGTGACTAGACAGTGCAGGGCTGTTAAAAGAAACATCAGTATTGTTAGTCCTTAAAAAAAAAAAAAAAAAAAAAAGAGAGAGAACTGTTATTATGTGCTTTGGTAGAAGAAGAAGGTTTGAGAACAGCTCTTATATAATGTGTCTGACACCTACGTCAAGATAATCTTAAATTTTGTGGATCCAAAATACATTTTTAACAAAAGTTCAGTTCTGTGTGAACTGAAATGTGAGGGAAGAAATCTTTAAAAACATTTCCCATGGAAATCAGTGCTGAAATTAATAGGTAAACCAGCAAGAAAAAATACCTAAAATAACAGTGAGACCAGACATTCCCAGTGTCTGAACTAAACCCACAGAATTCCCTGTAAGAGATTCTGGTTTTACCTGGCTTTCTCTCTCCTGAAAAGTGATAGGGCATCCTGATTTTCTGAGGTGGAATTTCTTCTAAGAGGCACACTTGTTATGCTATGAAGTAGGAACTGGGCATCAGCAAGATGGCAAAGTATTTCTACAGGCAACAGAGACAGCAGCAGATTTTCAGCAGGTCCTAGGAAAAAAGTATGAAAAGGACCCAGACTCTACATCCTCTTTTAGTTACTTGACTTCTCCATTACAGAGAGGAGTAAACAGGAAAGGATTATGGCTTAGGAACAGGTTTGTTTTCCCCTTCTCACAATGGAAAGAATTAATGGAAGATCAATGTGGGGATAAGTCTACTTAGAAGAACAAGATGTGGAGAATCTAGTTTGTATACAGTACTAAAGCACTTTTTGCATGTTTAGTCAAGACCAGAAACTATGGACTTTATTATCACTCATATTGATTCTGTTTGTGGATGATGATGCCTAGGTTATGCATTCAGGGGCACGTCAGATTCCTATCTCTTGCATGTTGAAAATTGTTGGTTATTCATGACACTGTTACAGGTTTTGTGCAACAAGGAAACTCCTTGGCTTGCAAAAACTTAGTGTGTTCCCAAACAGAAGTTTCTTTGTGTACAACAGTTGATGTTCCAAATGTTGCACGATGCTAATTTGAGGCCAAAGGCTTCTGTTTCATAACAAACCCTGGGTGCTGCTACTTACGACTTAGGGGAAACAGGCCCACTGAAAACTGCTAAAAGTCTCATCTTACCCTCCAGAGCTTTATTTTAGATAGGCTGAGAAATAATCTGTGCAAGAGGTAACAGTATCCTTCAGACCTCTTCAGTAAATTTTACGCTTTTTACAATCAGATCAACTCACACAGATTAAGTGCAAAAGGATTCAGTTACTGATTTCAGAATTTAATACTTCTAATAGACCTGCTATATTGTGCATAAATCTATGATGTTACATACAGGCATTGCATTACCTAGCGTTCTGGAGTGAGGCGTGGCAGGTGTTTTCTCATTTGCCACCGTGCAGCCCTGGTCAAGGCAGAGTGGAGAAACATCCATTTGAAACAATAAGGTGAATATTATGATCATAGTCAAAATGTAATTTATTATAGTCAGACATTGGGATAAACAGCCCTTATAAGGCATGCCATATATTCTTTAATGACTAGTGAGGTGTTTCCACTTTCCATCTTATCCAAAAGTAATTCAAAGTCTTGATAGTGCTGCCCTTACTCAAAAGACAAAGTCATGCCTTAACAGGGATGGTGACAGCACTTATCCACACTTAATTATGTCTTACACTGGTGCCTCCCACTCCCTGGATTTCACGTTTTGCCCTGTTCTTACCGCTTTCCAGAAAGCATTTCACCTCAGTGCACATGCATATTCCTCATTACCCCATTGCCACTCTGACATTTTGCCTTGAATTTCCCAAGTTTCTTTCTCCTTTAAGCCTTCTTGGAGCCTTGGCACTCTGAGAGAAGTGTCCCCTAGGACTCTACATATGAAAGGATGCATATGCACTCTTATCTCCTAGATTTACTTTTATTAGAGGTTTGCTTTTTCTTCTCTGTATTCTTTTCTAACCAGCTGCTATTCAAAGCTGTATTCCTCCTCTGTGTGACCAGTGTTTACTAAATTCCTAAAGCTGTTTTCTTTTTCTGTTTAGAATACTTTAAAAGCATAGGGTTGTTTGGTTTGGTTTGATTTGGTTTGGTTTGGTTTGGTTTGGGTTTTTTCTGTGAATGGCAGAGAGGAATATTTGAAAAGATATAACAGTGCACTGTTTGTTGGGTTTTTTTCCTACCGAAGACTAGAGGATACTGTGTACGTGCATGTTACACTGCCAACAACTGGTAATAATTTGAGTTCATTTCAACCATCTGCTTCAGAATTTGCAGGAAACTAATCTCATGCTGCTTCTACACATACTTTGCTCTGTTCTTCCCTGCATTTAGTAACATACTTGACAATAAGGCTTGGTTTAGGAATCTTCCAGAAAACTGTCCCTAATTTATAGTAGAGGCTTTAAATAAGTGTCAAATTCTATCTTTGTGAAATTCAGAATTAATTTCTTTTTAAATGTACAACCCTGAGTTGTACAAGAGGATATTTAGATGAACTGCTTATCCCAAAGGTACCCTACTTACAAGATGACAATGAACACTACTGACTTTCTCACAGCATCCCTCACTGAAAAACCTTCATAAGGGTAGTTACAGCATGGCATCTTGACAGACCACCTAAGGGATTCACTCAGTGTGACCTTGAGGCCATGCACATACTGATGCTATTCTGGAGTTACATGGAGTATAGTCTCCTCCGGCTTTTGCTCTTGCAAGTCTACAGGGAAAGATCTCTTCTAATCTGCTCGTCACACCCTTCAGCAAAGACTCTACATCTAGGTCAGCATCTGATCACATATGTAAGGCAAGAAAGAATCTGCTTTTGTTAGGAGGTACTTCTCAGTCAACTAGTGCTTCCGATCAAAGCAGTGATCCCAGCAAAGTGACCATACTAATAATCATTGCCAAGGTGCTTAGTTAATGTTACACTTGGGGAATAGCAAATTCTGAGGAATAAGCCCAAGATATTCAGCTAAAGAAAAGTGCTTTGACTTGAGTGACTTCTACTGTATCCAAAATTACACCGTCCTGAAAACAACCTGGTATGCAGTATGACATTTAGTTTTCCTTTCCTCACCTCAGTTTAAGTCAGCATTCCAACAGGTAGGTTTGTTTAACGGCATCTTTCTGACAGCAGTGTACGCCCTTTTGCTCTTGCAAACCTACAAGTTCCCTCTCCGCAGCTCGGAGGTTGAAAGCAAAACCACCCAACTGAGGTCGAGTGGAAACCTAGACCAAGAGAAAATTTTACTTGGCCCTCCCCAAGGTTCGGGTCATGTGACGAGTCTCCTGTCTTTCTTCTCTCTCCCAATCTGTTGGGAAACAGCCGCAGCTGTTCTGAACTAGATGTGCACACGTACACGCGTGGGGAAACGAGTGTGCTCCGACGAGACATTAACGCTTCTGGGCAGTTACAGACATGGAAAAGTATCTGAGGACGGGTGAGGCGGCGCCTGCCAAGTGAGGGCAGCCCAGAGAAGGACGCGGAAGGCTGCAAGCAAGGATGCGCACTGAATTTTGTGCTGCCCCCGCAGAGGAATGAGCAGGTAAGCTCGGGCACAGCAGCGATTTCCCGGCGGGCCGCCGCAGCGCAGCAAGGCACCGCAGGCATTCCACTGCCTCCTCGCTCCTCGGCCGGCTCCCGGGGAGGACGTCGCCTGGGGAGGTTGCGGGGGTGCTGGGGAGAGGGCGCACACGGCCGGGGCGCGGCGCCGCCCGGAGCCGGCCCCGAGTTTCGGGAAGAGCTTCCCCGCGCCTCAGCTCCCCACAGGGCGGCGGCTGGACCGCGCCGCCGCCCCCCGCCCCGGGGCCGCCGGAGCCCCCGGCGCTCTCCCACACGTGGGAAGGGCCGCGTGGGGGCGGGCACGTCCTCCCCGCCCGGCGCCTCTGCCGGCTCTCGGGCGCGGCACGGCACGGCACGGCACGGCACGGCACGGCACGGCACGGCCCGTCCTGTCCTGTCCTGTCCCGTCGGTCCGCGGGCGCGGGCCGGGCCCTGCCCCCGACGAGCGGGCGTGGCGCACGGCAGCGGGCGCGACTCCCTCCGACGGCCAACACCTGCGCGGGGGCGGGCGGGGAGGGGTGGGGCACCGCGCGGCCCCGCCCCGCTGCACCTACCGGCGGCTGCACCTACCGGCGGCTGCCCCGCCCCGCGCCACCCGCCGCCACCAATCCGCACCCGCGTCCCGCCCCCTTCCCTACGCCGTTTGCGCAGGCAGCGCTGTTTCCGCAGCGAGTCGGAGCGCTGTCTCCCCCCGGTCCTCGGGAGCCCGATGTGACCCGCCAGAGAAAATGGCGGCGGCGGCGGGGAATCGCACCTCGTCGTCGGGACTATCCTCGGGCAGCGGCGGGGAGGCGGCCGCCGCCGCCGCCTGCGGGAGCTTGAAGGGCGGCGCGGTCGCGGGGAGCGTCGCGGGGAGCGGCGGGGGGCTCCCGCGGGAGGCGGGCGGCGGCTGCCGGGAGCAGCGCTCTGACTGGAGGCGGAAGCAGCTGCGCAAAGTGCGGAGCGTGGAGCTGGACCGGCTGCCCGAGGCGCCCCTCTTCCTCGCCGCCGCCCCGGCCGCCGCCGCCGCCTCCTCCTCCTCCTCCTCCTCGCCGGAGCCCCCTGAGACGCTGCTGCTCCACTACCTGCCTGGGCCGCCGCGCTCCAGCCCCGCCAGCCCGACTGCCTCCCCCAGCCGCTGCGCCGAGCTCCTGGAGCCGCTGCCGGTGGGGAGCCCGACGGGGACCGACCCCGCAGCGGGGCGGAGGATGGAGCCGTCCCACCCCGCGAGGTGAGGGGGCGCCGGGGGGTGGGTGGGCAGGGCTCGGCCCCGGGCGGCGGCGGGTGACAGCGGCGGGGCTGTTCCCGCGGGAAGGGCTCGGGGTGCGCTGCGGCGCCCCGTTCCCCCCCCCCCCCGCCCCCGGGCGCCGCCTGGCCGCGGGCTGGCAGCGGATGCGGGGGCGGCGGGAGCTGCCCGCGGGAGGGAGTGCAGGGCTGGGGCGCGGCGGACGGTCCTCGCCCGGCGCCTTCCCCCGCGGCGCGGGGGCACCTGGTGCGTGGCTGAGGGAGGGGAGGCGAGGCGAGGGGTGGCGGTCGGACCGGGCCGGGCCGCCCCGCTGGCCGCAGCTGTCAGCGGCGCGGGGCCCGGTAGCCGGCGCCGGAGGAGTGCGGGAGCCGAGCCGCGGGAGGCGGCGGGCGTGTTTGTGGGGGTGTTTTTGTGTTTGACTTCTGCCGCAGTGCCGAAAGGCTTTGAAGTGTGAGCCCGGGGTGGCGGCGGCCGCGGCCGGGGCCGGGTGTGTCAGCCGCCGGGGCTCGGGGCGAGCGGCGCCGGGCAGGGCGCGGGCTGCCCACCGTTCGGGCGGCGGCTGTGCTGCTGCTTCGGGCGCTCACCGAGCACCTGACCGCCCCCCGCGCTCTCCTAGCAGTTCGCTGCACAAAACTGAAAAAGGACTTCTCCGAAGTCTAATTTCAGTTTACGGCATCGTGATATTGCAGAACTGATTTATTTATTTCTTGGTAAGGTGAGGAAGGCTTTCGAACATAATGCCCTCTCTCTTTTCCCAAGAGAAAGTAAGTTTGTGGTGGTTTCGTCTAGGTGATACCTCTCAGTGGTTTAATTTAGTGCCCAAGTGGGTTTAGTTCATATTTGCCTTCTGTATGCATTATTTGATAAATCCATTTTCTTAAGTTTTTATAGAGTTGCCCATATTCTGCCTATTTGACAGGTGTAGAATTCAAATAGGATGAGAGCAAACTCATGCTGGTGGTGAAGCAGCTTAAGTACTTCAGAGCGGTCTGTGTGTGGGAAGGCACTACAGTAGTGACAGTGTAATTCAGATGTGAAGTTGACAATGTCATAAAACCTTACAAGAAATCCATATATGATGTGGAGTGTGTAGTTTAAGGACTTAGTATTAACATCCGAGGACCTATTTTAATGCTGCCTTACAGTTTGCTTGGCTAATTATTTAAACCTCATAAGAAATCTAGTTTCAGGTTGGACACATGACTCTTGTATTCTTTTCAGTTATGTCTTATGTCAGTTAAACCTCAAGTATATTTTTAAAGGTTCACTTATCTTGGGACTGCTATAATAACTGTTTTCTAGACCGATGTCCTGTTTATATGAATTCTCAGTGATTCAGATTTTGGTATATTTCTAGGGCAGTGTAAAAATACTTAATATGGTGTGGTTGTAACAGGTAAGAAATGCCTCTGTACTTACAGAAGGATTAGTGGGAAATCTTCGGTGTTTGTGGGGGGGAATAATGTATGAATTTTAGCAAGTAACTTGTCTTTTTATGACTCTTAGTACCATCTTTGTTGCTATCAAGTAATGAAATTATAATGTACTGTATCTCGTAATTGTAAACAATTTCATGGCTTTCAAGGAAAATGAAGAATCACTGTCAGAACATGTTTAAAACAACTTGGAGTCTTATGGTGATAGCAAGTGGGAGTTAGGCTTGATATTAGAGGTTAAGGAAGGTCAGTATATCTATGCTGAAACATGGAGTCCCTCCTTGCTATCAGTCCCACAGCAGCAATGACAGAGCAGCTGTGGAATTTTTTCCTTTCACATGGACAGTTTTGCTTAAAGTACCTGCATTTGGACAAGACAGTGTGTTGAGTCTGTGTACAAGTTAAAACCCTTCTCCTAAATGCTCTTTGACATTTGACTAGGAATGTTAACAAATCATAGAAAATACTGAATGCCAAGTGCCTTTCTCTTTAGTATTTTAGTGAGATGGTCTACTTTGAATTTATCATAAGTACAGTTGAAAATACATGGCAACATTAATAGTGATTGTTCTTCAGAAATGACCTATAAATGCTCATGTAGAGTATCGCAGTAATTCTCTGTCGTGTTACCAGTAAACAGAAGTTAGATAAAATACTTAATTTGTCAGGCCATATCAAGAATTTAGAACATCTTTCTGCCCTTATAATAATACTAATTGACTTGTTCTAGCCAAAGGAGGGGGGTTAATTTGTGAGTAACAGCGTATCACACATTAAATTTGTGCATGCAGCTGTTGCCCAGACATGTATTAAGAGGCAAACTGAAGGACATAATCTAAATAATGTATTCTGTTTTGTTTTTAAATACAGTAGTTGTACTTCCCTGTAAGGATCTACTGTTAGTTAAAAGATACTGTGCTTGCTCCAAAGTCCCCCTATCAGTCTCTTTGGTATTACAGTTACTTTCTTTTTAAATAGATTTTCTGTTTATGCTGGGAGACCTGCATGAGCCTCAGAATGAAGCTGAGGAGGGAAATTGACTCTGCTGTTAAGTCCTAAATGTAAATATTACCTTTTTTTCTTTAATCTCTCAAGCATTCTGCTTGTCACAGCAGTAGAGGAAACTTTTTCACTAAAAGCTGTGAATGTTGTAAGCTTTTTAAATCACAAGGAGGAGGAGGAGGAGGGAGTTGTTTTACTAGGAAATGCATCTTCAACATAAAGCGCTTCAAATCTGTTATCCCATATCTATACTGACAGTTGATTTGGTTTATATAAAAAGATCCAAACAGTGAGTTCAATAATAACTACAATATCATTTATTGTAACTTGAGGGAAATTCATGAAGGCGAAATGTAGCTCCTTCTCTGTGACCTTAACAATGTTCTTTTAAAACATTCAGACCCTTTAAGTGATGTTTATTTGTGTCTGAAATTGATGTAGATGACTTATAACTAATCCTATACTAGGGCATGTAATACTACCGTAACTGTGTTTTTATAAACATGAAAAGCAGGAAATGCTGTAATTCATCTCCTCTGCATACAGTAACCATGTACTATGTGACTTGTGTGAAAATTGTTTGAATTTGGAAATGTATATGCTAGATATGGCATAGATCAGATAGTTCAGCTGCAAGACAACCTTTGTAGATATTTATACTGTGTTTTCTGCAGTTGCTGTTTGACGCCTGCTAGAGACACCAAAGACACGCTGTGAGATTGGAGTTTTGACTGTATGTACAAGTGTACTAGTAAAAGCTCATCAGTTTCAGCTCTGCTTATTAATTTGTAGCACCTTTGACTTTCAAAGGAAGGCATAAATGTTTTAACAGAGCGCTAGACTGGGCAGTGGAGTAGAAATAGAGGGAGAGCCGGTACAGTGAAAGCACAGTGTGTGTGGCCAAGGTTTGACTTGCTCTTTTTTTTTTTTTCACTTAAATGATGGTAACTTTCTCTGTTCATGTTGTCAAAATGTAGTTAAGATAAAAAAGATAGCTTATGATTGACCTTGGCTATTCTTAGCTAAGGTAAAATACAATTTTATGTGTTTTAACCAAGTGCATAATGCTGGATATTTTTAACTGGCTGCTTAAATAAGCCACCAAATTTTCTTCTTCCAGTTTGAGCTGGATACTACTGTGAGAGAAAATTCACTTCCTACCTATTCTGTGCTCTGTGGCTTGAGAGTACTTTTGGAAGAGGGTCACCCTCTACTGTGTCTGATTTTTATCGCTCTTAGTTATTGCAAGTGGTAGGGTTCTGCTTAAATGGTCTGATCTGGTATGGCAGTTTCTTTGTTCCTATGCAAAGTAAATAGATTGTAGCTAACTAATCTGGAGCTTTCTGTCTCATTGGATTTAGTGATACTAAAGGTTTGGTCTCCACTGTCACTCAGTAGTCCCAGTACTGCTCAGTGCAATACCTGTGTGCAATTGTGCCTTACCCAAAGTTCGAACGTGTAGAGTACAAGATTCGAAGATCAGGTTTTCCTTCTATATGATGGGTTTGAACTTCACAAGATCTTTTAGGGTGCTAATGCATTTGTTGTCATTTGGAGTAAAGAAAGGTAGCAGTGCAAAAGTTTATCCTGGTGCAGGGGAGGATGAGGCGGGAGTGGAAACAAGTGGCTGAGGGTGGGGTGACTGTGGGAATGCTTCTGTTGGCTTTCACTGGCTTCCAGTATTGGTGAAACTCGGCTTAAGCTTGTTTAAAATAGAAATTATACATTGCCATGTAGTTGTTCTTTAAACAAACTTGTAAAGCTAGTTTTCAGCAGCAGTGGTGATAAGAGAAGGTATCTGGTTTGAGTTCTGAGTTTCTAATGCTAATCTCGGTGTTCTCTGAGGATTCTCTACAAAGACGCAAGGCTTGTCTTATTTTACTTTTTATCTCCTCTGCTCTTACTTAAAACTCTAGAATTACAGTTCATTCTTTTGCTTGAGGCAAAGTGGATAGAAAGCCTTTAACAGGGCTTCATTACTTGTCTAGGTGACTAGGACAACGTGGTTAAGTGCAAAGTTGCTTTCTATTGCTTCCCTCTCTTTTTAATCTTTACCCGGAGGCTGAGTGTGTTGCCTGCAGGACGCTTCTGATTTCCTGCCTCACCACACTGCAGAACCGGAGAATCCTGCTCGGTGGTGAATAGTCTTGATTATTTTTTTTCCTATAAGGTATGTTTGGGGCTTTGGGGTTTTTTGTTTGTTTCTTGGTTTGGGGGATTTTTTGGTTTTGGTTGGGTTTTGGTTTTTTGTGGGGGGCTTTTTTGTGTGTGTGACTTTTTTTTTTAAGATCAGTTTTGTTGGATCTTGACTGAAAAATGTCCTGAAAAAACAGCAGCTCTATTTACTTGATACTTAAGACTCATTTGAAATAGGGAATTGTTTACCTTCTGTCTGGAAACTGATGAAATACTTTTCAAATTGTCTTAATAAAAGCTGATAGAGCCATCACTCCCTCTCAGTTTTGCTCAGAAAAGTCCCAATTCTTTGATAGTGCTTTCAACATCTGATGACTAAGGATTTGAAGGTGTTTGCAAAAAGTGGTTTTTTTCCTTTTCTTTAAATTTAGAATGTCATCAAGTTTCTCTGAGATTAAACTGCAATTCCAGTCTACCTTTGTTTCACACTGTCTCCATATAGTTCTTTTGTGTCCTTGAAGTATAAACTATTCACATAATTCATGGAAATATAATATAATACTGTTTGTTCTTATCTCTCTTATCCTAATACTCTGATTTGTAGTGGAATGGCTGCTAATATACTTATTGTGCCAGGTGACTTCAATTCTTCCCTAGTATTTCTCCAATAGATTTCACACTGCTGTTGATACTGCAGTTCCTTGTAATTTACCCAGGGTCACTGTGGTAGGTGGGAGTAGAGTGCTGGAAAAATGAGTTGCATCTTCTAGACCACACTGATGTCTGACTACATCTGATGTCTTGTTTTCTGAGCTCTTTTCTGTCCTCTTCTTGAGCATCCAGTCATCTTGCTTTTGAGCAAACTGAAATGAGTCTTTGCTCAGCTGTCAGCCATGATGATCAGGTCCTTTTGTGAGCTGGTAGTAACCCTCAAAGGTATGCAACTAATACTCTTTGTTTTGGCCCATGGATGTGCATTTCATTTCACTAATTATTTCTCTCAAAATACCCTCTTACACTCTGAGGATTTTTTATATTTCCTGTATGACTGCCATGCTTGTATCTTCAGGATTGTTTCTTTCAGATACTGAAAGGGCTTAGTGTAAATATTTTAAATGTTAAAGAAAAAAAAGGAATTTGCAGTAATACCAAATTGAGAAACAGTTTTGTTTTTTTTAAACAAATTGTCCGTGTTACCTCCCATTCTACTGCCAATAAATGCCTGCATAATTTTATTTTGGTAATTTTTCATCTTCCGTAAAAGGGAAGCTTCAAAGCTCAGTGGATAATAGGGTCTCCCCATTACCTTCAGGTAATATTTAACTGTTCTGCATCTGGAGAGGCATACAGAATGCAAATATCTGAAATGTGTGGTGAAACTTGCAGTGACCTCCAGTTTGCAGTTCATGTAGAGTTTGTTGACCTTGTAGATTAATACACTCTAGCAGGCAAGTGTTTCGTTATTGCTGTGGTTAAGACAATATTCTATTAAATTATGAGTACCTTAATTTCTAGGTGCTGAATATGTACTTTGAAAATCCATGTGTAGTCAGTGACAGTTTTCTCAGTTTATCAGTACTTTGCACTCTTATTTTTACTACTTTAATGTTTTTAGACTGTGGAGTTGCCAGGTATGATACTAACATTCCTTTCAATTTTTTTTCTCTTGTTGCAAGTTTTAACTTTGCCACCAGATATGTAATCAGTATCTTAAATGTTCCCATAAAATACATCTGAAATTTTTCTTATTTTACTAAAGTAAATGTCTCTACAGATGCTTAGCCTATGACTAAAGACTTGTTTGCTTAATGTAAGAAAAATACTGCAGTTATGACTAGCATGGAAGCTCACTAAAACAGTGCTAATGTGTTCTTAAAAATTTGGAAAGGATCTCCCATGTTAAGGATCTGTATTGCCGATTAATTTTGTTGGATTATTCGTATAAATAAAACGTAAGTGATGACTCCTATAGTTGTGTAAAGGTCTTAGGCAGTTCAGACTTGAAATGGAAATGTAAGCAGCTGGTTTTAAATGGAGGGAAGCTGGATGGAGTTTCTCTTAAAACTGTATTAGTATGCACAAGTTTATTTTAAAGTTATTTCAGTAATGTCTGCATATAGTTCCAGAAAATGAGCTCTTCTGTAAATATAGAACAGAGATTAATTTGTTGGGTTTTTAACGAAGTTCTGCATTTAATTTGTAGTGAACAGCTCACTACAGTAGGCTTCCTGATCTCTGCAGGCACATTGGATGTCCCAGCTTGTAGGAAGCACCAGGGCACTGGGGTTTCTAGTATGTATTCCATGGTAGGTGTGGAAACTAGTTCTATGCTACCTAGCAAAGGCAGCCAGGCTCTCTGGCTGTCCTGCAGTGGCGGCTTCTGGCAAGGTCACTGTAACCAACAGAACTAGCTTTCTCTTTGAACCTCCAAGGTTAGGTCCAGGATCTCCTGCACTGGTACGTTCTGTTCCACACAGGCTTGTTAACACCTTCTTCAAACATCTTCTTAAAATTAACTGAGAGTTCCAGTTTCTTCCCCTGACAAGAATTTACTCTGAGTTGCAACTGCATGTTTCTTATCCCTCCCAGAGGCCCTTGGGAGGAAGAGCAGGGGTATGTGGGGAAGAGGTCTTAAAAGACATGCAGATTGTTCTCTGTATTTGTTTTAAGCCAGTACTGCAGGAAGAGGAAGGAGAAGGAGCTCCTTCCCCACCCTAGCCTTGTGTACAAGAAGGCATGAAATGAAACTCCTTAAGCCATGCAGATCTCTGGCAAAGAGCAATGCAGATAGTCTTTAGGGCTGTCATTTTAGAAGTGCACTGTGCCAAACTGGTACAGAAAGTATTGGATGACTGATCTTTTTGGTTTCGCTCACTGTGAAAATTGAAATGCAGACTGACAGACTGCATTTTTCTGTGGGAAGCAGGCAGGTAATCGCCATCAGGGAACTGAGTAATAAAATATTTTGGATTAAGCTAAGATGTCTTCCATCTGTGCAAAGCTGTAAGGTGCTTTCATGTAAGGATGTGTTCAGTATCGTAAACCAACATACACTGATATGCTTAGCAAGCTGAGCGAGGAGAAATATTAACAATTGGCAAACTGTTTGGCTTAGGTGATAGAGGGCAACTTAGAATTGCTGTAGTGGGTTACTGTGGTGTAATGCCTGATCATTGCTTTCAGCTGCTGCTGCAGGTCAGTATGCCTCCATTCAAAATCGTTACTTTTGTCACTCATTTCAACTATATTGTTGGTAGTGAAGGATTCAATTCTTAAAAAGAAAGCTTTTTCCTCGGTTAGGTACTTCAAAGCCAGATGGGTCCAAGTAACTCTTGGGAATGGAAAACATGGGGGAAAGGGTTAGAAAGCAGCAAATCAGTAAAATAAACAAATGTGAAGTGTTTGCTTGTACCTAGGGTGCTCATAATTTCAGGCCAAGTTTTCTTCTGTCCACAATAGAAGTCAGGGTTTGTAGACTGCGGTCTGCAGATTTTCCTACAAATTCTGTTTCTTTTCTACAGTAGAAGCTGAACTTCCCTTTCTGAAGAAAAAAAACAAAACAAAACAAAAAAAAATTGCTGGAAGGCTTTGAGCTGAAGGTTGCCCTACGAGATGTCCATGAGAAAGGTCTTGATGACATCTCATTCAAATGTTTACTGTCTCTACCAGATACATCAGGATCAGTAACTTTCCTTGGGTGTTGCTCCTGGGATACGTTACATAAGTTTACTAATAACATCACAAACCTTTGTGAAAACTCTGGCATTTCTCAGAAAGGTACTCTCTTTAACCAAATCCTTCCCCTAATTTCTGTAATTTATGATATTAAACTAATGAAACAGTTTAATGTTAATCTTTCTAAACTTGTTTGGACTATAATTATACTTGGTCTTGAAATTGTTACTAACACTGAAAATTTTGAAGTATAGATTAGCTCTTTAGAAAGTTACATGTACTTATGTTAAGAGGACCAGTGCTACTGTATCTTCAGTTTTGTCTTTTAAGCATGTGGTTAAGTTCCAGCATGTTCAGGTGCAATGGTAAACTATCTTGTCCTGGTAAATATGCCAAAGTATATAATTCCCCTTAGTACCTCAGCAGAAAATTAGTATGATCTACTGTTTGCTTGTTTTGACCTGCTCTGAGCTGCATGTTTGTGGCAGTATTATATCATTCTGCCACTAGTGAGGATGCCCAGCAAAGCCAAGTGGGGAAGGACAATTGCTTTGGTATTTTGAAATCAGCTATGTATGAATTACGTTCCTGTATTTTAAAATTGAATGCAAATGGTAATATAGGTCCAGTGCCAGGGCAGGCCGCTTCTAGACCCTGGGAATCAAGACTGCAGGGGAGAGCACAGCCAGAATTTTTAGGCTTTTGGCTTCCCTTTAGCCCACAGGGTGGACTGCCGAGGAGCTAGCAAGGGGAAGTGGTAGGAAATCTGCCAGCTTCTACCACATAGGCAAAGTTCTTCAAGAGCTTCATCAGAATGGGTCTCTGACTCTTTCCAAATTGACAAATAACTTTTTTAGAAGTATTTCTTTCCAAGCAGCAACTTAGCTCTATGAGTTTCTAACGCCTTTAAAGTACTCGCATGTGCGTAAGTAGTTGAGACCTAAATAACCATAAATAGCTGGGACTTAGACAAAAATACAGGTTTTAATCTTGTAAGTGAGCCTGTAGTAAAACACTTTATGCAATGGTGGAGCCTTATAGGCTTTACTGGTATTCTTTGTGAGCAAGTGTTCACTTCTTGTGTATCTATCCCATTTGTGATATTGGTGCCTTAGGCTGAAATAAAGCAAGATTTATCACTGAGTAGGTACAACTTCTGTAATCAGGGTTTTGTTCAATGAACCCCAATTCAGAGGAAAACTGGGACACAAATTACAACCATGCCCACCTTGGAGTTGTGTGATTCTTGCAGGGTTCTGAGTGGAGCTTCTCTGCTCATCAACTCTGTCAAGCTACTGGCAGCAGGGTGATGCTAGCACTTACCTGTTGTACTCTCAATGACTAGGTAAGTGCTGTGTCTTGTGGCCCTCAGCTACATAAAACTTGATATAGGACTCATAAGGTCTCTCTGCTTCAGGCAGCAGGTGCCTACAGAGCTTGTGAAAAAAGAAGGATGCAAGATCTGGTAGTGTAGTATGTGATACAAACTGTGAGGCCTCCTGATTCTAACAGAATCTCCACATTGAAATGTGTATTTCAATTTACTTATGTTTAGCACTCTTAGGTTGCTTCTGCCTAGGCCATGCTGATTTTTGAAATACCTAAAAATGGTGAGTTCATAATGATTAAAACCCGGATTCAAAGGATATAACAGTGAAAGTTGTCAAAAGTAAGAATATGATTCTTTTTCCCTTTTTTATTTAATATACCTAGGACCTTTCTAACTATAAATAGCTATACTTAAGGAGCCATAAGATTTTGAAAAAATGCTCAGTTTGCTGTGTCTGGCTTACTGGGAAACAATTCAGCTCTGTTCCAATTAATGATTGTGAGGGAAAGAGTACTGAACAAATTTACCTTCTCTGGTTACCATTGGTACAAAATGTACATTAAGTTTCTCTGATTATAGAGCCAAAAGGGCTACACATCTCCCTGATTTACACAACTAGTAAGTACAGAAACTGGATTGGAACAAAGCCAAAAACAGATGGAAGACTTGATTTATGCAGCTGCAGCATTTTCATGTCTGTGAAATGTCATCTATGCAAAAGAGCTCTACTGGTTATACTAGTTGGGACCAGCTGTGCTCTGTCTCCCCTCTGTGGGGAGAACACAGCTTGTGTTATGGGAATCGGTACCTTAAGGACAGGCTCTTTTTTCCTTTAAGTATTTTCAGTTAATCGCTGGGGAGGAGACACTGCTGCCTCTGGATTTCAAAACACTTTCTTGTGCAGCAAATATGATGACAAATAAATCTATGATTTTTGTGGAGGCACAAAGCAGGCCTGTGGATTTTGCCCTAAAGAATTTTTTTAAACTATTTTTATTTGCTTGAAACCACAAATTATTAGTGTGTAGGCATAAATGCAAAGTTTTTATTGTAGTTATAATTGGGCAAGGCTTTGGCATTGGCATTTGTCAGTAACAGTCAGTCTGTCCAATCTTTGCTCAGGTTTCTTTACAATCACTTCTGAAAAATTAAAAAGTACTATGTAGAACTTGCTGGTTTTCCCCCCTAAGTCCACTTTAGAGAACCAACGTCTCACTTGCTCTCCTGAAGGCCCAATGTCTGCTTCATTGCATTTCCGAGCCTTATTGTGACAAGGTCTGCATTTTTGATACCTAAAAGGAAATGGGAAATGACACAATGTGGGTCTAGCACTGTTACTCCCTTTCCATGTTCAAATAAATGGCATGTTTTTATAACTGGGAGGGGATAAAGCTGGCTCTAACAAGGGAAGTGGTTAGTGTAGCTGGTTTTTACCTTGGCGACTTTTGATAAGGATTTTAAGGATTTGTTGGGTTACTGTATGCTTATTTGCAGTCACTAAAATCTATAATTACAGGATTTAAAATGTTTAACTCTTTCAACTACATTAGTCCTTGAGAAGCTTCAACTGGGCAGTCAGGGTGTAAGAATTGAGAACTGTGCTATTGCATATTTGTACAGCAACTTGCTTCTGACTGTGTAGATGCATGGCTGGCTGGCTAATGCTTAACCCAGACATACTAAGCTAGTAGATGGGAAGGCTGTCTTCTGGTAGTGTTGACCTTCCCTGTTTGCCATGTTCAAAGAGATACAGTTTGGGTCTTGTATCTGAATGCTCATGTAGTATTTGTTGTTAGACATATGATTGAAGCTGACTACGCAAATACTTTTAGTTTTCCAGGATAGGATTATGAGTCAGTGTGTTCTTCACTGGTCCTGTGCAGTCCAGGGTGAAGTCAGCCTTGTTCCAACTCTATTTCAAAGGTGCATCTTCCTTCTGACATCTGCATGGACTTGGAGCTCCATCACCTTAGTTGCAGATTGCCTGTCAGTTTAGTGTAGCAATTAATTCAATGGGTGACATCAGTCTTTAGCTTCTAGTTAACAGCCAGGTCACTTCCACTACCTAGTATAAGATTAACTTGTTGAGAAGAGTATTTCCATAAACAGTCCATTAGTAGGACACAAGGGCATGACTTGTTTCACATACAGACTTTCCCCCAGCTGTAGTTCCACCAGTGTTTCCTGGAAACTAGTTTTTGTTTCTGATCTTTTATAGATGTGATGTAGTTTCATAGTGATTTGAAAAGCACTTAACCGTTTAAAGTGAGACTGCTTTCTCAGTTACTTTCCCATTTTTGACAGGCTGCTACTGTGATACAAGTCCTCATGGTAAAAAGTAAAATGAATCTGACATATCTAGTGATGACAAATGTTTGCTTAATCTTTGAATATTTTATTAAAATTTAATAAGGAACTTATCTGTGTGTTAGAACAAATGCTTTTTACATCTTCTTTTTGTAGACACTTGTCTTGTAAAGGTCTTTTCAGAATAGTATGTTTTTCATTGACCTTAAAATCAACTTATTGCAAATGTGTTTCAGTGATTGTAGTTAAACTTGTAAGACATCTGATCACGCATTGACTTGACATAAGATTCCTTTTGTAATCTCTTAATATGTGTCAATGCTATTAACCTAGAGTTGTACATAGTGTGGACATTTTCCCCACTTTTTTCATTCTTTTGAAGTAAAACTTACATTGAGTTAACAAAGAAGAGAAAATTAAATTGGATTATGAATCAGACAAATTCTGGGACAGATTTCCTATGTCATGTTAACATTTTTTCCCCACTTTTTTCATTCTTTCAAAGTAAAACTTACATTGTTAGGAAAGTAGAGAAGATTAAATTGGATTATGAATCAGACAAATTCTGGGATAGATTTCCTGTGTCACGTTAATGTAAATTGTTTTTAACTAAGGTTGAAGGTCCATTCAGAGGAGTCATAACACAGCAGGGTGGTCACAAATGGAACTATAAAATAGTAGAGCTGTCATGTTGGTAGGACTGCTTTGCAATCACCTGTTTAGTTTGTTGCTGCTTTATCCTTTTATATGCTGAAGCACAGCTGCTGGGTAAAAGCTTTCTTGGTAGCACCACAGAGAATTACTTCAGATTCAGTTGCTGCTGACTTCCTTTGGGTGAAAGATATTTCCTCTGTAAGAAGAAGAATAATTTCCCTTAAGTTTGCTCAGTGAAACCTTGCACTCTTATTTCCCACATTTTTATGACTATTTCACTACAGAGTAGGTGTTACTACTTCAGGTCACAGTCCTAGTTTGTGTGTTTTATGTTTCTTATCTTTAAATGTGTTGCTTAAAAAAAAAAACAAACAAAAACAAACAAACAAACAAAAAACAAAAAAAAACAAAAAAACCAAACCCAACAACTCTGCTTTAGGTTACTACTGATTTTTATATGGATTCTGATTTTATATCCTCTAAAGGATTGTGGAAGAGTGGATGACATGCAAATTATTGAGATTTCACTTATGACTGTTTCTGTAAAAAACACCTGTGAAACTTTTGGAGGAAAGCTTTATAAGGCAGATCTAACAATTTGATCTTTCCAAATAAGAATGAATGTTCTTGAAGATAATTTGCTCTTCACTTTCATTTCATTTAGAGTAAGACAGTTATGGCTGCTTGCAAATAAATTAAGTCAGTTTAAAAATTGTATATTGGTCTAATGAGTCTAGTGCAAGAAGTGAGCAACTAATAACTTCAGACAGAAGGAAAAAATAAAGGCACAAAGATAGACACACTTCTGAGCAGTGCAAGTTTAGATTTTTATAGGGTGAAGATACTTTAACCTAATTGAGTGTACAGAGATGTACAGAAATCAGTTCAAGCAGACATGAGTTGTGCTCATCAAATCCAAAAATAAAAAAAAGGGTTAGGTGAGTTGAGCCTCACCTGTGCCTTAAGTACATGCTGGTACTTGAATAGGTCATAAGCCATACCAAAACTACTAGCTAGCAACTTCTTAATTTTTTTCCTATCCAGTTGGATTCTCATTCATTGTAGTTTCATTTTCCTCATTAATAGGCTTTCTTTCCAAGTAACTGTCATATTGCTTATTCACTGTTTTTTTTTCTAATATTGGAGTCTTAAAATACGTTCTTGTCTTCTACTGCTGCTTTCTAGATTGATATACTTCTGTCTGAATGTTCATACAAAAAACCCCACTCAAGTTACTCGAATTTCTTTTTCATTTAATAGTTCTGAATCTCTCTTGTTCATATTTATGTGTTTTCTGGAGGTGAATGTTCTTTTTTCTTTAGTGTGCCCTCTTTGATTAGAATTGCTTATGCAGAAAGTGAAGGTTGGATTTTAAAAGCAGCTGAAATATGGAATAAGTTATTTAAATATGAAGCCTGAATTTGGTAACAGCTTTGGGAGGCTTGGTATTTTTTTTAGAAAACCGAATTGCTCCTATGGATACTTCTGTATGGTTTGTGAAGCATTTGTAATGTGAAGGCAGGGAGGGGAACAATCCAGAACATTGGTCACTGGTAGTCTTTCACCTTGTTCAGAAATAGAATGCCCTCATTTTCTGAAGCTGGTAGAGGGAACAAATTAACAGAAGAATATGTTTATCAGCCCGTTTGCTCAAAGTGATGTGGTTTATTCTGACTTTTTTAGGATTGAGTGCACAATACTAAGCATTGTTTGCATTATTAATTTGAAGTTGGAAGTGGTTAAGAATCTTCTGAGAATAATAATGGCAAAATCTTACTTTTTTCAAAATACATAACTTGCTTGAGGTGCTTTTTTGCTAAATGTTTTTCAAGGGAGACTAGCTGGCTTTTATCTACCAATTTGAAAACCAATAAAGTTTTTTAATGTTGTCATTTTAATGGACCAGAACTTGCTGCTGCATAAAGAAATTGTAAGATGGTTTTGAACAGAAATGCAAGATTCAGTCAATGATAGTTTAACATTCCCTTAGACCACTGAAATAAAGTGAACTGGAAAAGCTCCAGGTACCAGATTAAGACACAGTTGAAAGCACAGATTCACTTAGTGCCTTTCTTATTTTAGGGCATCCTGGTGTTCAAAAGTACTGGACAATCTTCTTGAGAAACTGGTAATAAATTGAAGTAAAAACTTGCTGCAGGAACGTATGCATTAGTTTCAGAAATTCCTGTTAAAACTTCAGTACAGAAAGAGTATCTCGATTGGTGAATTTAGTGCTGTGAAGTGACTGAGGAACTCTCCTCTATGTTAGTCCCAAAGTCAAATGGCAACACTTGCAAATGATCAAGATTTTTGACCTTTTGTAAGAGAAAATGGTTTCTCAGCCAGCGTCAAAACTTGTAGTCTGTGTTGGTAGGGATTTGTGTCTAACAGTGGGATGTGAAGAGGAAAAGAGGCAGGTCTTGGCTTTACTGAAACTCTGGAGCTGATTCAGCATTGTCATTTATGGCCTATTCTTCTGGGTTTGTGTTTGTTGTATGCGTATGTTTCAAGTATTTTCTATCTGTTGTTCTTCTCTGCACTAAACAATAGGCTGAAAGTTAAGAAAAAACTATTTCTGTAACTAGGTTCTGTACTAGATTTTAGGAGGTGGGTTTCTGATCTTGTCTTTTTTCCTGAAAGTACAGACACCCAAGAAATGCTAATTTAAATAGAGCTGTTCTTGTAGGTGCAAGATTATATAGAAGGCTTTCAAACATAAGATAAAATAAAGCACTTTCTTCCTTAATTACACCCATGTCTAAATCTAATATTATTATTAAAAAACCCTTAAACTTATGAAATCTATTTGAATAGAGTTTACTATCAAGGAGGTCCTGCAAAATACTTAGTTTTATTATATTCTGGGATATTTTATGAAGGTTTTAAAACTGGTGAAATTGCAGAATTATGCAGTTTGCTTTCATTGCAGATGCACAAATCTTAACCTGCAGATTGGTATACAATTTTCCATCAGATAACCATTTACATTGCATTTCATATGTGAGTTAGAAAGGTGTCCTAGGTACACTGGCATAAAAACTATGCTATGAAGTGAGAAATCTGGAAGCCACTTTTAAAGAGCCATGGTTTAAAAAAGTGGGAAACAAATATGGAAGTTATAATTTAAATTTATTCCACAGATTCAATCTAGTATTTACTCCTTTTCTTCAATCTTTGAAATGCTTCATTCCAAATGAAAGAAGAAAAAATTGAAGCAGATCTGTTTTACTCCCAGAGAGCAACATAGTCAATGTCAGTCGGGAAAATTTTGGACCCAGCAGAAGTAAATGATGCCTTTCAGGCATGCCATATATAGTTTGGTTTCATAAGTGAAATATTGCTGAGTAGTGGAGTTCCAGCTCATGGAAATGAGGAATAGTGTAATAATTATGATAGTATGGCATAATTGCCTATATCAGGAATTACTTCACAAAAATGTCTAAAGACATTAGTGTCAAAAGATCATCGTCCTGTCTGATTTTCAGCTCTTCCTGGAAAAACAGTGCTTCAGTCTCCTGTCTCAATTTATTTCATTGCCTATTAATAAGCAAGGAGTTTACCAGCAAACTTGGGCACTTACCTGTGGCACAAGTAACACTTATGAGATATTTCAATATGTGGAATAAAGTGCAAGGAAAGAATACACAGGTTGGTTTAGGGTTGTTTTGGGTTTTTTTGGAGTGTGGGGGGAATACAGATATTGGAGTGATTTAACTTTCTCTGATACTGTTTCACGACTCTTTTGTTTGCATTTTTTTCTTCCAGATTTAGTGTTGTTTGCTTGCTTAGATAAATTACTTGACTGATTTGTGGGGCTGCCTTTAATACCAGCATAGCTCTAATTTCATTTGATCTGATGGCAAGTTAACAGTATGTTTCAGTATGTTTTGCACTAGAAGCCTTGCTTTTAATGATCAGATCAATTTGTGAGGCACTGAAGGGGTATACAGTGAAATATCATCTTGTTTGCTTATAATTGTACTAACTGGTGAATATGTGAACCCAGAAAAAGATTCAGACAAGGATAACTGTTCCTCCCCCACGCTGCCCCCCCACCCCTCCAGACACTAGTGGGACTTGTCATCATGGTAAATTAGATATAGACATTTTTGCTTACTGTTCTCATACATTTGAATTTTACTGCCCTTCATAAGGGAGGAAAAACTACAGATATCTGGAGTTTTGAGTTTACTCAACCAAAATAACTAACTAGTTTCACGCATTGATCATAGTTCGTTGGCAGTGCTTCTGTGCATGGGCTAGATCTCACGCTCTGCTTTCTTCCCAGTTAGAACGTTACTTTTAATGCTGCTACATAGATGTGAACACCTCTCTTTGCTTATTTGGTCCTGGACTGAGGAGAGAGTATGGTATGCTGTCTCTGTGCATAAGAGATATCCATATCCTATGGATATGTAGGTAGTTTACCTACCAGTGCTCTAATGCACTGTGAAACTGGAGCTGTTAACTTGCAAATGGAACAGCCATCTGCTACCTACATAGTAACATCTCCCAATTAGCTAACGTTTTCTTTACTGTACCACTTTCAACTAGATGTATGTGAATGACACAAGAATTTTTTGCTGTAAACACAATAATTTTGTGAGAGAAATATTTACATTTTGTAAACTATAAAACAACTCTCCCTTAAAAAAAAAGGCAGATTCTCAGATGAACTTTTTAAAATACTGTTGTAAAAGTCTTCAGAGATAAATTGCAGGTAATAAGTGCCCTGTACTTTTTTTAGCTTACCTCATGCAGCTGAATCTGTAGTGGATGGTGAGTTTGCTGTGAAGTTGTTGCAAAGTAACCAAAAGCTTACTGCGAAGTAAGTGGTCCCAGTGAGTGTATTTTCTAGTGCAAGGAAACAAAGTCCTGATCTACAGCAAAATGCTTCACGTTGTGTTCTTAACAGCTCTATCACAATAAATTGTTTATTATCTAAACAAATTGTCTGAGAAGCTGAATTGTGACTGATCACATACTATAGAAAATTCAGTTCTGCGCTGATTATAACTATCAAGTTTAACTATTACGTACTTCAAATTGAATCAACTGTGTTCTGTGCTATTCATGACAATTCAGTCCAAAAGTCACGTAAGATTGTTTGTCACATACACATTTCCCTTTTATAATTGTTTCAACAAACAGCTGTATTTCTACATTGTCCAGCCATTTTGGTTTTTTCAATGTAATGATCTGCAGAAAAGGAATTGCTTCATAAAATGAGCTCAGATGTTAGAACAGCACTTGAAAATAACTTACGTTTTCCAGATTTCTTCCTCCTATGAGCTGAGTTTCACAGATTTTTGTGTGCCCCAAGAGGAAAGAGAAGGTTTGTTTTTTTTAGCCAGATAACAGAAACTGAAAGCATGCAGCTGACTTCTGCAGAATGTTTTTTTCATTCCCCACTTCTGCAAGGAAAGAAGTCCTTATGAAGCTGCCTTTAATTTCCATTAGTAACTACCTTTGTCTTCATGCCATCTGTGTTATGGCAAATACAACTTTAATGTGTGTATTGAAATTTGTCCTTTTTGTATTTATGTTTCTAAGACAGCATGAGAATGTGTCTTCTTGACTAATGTCTGGTCTTGTTCTGTCTGGGCCTTGGGAAGAGATTGCCTTGTTGTTGATGCCTTCAGGAATTTGAGGTTGTTTTTGTTTCTGTTTAATTCTGCTGCCAGCTTTTCTTCATAGCTGAGGTACCATTTTCAGCATGCTAATGAAACACTATCAACATATAGGTACAGTAATATGTTCCTGTCTGCTAGTTGAATGTTGAAAAAGTGACAGTGGTTTTGATAGTTTTGCAAAGCAGGAAATTACAGACTTCTTAGGCTTTGTCAGAAACTTCCAATGCCTGGAGCAGCAAGAACTGCTGAGATCCCTAAAAGCATGTTCCAAGATATGAACACACAGTGTTTATGTTTTAGCTTCGCTGTTTGTTAGGAAACTGATTTAACTGAACACTGATTTGGGTTTTTTGATAGTTTGTAGGAATTGATAATCATCTTCTGATTTGTTTAGATATGATTTACAAATAATTTTTTAACAAGCCATGGTGCAAACAGATGGTGTTTCTAAGAATTCACTTCTGATATAGTTACCCCAGAGAAAGCCTTTGTGAAATGGAACTTGCCTGCCTTCCTCTCTTCTGGGCTGTATGTGCCTTATAACACTGACAGATCTGTTTGTTGAATGTCTCCTTGCATGGCCAGCTTCTTTTAAAGTTTTAACATAAACCGTAGTTGTTCAGTTCCTCCTTCTTCCTTTCCCAGAAGGTCAAGATTGGATTTGGGATTTTCTGTCTGCCAGTTTGTTTTGAGTGAAACTCATTGAATACATAAAGCATTTTATGGCAATATTGAATGTCCTAACCTTAATTATTATTTCTTTGCTGCCTCATCCGTCTCTTTCCCTAAAGGGCAAAGAAGTTTTACAGAAAGCTAAGGTAGTAGATTACATATATTGCTAGAAAATGCTATCTGTGTAACTCATGGTAATATATATTGGAGTTGGTAATTCTCCACATTGGGAGAATTATTTAGGCTTTGTAGTTTAAATGCAGTTGTAAATAATGACATCTTTGGTGTAAAATTTTCTGAATATTGAAACAGTGGGATTTCTTATATCATTCTTGTGTGTATTAATGCTGATAGTCTGACATGTAATCAAGGACATGCAATGTATTCTACCTAGAGAAGTCAAAGGCTTTCTTAAGATAAACTTACTCAGAGCGAAAGTAAGGAAAGCAAAGTCTGTACTTCGTGAACTAGTTAGTTTTCTCAATATTGGGGAGAGTACCTGAGTACCCTCCACCTTTTTGACTTCTCTACAGGAGCAGATTTGATGATTACAACTTCTTAAAACTTGCCTCAGGATTTTAAAAGAAAGGAAGGACCTCAAAGTGTGTGTGTGTGTCTATGGAAATTTTTTTTCAGTTACTGTATTACCATGCCTTCTGTTTTTCTAACAGTGGGTTTTGTTCCCTGACCTACATTTGTACACAAAGGTGGCATATAAATTGTAATAAACAATGTGCAATTACCTCTAACATGTATCTAACATAACTTTCTGTACTACAGTTAATTTCAGTTGTCATCTTGCCTTTTCTTTTTTAGCATTGTGGTGTACTGAGTAAACATCACTTTTTTTCTTTTTCCTTGAGGTCAGCTCAACTTTTAAACATGTCAGGTCACTTCATGTGACATGTCTTTGGTTTCTAGAGTGCGGTCTACATATAAACCAGCAGATGAAAGCTTAACAGCAGATCAAAAATCAATTGGGTGAATTCATGCAGAGGCATCTGCCTCTGATTCCTCCCTGAAGCCACACATTGCTGGTGAAAGTGGGGAAAGAGTTGCTCAGAGGTTGTTCTTCTAGTTTTACCACAGCTTGCACCAGGTAGTTGCTGTTTGACATAGGAAACTGCTCTAGGTGGACTTCTGGTTTGGTGTTATAAAGATGCTGTTATGGGAGATCCTGTGGAGTGACAGCCTGGACAGCTGGGAGCCTTGTGAATGCCTGTAAGCTTTATTCTTGTATTCATCTTTGAGTCATACTGCCATGCTTCCTTTCTCTCCTGAAAATTTAGCTTTTTCTTCCTATCATAAATAGGAAACAAAGGAAGCAGTTAATTTTTGGGAGTAACCTCTTGAACAGAAAACCAAAAAAGTAGTATTAACTGCTTTCAGAGTGTTAAGCTTTCCAGTACACCTAATCTCATGGCTGCAGGTCATAACCCCTGCTGTCTTGCTGAGTAAATTCAGGTTGAAGGAGAACAAAGTTCAGATTTTGGGGGCTCTAGTTCCTACTTCTGCACCTTCATTTTAATAATAAATCTTTCTGCATTCTGTGAAACTGTAGTCGTCATTGTGGTAAATTCCATTGCTGCATGTGGGACATCTTCTCTACTGGAATAAATCTGTATCACTGTGTATGTGTACTGTGGAAATGAAAGACCTTGCTATTATGCCTTGAAAGATTGACTGAAGCTTGCTAGTTCATCAGAAATGCCATCCTGTCTGTTTTTCTGGGAAATTGTTGCAGGACCATGTAATGAATTGGACTGGAGATCGAATAGAGTTCAACAGTTTTCCATTTTCTTCTCTCCAAGTTTCAAAATGTGTGGTATTTTTGGTGTGGGTTTTTTTTTAAGTCTGATGCACATCAGTAGGGAGGAATAGAAATGAATAATTGAAGTGGGGAGTAGGAACTCCTCAAACTGACATTGCTGCTGGTATGTGGAACTGTTTCAACAGGTTACCTACCCAAGTTAGGATGGCTTCTGGCCCTCCTTCCTCTATAGTGGCATATATAACTGTTTATTCAGAGCCTAGGTATTTAAATTACCTAATGTGCTTCTAGGCTTGTTACTACTCTAGTTCTAATGTTAGTACTTGATCTAAGAGTATTTTAGCAGCAAATTCAAGATCCTACTTGCACATAAATGTTTTATGGACTCTTTGGTGTTTGATTATTATTACTTAAATACTGAATGTATTTTTTCATGCTTAAAAGAATCTTAATCTTTATAAAACTTCAGTGTTTATGGCTGAGACCTAGATCCATAACCAAACTGAAAAACTTAATGTACCCACAGTAACAGTACCTTGGCTTTTCTTTAATGGAAATGGAATGGCAGATGGGGGAGTGATAAGAAATGAAATTTGGGTGTCTTGCTTAAGTGAGTTTGCTTTTAGATGAATACTCTGAAAAACTGTGTTAACTTTTTTGCTTTTCATTTCTCATAAATTTTTGAAAGCTGCTTAGTAAAGAAACAAAAAATTTGCATTTCTTTTTTTATGTTGTCCCATGGAATAAATTTTCAGTAATCTCTCTGAATCTACAGTTTTACTAATGTTCTCTATGACCTTCAGTTTGATAGCATTCCCTGGGATTCAGTTCCGCTTTTTTTAAAGACTACATTATAATGCTAAAATAACTTAATATTTCTGTCACATACTGCTAGTAGATTGGAAGGTTTTAGATTCTGTTGCAGCCTGCTGCAAGCTGATTTATGTTGGAAAAAAATGCAGTACTTCTGATTTTTCCTGTTTTATGATCTAGTTCAACTCTGGCCTATAGAGTAGACTCTACATGTCCAGTTTCCCTTTTGTTGTATGAATAAATCCTTTTGTTGGAATAATAAAATTGTCAGCTTTACTTGAGTTTTAGGGTTTTTTGAGTTAAAATTAAACATTTCTATTTAATTTTATGTTTTCCAATGAGCTAACAAGGGAAAATGTTGCATCTTGGGTTTAAGCATGACATGTTTTAAAAGATTAATTACACAATGTTTTTTCTTAATAGCCTAACATTAATATTTCTTAATAAATTGAACTTCAGGAAGTTGAATTTAAAAATTGCCATCGGGAAGTATTATTTTGGACTGAACTGCATGGAAACCAAACCTTTAAATTGAGGCTTCAGTTTGAAATCTGCTGCTTTCATATAGTAGCTAGCTCTGTGCTGACAGTGTATCATCTCTAACTGCCTCTTCCCTGAAAAGGGGAGCACAGCAGTCTTCATGAGTCTAAATGCCTGTCACACATTGCTGTAACTGCATTTTCTCATTAATACTTGAACTAAATTTAAGGATGGCATTTTACAGTAGCAGGGACACCTAGTCTAACTGCCTGTTTGCATATTTCACCCAATGCTGAATTTTGTTCCAGCAGTTTCACTGACAGTGTTAGGTGGTAAGTTGAAAACCAGTCTGCTCTGAGACAAAGGGCTGCGATTTTGTTCTATCCCCTTAGAGCAGGTAAGTGTGGCTGTAAGCAAGATGACATTTGTCTACCTTTTGTTGTTAGTGTTGATTGTGAATTAATTGTATTGAAACCAAACGAAATCCAACATTGTTGGGAGGCAGCATCGAAGCTTAATATGTAGGCAGATACAGGTAATGGGTAAAACACTTCTGTGCCTTAAAGCAATATTTGTGTTAAAGTTTCCTTGTAGGAAAAGATACATGCAATATGCTTGCAGCAGTGTCAAAAGCAAGACAGAAGAACTTTGGAAACTTGGCAGAGCTACAGAAATACTGTTCTGTATGTAGGGCTTTGTGTAGCAGGCTCTCTGCTTAACGTGTGTATATTTAAAGTGTTTAATGTTTTGGCGGCACCAAAATTTAAGATGAAGTACATTCATTTTATGATCCCTCCATAAATGAGGTGCTCATACAAGGGACTGACACGGTTTATGTGCTTCTCCCATATAGCTTTAACCTGCCTTGCAAGACCTTTCTTCAAAAACAAACAAACAAAAAAAAAATTCCAAGCACAGTGCTAATACATGTGAAACTGAAAATCTAAAGCTCTGATACTACTTCACTTTACAAAAACAAAAGCATACAGGGATGATTTGAATAAAATCTCTGCTATTCAGGACTGAAGTTTCTACTGAGCTGTTTTAAATCAAATGCAAAAATGTTTTTCCATTCCACTGCTGCCTGAATAATTATTGTTCTTGTTAATCAGGTGGTGACAGTAGTGATAACTAGGAATTAGAGGAATATAAGTGAAATATTTGTAATTTGGCTTTTGCTTATTTGAAATGGCTTCAGGATGGTAACACTCAGGCATTTTATTTTTCAGGGAGGCATGCTGAGAAATGTAGAAAAATAATAGCTGGGACAAGGAAGTGCTTTCAGTGCAGTATGTTGTTGGCAGTGGACTTCTATACTAAAGATTTCAAGGGTTAAATATAAATGAATGAAATGCAACCATATTAGTCTCCAAGTCTGCTTGGTGATGGAAAACACCTATAAAAAAAAAAGTGAATGTTGATATTTGATTCTGTTTTTATGTTCTAAAACAGACACTCCTGAACCAAACACAATATTTTGGGCTATGTGTGATAGCAATTTAAAAATCTGAATGTACACTTGTTAATGTTTTTTTTCTTTGAAGCCACTGACTTCTGCAGAAATGGTTAATAACCACTTCCTATCTATACCTTTCAGGCTCCTTTAGCATGGATGAACTGCATGGCAATTCTTAACCAAATTTTTCTCAGTTGCTGGTTCATGGCTTGGAATCTTTCTTGCAGTTCTGCTTTGACTAATTGAAAAGCTTGGGTGGGCTCCAGGCTTATTCTATGAGCTACCTGGAAGATGGTCTGAGCAGTTGTAGGTTGTATGTGACTGAAGAAAACTTTGTCTCTGATCTTAACTGATCTTAAATGGTAATTGATACCTTCACTGGTCAGCAAAATACAGAAAATCAGAACCTATTAGCTTGAATGCTGACAGTCAGTTTCTGATGAAGTAAGAAGTTCAAATGGTTTAAAAATAGTTTAAAAGAAGGATCTGACATCGTGCACTTCTAAATACTCTATTTATTTGATTTCTGATTGTCAATATCAAATATTTAAACCAAGTCCCAAATAAAGCCAGACTTGAATTTTAAGTGCATCGTTATAATTCCATTCCTTAAGTTCCCTTTTTAAGGGGATCTAATATGTGTGAGAGAGAGATATCTTTGTCATTGAAAACATGCCTCCTCTGCCTGAAGTATACATGTATCTCTATATTCCCATACTCCAGGTATCTTACAGATATGCTTAGCATGCATCCAACCAAAAATACCTTTGGTGCTTATCTCATAAACGATGCTGTTGAATACAGTTCTCTCAATACGCAAGTGAATGGTTTTTTTGTAATCATACTTATTTTGTAGCTTCAGCAATGTAAGACTACTACTTCTTCTGAGTCAATGATTGTTTCTTTTTTGTGCCTTGTGGGTTAAGATAAATGAAAAAGCTTTCTTACAAGTCACTTTAATGTGATACCTATCCATGGCAATAAAGAAAACTACTTGAGTGGTGCTGTTGATATTTTTGAAGTAAGTGGTTTTGAGATTTTTGACAGTTTTAATTGTTTTCATAGTTTTTTGGACTCCCTTATATGCCCACAAAACTTGTGTACCACGATTGCCTGTGCTTATTCCCGTTTATAAATTTAATGGTTTTCACAACTTTTTTTTCTCCTTCTGTGATTCTTTTGGATCAATAAAAAGATTACATTGGTAAATTTAGCTGCTCTGATTTTGTTTAGCAATAGTATATGAAAGTTTGAGTTACTGTTGTAACTCCTTCCCAGCCTGCGAGGGAGTGACTAAACTGCAACTTGAATGCAAAGCCTTTCTGATCAAATTCTATTCACATGGAACACTGTGTCTCACATGGAACATTGTGTCCTTCCTCAAACCACTGGTGACAAGCTGGAGCTCCTGTAAAGTGATGCTTCTCAAGTGTTATACTTTCACACTGCTGTGTGAATGTGTCTGCAATTTTTATGTCAATTTTTAAGCAAATACTGAAGATACCCCTTTTCCTTTATCCAGATCCTTATCAAAGGGATGTGAGCTCACTGCATTTTTACTCTGACAGTATGTAACATGTAATTAATGTCAAAAATTACATTTCTAAAGTAGTATGCATTACTATAAATTAAAGACTTAAGTACATTGTTACAAGTAAGATATGAATGCAGCAAATTTTTTTAAAATAAAATCTCAGGAATACACTGAGGGTGATAAGAAAAAAGGTATATTTTTGTTAAGGAGTAGTCAATATACTTGCTGTCCTGTAATTAGCTTCCTTGCTTTGTTTTCATAGATCTATTTGGTTATTATGGATTTTTTTTATTGCTTGCTAACTGCATTGATTTTTTTTTTAAAGTTACCTCATTAACTACTCCCCTCCTCATCAGATAAGATTCCAGCACTTATTTTCTCTTTATACTATGGATTTTAAAGAAGCCAAAGTAGGAGTTACTGAAACTATAACCATTTTTAGCCATATGCTTGCCGAAGTTTTGAATGCCTTTTCCTGTCATTTTTTTTGTCATGCTAGATTGTTGTTATCTTACAAAAATAAACATTTGTAATAGTAGCTGCCATTGTTAAAGTGGGTGTAGTTACTGTATACTTGACCTGTGGCTAGATTAGTTGACAGATACCACCGTAAGGTGGTCTCCTCACTGCACAGGGAGACACTGCTCTCCCCGCACAGCACAGAGCACTCTGTATACATGCAATGGCATTATATGTGTGGGAGTTGAGGAACTGAAGAGCCTAAGTCTGGGTCTTCATGGTGAGAGCCAGTTCACCTGTGATTTTTCTGCTGATAGAAAATATGCTCTCCACTATAAATCCACCATAAGTGGGTGAAGGGGTCTAATACGTTGCTGTAGGGCTGCATTTCTTCACCTAGCAGTTACTCAAAACAGGCTTGCAAGCAATTTTTTACTTTATTTCTTCACCCCAGGGAAGCTTTTTATGCCAGAGCTAGAAATGTTTAGTTCTCTTGACTTTTGGAGCAAAATTCAGCATATGCATGAGTCTTTGCAGGACAGGAACATTTGAATGGGTCTCTTGAGTGTTAATGAGCAAGATGGCTATCTCTTTAGCAAGATTTAGTGCTTATTTAGTACAGCTTATTGTTCCTATATCATAAGAAATCATATTAATGATATTAATTCCCAGTATAACTCTGATAAATATATGGACAAGAAATATGAACAGAAAAAAACCCAACAAAGTAGAGCACAAGCTTAAAGATTACTACCAAATAACAAACCAGAGACAGATAAGATCCATAAATTTAAAAAAAAAAAAATCAGGATTATTAGCATACGAGGGTCCTGCTTCATGACTTCTAAATGCTGCTTCAGTACAGCCAGCAGATGACAGTAATAATTTGTTATAATTGTCAGCAGTGTACACCAAGAAACAAGTATAAACCTGGTGAGAAATAATGATTTTTATCACGGAAACATGGCTGTCAAATTATTCTTCGAAGAGAACAAGACCAAACCTGTTAAACGTCTTTCTGGGTCTCTGGTCTCCCATAAGGCCAGAAATTGTTGGAGTTTATAACTTTTTGAATTTAGCCTTCAATCCTTTAAAGACTTATTGTTTTGAAAAGAGAAAGTTTGGTTCTCCATTTACCTTACATGCCATTTACTGCCTAAACAGTCATTAAGACTTTAAAATTTTAGAGTATGTTATGTTTCTTTGCTAGCAATAGCATGTCTGTATGCCTTTAATTTATTATTTGGTTTCTTATGTTGTTTATTTTTATGATCATCCTTTGCTGAGAGAACTTTAAAATTCTCTTTCCAGCAGCAATCTTGAAACATTTGGTATCTGCTGATAATTCTGCCATTTTGAACCATGCCAGAATGGTCTAAATTCCTTTTCTCATTTATAACTCCTCCAGAAATGACTTAATAGTTGTAGCTTTTGAAATTTGGCATAGCTTATCCTGTCCAAGTTACTTGTTTGTATGTTATCTTATTTCCACTATTCTAATCGGAGGTGGAGAAAGTAGTATCCATGGTTTTGTTGGCTTATCCCCATTATCTTAAACTGATTCAAAGTTCAATTTTTTTTTGTATAAACTATCTGATGTTCTTCTCTGGCGATAGGGGAATTAAATTGTCTAAGAAATTCTTTATCACATCAGAGACGATTTACTCTGACAGTCATCCGATACGCAATAAGCAATTTCATCTTTAAAAGTAGGACAGACACTTAACTCCAAACAGTATGAATGTTGTCATATGCCAAATACATGGACATAGAAAAATAATCTGCAATGCGAACTTTGGTTTAGGACTTCTATTCTGAGTTTTACACTTTTAATTCCATCTCTGTTAATGGCTTCAGACTTATACATCAGCAAGAACCATTTCTGTTCTGACCCGATGCTTTCTACATCTTAGCCAATTGCATTTCACCTAATACTTCTGTTTTGGGGTATGACAGGCTTAAAGAATCTGAATCCAAAGTTCAGTGTGGTGCCTAAGAGATTAAACTGCATACTACAAGTGAATAGTTTGATTCTATTAAAAGGGGAGTTGACTTAGGTGATATATGACCAAGTAAAAACTTGGGTTTGTATTTCAGCAAGAGATAAAGGGTTCTGGTGGGCTAATCTGAGGGGAAGAAAAATTCTTTGACACCTATGCTCGAGATCCTATAACCAGGTGGAGATGAAGTAATCACATAGATGACTGCCAGTGAGCACTCATATTCCAGTCTTTTTAATGACATTACTGCTGTTCTTAGAGTAAGGCCTAGTAGCATGCTGCACCAGGATGGAGGCAGGACTTGTGTGTTCAGTTGCTGTAACATGAACTGGGCTCATTGGATTCTGTTCTCTGTTGCGATACTGAAGTTTGTTATACAGTAATAAATTTAGTAATCTTTGTGTAAGCTGTATTACTACACTTGAGCTATATTAGTCCAAACACATAAAATTATGAACATAATTTAAACTGCAAAATTATTAGTAGCTTTGGGTCTCATGTATCAATATAAACTATCTACTTTCTGTGATCTGTAGAAATTCTGCTCTGTAATGGCATAAACTTTTAGTTTTATAGACATAAAATACCAGATTCCCTCTGCAAATCTTTTAGTATGAAAGTGAAGATTCTGAGATGACATGTAACGTAACTTCTGTTTTCACATCTTGAAAATACCTCTGTGTGTGTATACCTGGATGCATCTGAGTTGGTACCACCAGACTAAATAGCAGGAAGGATTGAGAGCCCTGAGAGCTTTTGTAATACTTATTTCAGATGTCTGATAGCCTTCTTGGGAAACATGTGGAAGAGAAGCTCATTTCATTAGCTTTAGAGCAACATCTGTTGCAAACAGAGGCTGGTATTTCCTGGGTTGTTTGTAGGAGGACTCATTTTTGACAGCTACTGAATACTGCCAGAATCTTAAGTATGGCTAAGTGTCTTCAGAGCAAGCAGTCCAACCAATATTTTACATATTTCAAGTAGGTGGATTTGACTTCATAGGAGCTAGAAAATCCAGGCAGGTAATTTACTACTGTAACTTTAGACATCCATCTTTGGAGATTTGAGCCTTTATCACTGAAGGGATGATCCTTGGGCCTTCTCACTGGGCCTGTGAGATTCCACTGAAGGTGAGGGCTCAATCTGTGGAGTTAGAGCTTTGGTTGTGAATATTGTCTTGTTAGCAGTGAAATGTCCTCTTTGACAAATGCACCTTTTGATATACTAGTTTTCAAGACAGTTGCTTGATAAAATGACTTTACAGGAAGAGCAGACAAGGGCTGTATCAAACTGGGACTAAGTAACGGTTATTACTCAGTAGTTCTTATTCTAGAGCCAAATAACAGAATAGTTCTTCTTTCATGTTTTCACATTTGGTACCGGTTTATTTCCCCTTTACAGAGAATGCTGGAAGAAATGGGATATGTTTTAGCTTCTGAAACTACTTTGATGTAAAGATGCAGTAGGGGTCACCTGATGGTGTTTTTCGAGAGGCTCTTGTACTGCAGCCTGGAATCCCCAAGGCAGCAGAGGTTCCACAGGAAACTGCTTGGTGTTAATGTTTCTCTGTTTAATTACATCTGGGCACCATTTATGCTTTTCCTGTATTTTTATAACATAAATATGTATTTATAGCTCATGTTTCAAAGTATACGTAGAAGATACAACCTTATTTGAGGTAAATAGTAGGGTGTTTCTAATGCAGAGTGCTTGTTAATGATTCATCTAAATGACATAAGAAAGTGGCAATTTCTTAATGTGAGTGAAAGGCAAACAGTGGATAATAGAGTACCTCTCAATATAATACTCCTTGTGAGCTTCAGTGGGTGGTGTGTTGGCCAAATGAAGAAACCCTACGTTATTCTGAAGGGAAGGTGATGTAGGGCTATTGGAGAAGCTGAGGCAGCTAGAAGGAAGAAATACTATTTTTTCGCTTTTTGTCAGGTACTCTAACAGAAGAATAGAACTTCGTTTCACACTTATATCCTTGTAACTATTTTAGGAAGCCAGATTCAGTAGTCTCTGAAGTAGTGTGTTCAGTGCTGTCTTTAAGTGGCAGTTGCTGCCGTTTAGTACCAGACTGAGAAAGTTCCTTGTGAAGTTTTTCAGTTTAATTGAATGTGCCATACCTGATCTTTTTGCTTTGTTAGGATGGACACAAATTGTTAATGATAGATGCCAGCAGTAGTGGATCAGGAGGAGGAGGAGGAATGGGAGACTGGCAGGAGGACAGACCATGCCTTGCCCATCTTGATCTGACTTTTTTACTGATCTTGATATAATTAAAAATACTTAGTGGAAAAAGAGAAACTGTGAGCACTACTGGAACTGTAAGTGACAAGAAGTTCTCTAAAACACTAACAGCTGACCTTCTCAATTCAGGGAATGGCTAACTCTTTTGTCCCTGCTCCCCACACTGAGTGCTGCTCCTAGCATGCCTCCAGGCCAGCAGACTAGCCCAGTATTCTCTGGCCGGTTGAGGCTTGACTTCCAGGTAGCTGGGTTCCCATATTCTTAATTCTTGCTTAAGGTCCCCAAGATGAGCTCTGTACATCCCATTTAAGCTTGTCCCCATTTTTGATCGTCACCATATATGCCATTTGCACTGAGCAGAATATAGAATTTCTCCCATGTTTGTTCCTTCTCATTTAGTGCTTTTCCATCAAACCTGGGGCTGCTCTTCTCACAACCGGTTGTTAAATGCATTGATTATTCTGATAGAGCTGCTGTGTGACCAGTTATGTTCATGAATGTTTTCTGTGGTCACCCATGTTTGACCACTGCTGGTTACCTTTCCTAACTTCAGATGAATGTTAAAAATATAATAAAATTACTCAGCAGCTAATAACTTTTTTCCTCCCTATGATTGGGTATTTGTGGATATAGCAGACAGAGCTTCCCTTTTCTTGGTGCATTGGCTCTTTCCTATTGCAGACCTTGCCTTTTTCCTGTTTTTCTTCTGCTAATAAAATCTGATCCAGTATGGCTATTGGATAAAGCTGTTTGCGCAAATGAGATAGCAGAGAAACCAAGACATCTAACTGTTTCTAAACACTGAGAAGCATGGGGCAATTAACTGGAGCTATGATTCAGCTTTCGTATACCATTATATGCCCTTTGTAAGAAAAATACATGCAGAGAATTAGTATTAAATTCATTGAGCTATTCAGAAGTAAATCTTGTTTGTTTATTTCATGATAGTTTGCTAAATAACACCTGTATTGTATACCTTGTTTTAAAATATTGAATCATTGATCCATAGAGAACAAGTTGTTAATATAACTATTCAATTACTGTTTGCAAGTCTTCAAAATTAAGACATGGGAACAAAGGACAATGGTTTGCCTTCTCTGCACAAAATGTTGCAGCAGAGTGTTTCCATACAGTACATTAATCTTATTGTATTTAGTTTTATAGTTCATGAAGCAAGTAGTCCAAAGTTAATAATGCAATTATTAATGTGCAGACCACTAAACTTAGGCATTAAAAAGCAGTGGTCATCACACTGAATTTGCTCAGTACTTCAGAATTACAATTTAGATCCATTTCTTTGGAATTTCTTAATTAATAATACAGGAGCTGATGTCTGGATTAAAACTACTAATGAAAAGAATCTAAAAGATCCTTAATGCTGCCTTTTGGAAAGGGCAAAGTTTAAAAGTTAAAATTTAGCTGGAAAAAGGTCTTGTATCTTTTGCCTGATTCGTGAACAGCTGAAACATTTAAGAGCAAAATCCTTGCTTTCTGATAAAGCAGAAGGGTGGACTGTTGAGAAATGGTCCAAGCTAGCATGTTCTCTGAAATTTGATTTTTGGCCTGCTCCTTAGCTCTGTGTTCAAATAAAGCACCACTTGACTTGAGCACATTGTTACCCTTGACTCATGAATAGGTTTTGCTGTATGAAGATCAGAATGCTCTGTACCCTGCAGAATCAGGTCCTTGGTGGAACACGTTCTGGATTTATTATTATTTTTTTTTTTGTGCCGAGGTACAGTGATACGGAGATTGGCAACCTAGCCATTGTCATGTAGGAAAACTTCAGCTTGCCTGGAATAGATGAGGGGGTTTGCTTTAGATTAAAGAAATAATAATCTAAAAAACCCTGCAAGTTCAGGGCCATGAAATGAGGATGTCCTGCAGCATGCAGGAGCTTTTTGCAGTCATAGAAAAATAATTTTTCCACAGACCCAGCAGTATAACAATATTTAATAAATATTCTAGCCAAGCTTGAGTTAAAATATCAAGTGTTCAGCATTTCAGAAACTGTGTTCTATATAAATACACACAGTATGTAAAGTCTGCAAAAAGATAACCGTGGTTACTAAGCAAAAGCTTTCAGAGTCGGTTGGTCTTTCCCACCTGCGTGGAGGAAAAGCACAAGAGTTCTTTGTGCAGGCAAGAGTAGATCGGTTTAGCTGTCACATGAGAGGAAGATAGCTGCTTCTGCTTTCTAGAGAACAAGCACAGATTGTGAAGCCTCTGCTGTTGTATTACATTGTTCATGAATTCAAGTCCAAGGGCCTCTAAAAGACTTTTTTTATATCAGTTGGGAAGTTAATCATGGTTATATGAACAAATGAAATACTGTGTCATTCTTTCACTGCTTGGGATAGTGTTTTCTGTCTTGTATACAAAGTATTCATGCAACTGAGATGGTTCATGCCATGGAATAACTAATATAAAAAGGACAGTAACTCTATATTTTTAACTTCCACATATATTATTTTGGAGCTGTACTGTTCTTATGCAAAGATTTTTGTCTTTGAATGGGTTTTTTTTGATGGAGGAAAACATGTGAAGTTAACCCTTTTTGCCCAGTAGCTTTTCCCCTATTTTAAACTTTAGGCATATTCTCCATTTGGATTCTACCTGCTGCTGTAATATCTTCATTTTTCATGAATTATCACTAGGGTTTTTTGTCTCTGTTTCTAGAAAGCACTAGTATGGAATCCAATGCTGAGACAAAAATAATGATGCCACTTACATTAGTTTTGGAATTAAATAAGCATTAATGCTTAACTTCTGAAAAAACATTCACTCTTAGGTGGATTGTGTTTCTATTTATAAACATTTTTAAGTCTTTAATTGCTAGACACAGTTCTGAGGGTCTGAAATTGGTTATTAACAGTAGGTTTAGATGTTGCTTGAAAGAAAATTTATTTTGTTTACAGTATCCATCTGCTTATTACGTTTCAGCACTGAGCAGGAAGAGCTATTTCCTGCTGCAGAATACTTTGTTTCCTTTGTCTCTACAGTGAGAGAAGAAAAATAAGACGACTGCTCCTGACCATCAAAAACCTTCTCATTTTTCTAACTAGGGATTTGTGATAAATGAACCTTAGTAATACATTGCTGGTGAAGATAGGAATTGTGATTTTTAACATCATTTTATTGCAATGAATGTTATAGGGAATATGTTTAAGGTCATCTTATAGTACATAAATGTAGCTTAACTGTGTAGCTAAATGTTTTAGAAGCTGAAGACTGCATGCATGAAAGCAGTGATTGTAACTAAATTATTATATAGCTTTATATCGCACTTTAAGTTGTGATTTTATTTTTGAAATAAAATTTTATTCTGAGATGGCTTAATCAAGCTTGCTTATTTTTAAAGATGGCTAACTTCAAGAAGATGGATGGGGATCATGTGCTGCTGCTTGAGAATGTGGTTTTCTTGGTGATTTAGCAGATAGCTCAACAGAACCAGGAAATCTTCCAGACTGCTCATATTTGGTTTTCAGGGTCTGACGGTACTTTTTGGTTTTTTGTTGTTGCCAGCAAGCACAAGCAACTACTTTGCTGTAGGTCAAAAAAGTACAAGTCCAGATGGATCACACTTCATTTTACAGATACAAACTTGCTGTAAATTTTGCTATAATTATAACTGAGTTGGAGACCTTTTGAGTCATCACTCAGAAAGCAACTCTCAAGGCCACTAGCCTTACTTTCATGACTTCTGTGTTTAGTTTAAACATGGTTACTGTGTATTAGTTCACAAGTACTCTTTTTTGACTTTTGAGGTTCTTGTACAGGAAGAGGCAGTACATACATGGTTTCATGCTTGTGCATCCTATGAAGATGGAAAATTTTCACCACTCGTTTATATTCATTTTGTAAATTGTTTTAATAGAGATTGCAAGCTTTGAATTGCCAAGGAATGCATGAACCATCACAACACTTGTGAAACTTTTGGTGAATGGCATGACATATAGGGTAATTTTTGTATTGGTTAAATATTTGCCAAGACTTTCCTTTTTACTGGGTGTCCAATGTTACAAGTAGTACACACATTTTAAAGAAATAGCCCTCAAAACAGGTATGTTCCAAGCATCAGACTAGCAAATCAGTCATAACTTACAAGGCTTGCTGCAGTAAGTGGGGATTAATGTTTTAGCAGCTTCATTGTAAGGAGAAGGGAGAATAGGATGGCACAAAGCTTAAGAATGCTGTGGTATTACACTTTTAACTAAAATTAATTGTGTTTATGACTTTTTTCATTGCTGTAGCCGTGACATGGAGAATAAAGAAACGCTCAGGGGGTTGCAGAAGATGGATGACCGCCCAGAAGAGCGCATGATCAGGGAGAAACTCAAGGCAACGTGTATGCCAGCCTGGAAGCATGAATGGCTGGAAAGAAGAAGCAGGAGAGGCCCTGTGGTAAGTGACACTATGGAAGGGCAATATCTCTTAACAGCTATTACAGATAAAGATCCCTTAAAGGAACCTCTTTTTCTTAACAATTTGCATACTCTTAATTATGGTGCTCCTGTTTGTTTATTATGAGCAGTTTAACAGGAAGCTGTGGCTGGCTTCCTGAAATGTATGCATTTACTAATCTTTATTTTTAAGAAAAAGGCATATAGCTGTGCTGCTGATTTGTGTAGTATAGAATAATACTGTGACAACACTGCCCTCTAATGTTAACAAAAGTAGCTCCTGTTCATTAGGTAAAAACAGGTTTGAGTGTAAAAATGCACTATAGTGCTTTGTACTCCCTTGATTCTTAGTGGTTTCATGACTTCACTTGTCCTTAGTTTGAAAATGTTCAAGTTTTCTATGTATTGTAACTGAAGTGTATGGAATTTTTGTGAAAAAAACAAACTGTAATCTCACTAAACCAGCAAAAACTAAAGCTGAGTAACTCCTTCACACAAATCTCAACCCCGCTAAACTTTGGATGCCAGAGTATTCTATTCACTTTTTGGGTAATGCCAATAAATGACTCAGAAGTGGTTTTAAGATCAAACCTGAAACTTATTAAGCACAATTACAATTCTGTTCTGTATAATGCTGGTTAATTGCCATTAGTTACCTGTAAGTGTTGGTTGCATTGGTCAATGTGACTCCTATGTACCAATGTGACTCCCTTGTAGCACTTGATGGGAGTGCTAATTTAAAGCTAAGACTATCTGATGCAATATACAAATGTTTGGGGACAGCTTTTCTAGAACAGAAGTAAGAGGGTTCTGTTGGTATCTTTCTGTCATGAGAAAGAACATTGAAAATACAAGTGTACCAAAAAAGCAATACCTTAAAGATTCGAATAGCACAAACCAGTTCTTATTTAAAAATTTTTAAATGCATCTTGGTTACTGCATGGCTTGAAATTGTTTTCTGGCTCAGGCACTTCCCTTGAGGTCTCTGGGTGTTTTAATACAACTTTTGATGCTCCAGATTCTCAATTACTACTATTTTACATGTTCTCAAGCACTGGCAGCTGGTAACTGTAACTTGTCCTTAGGCACATGAATTTGCATTCTGACCTTCCAGAAAAGAAAAAGCCAGTAGGAGGAAAAAAAAGCCTGCACTGCTTTTTATACTTCTTTGATCCTGTTCATAATTGAATAACAATAAAGCAACAAAGGTTTCTGGAAAGTTCAGATTTGCAATAGGTTAAATAGGGTGACTTAAAAGTAAAATGAGCAGTGCTTGATCAAGGCTGTAAATGCAAGTTTTTCTTCTTTTAGGCAATGCTTAATTGCTAGACCACAACCTCCTTATTGTCCTCTTCCTGTAGCCTGCTGAAACTGAAATGCATTTCTAGATAGTGGAACAGCTTCAGTTGGATGAGTTAAATGCTTCAGTTTAAAATAGCATTTAACCTTGTGGATGCAGTACAAATCACCAGGTAGAAGGGCACTGAGTCTGGATGTCTCTTCCTCCCTGTGGCCTGAGCAGGAAAAGTCTCTTCCATTTTTTGCCTAAATTGGAGACCTTGGCAGCTTTCTAGTAGAGGTCTGCTCTATTAATCTGAAGTGTTACTTGCAGCTTCCTTCCAGCTTTGAGTCAAGCCTCTACAACATGGAAAAATGTAGAACTAAAACTGAATCTGCCTGCTGTGACTGCTTTTAATTTGATTCCCAGGGGCCTTACTCTTCCCATGCATTACGTGGGTCTGAGAGGCAGGCATCTGAAAGTTGTCTTGAAATATTCCATACCTCAGTGTCAAAATTCAGTGTTCATGCAACAATTCTATTAGATAGAAATGTGTGTTCTCCCTCTGCTTGAGCACATATGTCTGTTCATGTAGCGTAGCACTATGCACAGTGTTTAGCTCAGATACTAGATGTGGTGTAGCTGTTTTACTTGTATGGCAGGCAAAAAACCCAGGTATGGTTCTTACAGGGCACAGCACACCTTAAGTTTGTTGCATTGCCTCCAGGTTTGAAGTAACTTTTACTTTGCAGCCAGGATTTATGCTACAGAAATAGCAACCCCTGTTTTTTTTCTCAACTGATATTTACAGAATCACAGAATCATCTAGGTTGGAAAAGACCTTGAAGATCATCCGGTCCAACCACTAACCTAACACTGACAGTTCCCAATTACACCATATCCCTCAGCGCTATGTCAACCCACCTCTTAAACACCTCCAGGGATGGGGACTCCACCACCTCCCTGGACAGCCCATTCCAACGCCTAACAACCCGTTCTGTAGAGAAATGCTTCGTAATATCCAGTCTAAACCTTCCCTGGCGCAGCTTGAGGCCATTCCCTCTTGTCCTATCACTTGTTACTTGGTTAAAGAGACTCATCCCCAGCTCTCTGCAACCTTCTTTCAGGTAGTTGTAGAGGGCGATGAGGTCTCCCCTCAGCCTCCTCTTCTCCAGACTAAACAACCCCAGTTCCCTCAGCCGCTCCTCATACGACCTGTGCTCCAGACCCTGCACCAGCTTCGTTGCCCTTCTCTGGACACGCTCAAGTAATTCAATGTCCTTTTTGTAGTGAGGGGCCCAAAACTGAACACAGGCATCGAGGTGCGGCCTCACCAGTGCTGAGTACAGGGGTAAGATCACTTCCCTGTCCCTGCTGGCCATGCTAGTTCTGACACAAGCCAGGATGCCATTGGCCTTCTTGGCCACCTGGGCACACTGCTGGCTCATGTTCAGCCAGCTGTCAATCAACACCCCCAGGTCCCTCTCTGACTGGCAGCTCTCCAGCCACTCCTCCCCAAGCCTGTAGCGCTGCTGGGGGTTGTTGTGGCCCAAGTGCAGCACCCGGCATTTGGCCTTATTGAAACTCCTACAGTTGGCCTTAGCCCATTGCTCCAGCCTGTCCAGGTCTCTCTGCAGAGCCTCCCTACCCTCGAGCAGATCAACACTCCCACCCAACTTGGTGTCATCTGCAAACTTACTGAGGGTGCACTCGATCCCCTCGTCTAGATCATCAATAAAGATGTTAAACAGGAGTGGCCCCAAAACCGAGCCCTGGGGGACACCACTCGTGACCGGCCGCCAACTGGATTTAACTCCGTTCACCACAACTCTCTGGGCCCGGCCATCCAGCCAGTATTTTACCCAGCAAAGCGTGTGCCCATCCAAGCCACGAGCAGCCAGTTTTGCCAGGAGAATGCTGTGGGAAACGGTGTCAAAGGCCTTACTAAAGTCAAGGTAGACAACATCCACAGCCTTTCCCTCATCCAATAAGCAGGTTGCCCTGTCGTAGAAGGAGATCAGGTTTGTCAAGCAGGACCTGCCTTTCATAAACCCATGCTGACTGGGCCTGATCATCTGGTTGTCCCACATGTGTTGTGTCATGGTACTCAGGATGAGCTGCTCCATCAGCTTCCCGGGCACGAAAGTCAATCTGACAGACCTGTAATTTCCCAGATTATCCTTCCGACCCTTCTTATAGATGGGCATCACTTTGGCCAATTTCCAATCTGTCGGGACCTCCCCGGTCAGCCAGGACTGCCAGAAAATGATGGAAAGCGGCTTGGCGAGCACCCCAGCCAGCTCCTTCTGCACCCTCGGGTGTATCCCATCTGGTCCCATAGACTTGTGTGTGTCTATGTGATGCAGTAGGTCACTGACTGTCTCTCCTGGGATGCTGGGGGGTCATTCTCCCAGTCTCTGTCTTCTGGCTGAGGAGGCTGGATTCCCTCAATACAACTAGTCTTGCTCTTAAAGACTGAGGCAAAGAAGTCATTAAGCACCTCAGCCTTTTCCTTATCACTCTTACAGCACCTGGGGGCCACCTGCTCCTGTGCCATTAAGACTTCCTTCTTGAAAGGTGTCCAGCCTTCCTGGACCCCAGTACCATTCAGGACCATCTCCCAAGGGATGTCAAGCAGGTGACTAAACAAGTCAAAATCAGCTCTGTGGAATTTACTGTATCTAACAGACGGATACAATGTTATAGCTATTAATAAGCAGACAATGCCTGTAGAAAAAAAAAATCTTTTAGCTCCTACTATCCAAATAGGGGAACTGCTGTCCTTTGAGATACCATGAGTGACAATTACAGAAGTACTTTGAGAATCAAATCAATTGCTGCCACAACTCAGATAAGCAGCACCAACGAACGGTGAAAAAGGTTCTTTTGTAAGAGATCAATTTGTAATTCTAACACATGGTTTAATTCCTGCAAGGTGGTAAAACCTATTCCTGGGAAAGGAGATGGATTGGAAATGAACAAACACTCTCTAGAACCTCAAGCTGAAGGACAAAGCACTGCTTCTTCACCTACACAGAAAGGAAGACGTAGTCCCTCTCCTAGTAGCTCCTCTTCATCATCTTCTAGGACGGTTAAGTCTGAATCACCGGGTGTTAGAAGAAAAAGGGTATCTCCAGTGCCTGTAAGTTGCAAACTGTGGTGTAATTCTTAATTTAGTTATGTTCTGCAATCTTTTGCTTTTAGAGGCAATTAATTGTCCCTGTGTAGAGCAAGATGCCAATGACAGGGTATCACTTGAGTGAGATACACAAAGCATATCTCATGTTACATTTCTCATGTGTGGAATTTATACTCTGCTCTTAGGTGTGTGTTTTCTTTTTATTTCAGTCCTGCTTTCAATTTTTATTTCTATAGAGAAATAGAGATACTTAGTCATGAAGACATATATGTTCTCTTAGCTTGATTTGCACAAAGAGGTGTTAGTAGTTTGGTTTTCTCCCCTCTAGTTTTGCCTGCTCTCTAGGTAGGTATATTCTGTTGTGGATAGGATTGTTGACTGCATTAAGATTCCTGCAGAACAGTGTTACTGGTATGCTATCTGTGGTCCTCTATTCCAGAACTGATCTTTATGTACAAATTAGGGAAGATTTAGGTGTGTGCGTTGTTAGAAGACTAAAATTTCTATTGTTACATTTGAAAAGATCTGGAATAGAATGTTTTGAGCAATAGTAACTGGCTTCATTAAAGAAGATCAAGAGTATAATGTTTTGAGCAATAACATCTGATGGGTTTGCTTGTTATTAAAAATTCTCATCCACAGTTAAGCTTCAGTTGACTTGCCTATAACTTCACAGTGCAGTTAGAGTAAGAGTAAGATCTAATTGCTTTTACTGTCTCATTGCTCTAAACAAGGTTTCCAAAAATCAATTAAAATAGGTACTGCCATGCCTCTGAACTGGGGACGAATATCATAAGTTACAGCACTGCAGCACATCTTCTTTCCTCTTGACAAGACAAGTTGATGAAAAGTTTAAAAACCCCTCAAACCAAAACCACAACAACCACCAAACTATCTAATTTAGCCTTTGATCCACTTTTACTTGATTGGTTTTCTTTGTTAATTTCAGTTTTTCTTCTGTCTTTGTGTTCTGGGTGTGGAAGAAAAGTCATACAGTCTAAGCATGTTGTAGTGGTTTCAGAGACTCTTTGTCATTTGTGGGGGAAAGACACACACACCCACACTCCCCCCACCCCTAAAAAAAAAAACACCAAACAAAAAAAAACCCAAAACAAAACAAAAAACCCCACCTAATTAAACTTGCTGTTGTCCTGGAAATGCTTATGATGGAACTGCTTATGTAGTTTCAGAGTGGACGAATAACACCACCTCGACGAGCCCCATCTCCAGATGGCTTCTCTCCATACAGCCCAGAGGAAACAAGTCGTCGTGTCAACAAAGTTATGCGAGCCAGGCTGTACTTGCTGCAGCAGATAGGACCCAACTCTTTCTTAATTGGAGGAGACAGCCCTGATAATAAATACAGAGTGTTTATTGGGCCTCAGGTAGAGACTATCTTTGTGTTGTCTGTAGCTTTTATTAATTTATAGTTAATCTTGGAAAACTGTTCAAAACCAAATTAGATCAAGTTAATCACCAACCCATAATAACAGTTCTGTAAAGTAATGTTTAAAAGTTGTAATCTGTGCTCATGTAATATAATGATCAGCTTGTATTTTGTCAAATATGTAGGAAGTATATTAGTTTTGTCTAAAGTTTCTCTTTAAAAATACCCAAAACACCTCTAGTTTGAAAGTAATTACTATTGTCCCATCTATTTCTCATTCCGGAAGTGGCTCTGAATGATATATCTTAACTATTTTTCATTAAAATTTGGTCACTTCATTTTTCTAGTTTCTCACTCTGAAACACTTTATTTGCTCTATTCATGGGATATATATATAAATGGGATATATCTAAAAACAAGCAATTGACATAATTCATTTAATGGTGTGATAATTTCATTAATACCCATAGTGAGGTCCTTTTCATAGACTTTCATAGTACTGATGTCATGCTGCGTTGGGGAACATCTAGGTTTTTGAGTAAACAGAAGTATCTCATTTATGTCTGCTGTCATGTTATGGATATATGACGATTATAGTATGAAGCATAGCAATACCTTCAGTTGATTTTTACAAACATGAAAAATGGAAAAAAAAAAGCTAAAAGCTTCTGTAATCATAGAATGGTTTGGGTCAGAAGGGACCTTAAAGATTGTCTAGTTCCAACCCCCCTGCCACGGACAGGGACACCTTCCACTACATCAGGTTGCTCAAAGCCCCGTCCAACCTGGCCTTGAACACTGCCAGGGAGGGGGCAGCCACAGCTTCTCTGGGCAACTTGTTCCAGTGTCTCACCACCCTCACAGGGAGGAATTTCTTCCTCATATCTAATATAAATCTACCCTCTTTCAGTTTAAAACTATTACCCCTTGTCCTACCCCTACACTCTCTGATCAAGAGTCCCTCCCCATCTTTCCTGTAGCCCCTTTAAGTACTGGAAGGCTGCTATAACGTCTCCCTGGAGCCTTCTCTTCTCCATACTGAACAACCTCAACTCTCTCAGCCTGTCCTCATAAGGGAGGTGTTCCATTTCTCTGATCACTTTTGTGGCACTCCTCTGGCCTTGCTCCAACAGGTGCATGTCTTTCTTGTTGTGGGCCCCAGAGCTGAACACAATACTGCAGGTGGGGTCTCACAAGAGTGGAGGGAGAATCACCTTCCTTGATCAGCTGGCCACATTTCTCTTGATGCGGTCCAGGACACTGGTGGCTTCCTGGGCTGCAAGCCTGCATTGCTGGCTCATATTCAGTTTTCCAACCAGTAATACCCCCCAAGTCTTTCTCTGCAGGGCTGCTCTCAATCCGTTCTTGCCCAGCTTGTATTTGTGCTTGGGATTGCCCCCACCCATGTGCAGGACCTTGCACTTGGCCTTGTTGAACTTCATGAGGTTTGCACGGGCCCACCTCTCCAGCCTGTCCAGGTCCCTCTGGATGGCACATCCCTTCCCTCCAGTGTGTCGACCGCACCACACAGCTTGGTGTTGTCAGCGAACTTGCTGAGGGTGTGCTCGATCCCACTGTCTGTGTCTCCAACAAAGATGTTAAACACACTTGTCACTGCTCTTCACTGGGACATCGAGCTGTTGACTGCAGCTCTTGAGTGCAACCATCCAGCCAATATCCTTATCCACTGAGTGGTTCATCCATTAAATCCATGTCTCTCCAATTCAGAGACAAGGATGTTGTGCAGGACAGTGTCTGATGCTTTGCACAAGTCCAAGTAGATGATGTCAGTTGCTCTTCCCTTCTCCACCAATGCTGTAACTCCATTGCAGAAGGCCACCAAATTTGTCAGGCATGATTTGCACTTAGTGAAGCCATGCTCGCTGTCACCAGTCACCTCCTTATTTTCCATGTGCCCTAGCATAGTTTCCATGATCTTGCTGGGCACAGAGGTGAAGCTGACTGGCCTGTAGTTCCCTGGGTCTTCCTTTTTTTCCCTTTTTTAAAAATGGGGGTTGATTCCCCTTTTCCATTCAATGTGAACTTCACCAGTCTGCCACAGCTTCTCAAATATGATGGATAGTGACTTAGCCGCTTCATCTGCCAGTTCCCTCAGGACCTATGGATGCATCTCATCAGGTTCCATGGACTTGTGCACATTCAGGTTCCTTAGATGGTCTTAAACCTGGTCTTCTACAGTGGGCAGTTCTTCATTCTCCCAGTCCCCACCTTTGCCTTCTGTATCTTGGGTGGGGTGGTTGGAGCCCTTGCCAGTGAAGGCTGAGGCAAAAAAATTTGTTGAGTACCTCATCTTTCTCCGTAGCCCAGGGGACAAAATCTGCCTTTTTCTTCCAGAGAGGGCCTATGTTTTCCCTAGTCTTCCCAAGTCTGCTGTCCTGAAGTCCAGGGTAGCGAGCTTGCTGTGCACCCTCCTTGCCACCTTAAGGATCTTGAACTCCACCATTTCATGGTCACTGCAGCCAAGGCTGCCCTTGAGCTTCACACTCCCCACCAGCATCTCCTTGTGAGAACAAAGTCCAGCATAGTACTTCTCCTCATTGCCTCCTCTATCACTTGGAGAAGGAATTTACCATCAACACATTCCAGGAACTTCATGGATTGCTTATGCCCTGCTGTGTTGTCCCTTCAACAGCTATCGGGGTGCTTGAAGTCCCCCATGAGGATCAGGGCTTGTGAATGTGAGGCTGCTTCTACCTATTGAGGGCCTCATTCACTTGATCTTCCTGGTTGGGTGGCCTGTAGCAGACCCCCACTCCTGTCCCTGGCCTCCTGTTAATCCTGATCCATAAGCTCTGTGTGGGCTCCTTATCCATCTCCAGTTGGCTACTGACATAAAGGGTGACACCCCCCCCCCCTCATCTCCCCTGCCTGTCCTTCCTACAGAGCCTCTATCCTTCCATTTCAACACTTCAGTTGTAGGAGTCACCCCAGCATGTCACTGCGATGCCCATATGATCGTAGCCCTGCAGGTGTGCAGATGTCTCTAGCTCCTCTTGTTTATTCCCCATGCCATGCACATTTTTATAGAGGCATTTAAGTTGGGTCCCTGATAATAATTGTCTGCTTTTTCATATGTATTCCTGAATAATGTTTTGGGAATTTGTATTTTCTGTAAGGCCATGTAAGAAGATATTTATGCCTAGATACAAAATATTTTGCATAAATTACTTTTTTTTCAGGGGGAGCATGGGTAGTATATATTTTATGATTCACTCAAATGTGGAAAAATTATCTATGTAACAATCAATCTTTAGTAGAGCCTTAGCATATACTTTTCTCTTCAGACTTGTAGCTGTGGCCGTGGAACGTTTTGTATTCATCTGCTGTTTGTTATGCTGCGGGTGTTCCAGCTTGAACCCTCAGACCCTATGCTCTGGAGAAAGACGTTGAAGAACTTTGAGGTAATGGATTTCTAATAGATCTAATGGCAGATCTAAAATATACTGCAGGTAGAAGTCTTTAGGACATTATCGTAAAAACGCTGAAAACTTTTGCTTTTCAAAGCAACAAGAATATATGTTTTTAATTACATCTTTAATTCAGTCTCAAAGAGCTCTGTAAGTAGAAAAAAAATAGCTACAAATAAAAGACATTGCTAAAAGAATAGTAGAGAGCTGTAGTTTAGTGAGTGATTCAAATCTTGAATTTTCTACTCAAATTTGTGTATCTGTCTCGTGGATTAGCTGAAATGTAAGCAGAACAAGGGTCTTCAGAGGTAATTGTGTGTATACTTAAAGCTGTTACTTATTTTTAATAAGCAAATAAATTTCTATTGTAAATTGTTTCTTGTGATCTGTTTATTAGTAAGACTTCTGAAATTCCTGCTGCTACTGCTAATGCATTATTGTGACAGTGAATAATCTTTTTTTAGCAGTAGTTAAGCTTCAGTAATACTACTAAAATAATACTACAAGCTATTCATAGCATAAATACGACTGTTGCTATCTTTTTCTGATGTTAGGTTGAGAGTTTGTTCCAGAAATATCACAGTAGGCGTAGCTCGAGGATCAAAGCTCCATCTCGTAACACCATCCAGAAGTTTGTCTCACGCATGTCAAATTCTCATACATTGTCATCATCTAGTACTTCTACATCTAGTTCAGAAAACAGGTTAGTATTTTTCTAAAGGAATTAAAAGCTTTATTCTGTAGTTTTCTTCTAATTTTGGATGTTTAGAATCACCTACATTCTTTTTGTTCAAAGCTGCTTTCATTTCAAGCTATGTTATGTCTCTGGATTTGCAAACAATTGAGTCAAGCATACATTAGTCACCGTGGTACCAAGTGGGCATATTTGCAGTGTAACTTCAGTTTGAAAAATGTTAAGTAGATTGTGCAAGGAATTTTTTTGACCCTTTATGAATTTGGGAAACAAACTTTTGAAATGTAAGTGCAAGACTGAAGCATATGTTAACTTTGGAAACCTATTTGTGTGCATTTGTTCAAATATAGCACACAAATACTGACAGATGAAGAAACGTGATTTATATTTTTCTCTTGTCCTCCTTCAGGGAAATGCTTGTGCCTATGACAATATACTGAAAAACTTTTGGCTAAATGCACTCTGTAAACATATATTTAAAAAAAAAATATATAAAAGCATAAGTAGGCATATATTTAAAAAAACCACTTCATGTAAAATGGGATTAAATTATTTTAAGGGAGTGTTAAACTATTATGATTTTTATAGTTTATACAATACTAAACAATGCCTTATTTATCAATTTTCAGTGATGTTTGATTCTTCAGGTTTTTTTTCCCCTGACTACTTCAGTGCTTTTGGCATGTTCTTTTCCTTGATTTTGAAAAGAAACTGGTTAATTTTCTAAACAAGTGATTTGTGCATGCATGTGTTAGTGGGTGAACTAGACATCCTCTAGAGAGGTCAAACCACAGAAGGCAACCTAAACTGAGGCTTTCTTTTGTGTAAAGTGAAACTTAAATTAAGGAGTACTTTGATACGTTACTTTGTGATAATAAGCGTATAGTAGATGAATCAAACAGGTTTATAATTCTGACACACAGATTGTGACCTTAAACTCCCATCATTTTTTACTTATTTTTCTAAATGGCCAGATTGTGTCACTGTAAATAAATTGCATAAACAAAGCAGTTAAGTAGTTCCAGAGTAGATTATGTATTTATCTGGCAAGCCAGTTCATTTAATGTAAACACCTTGTGTAGGAATTTTTTTTTTCATAGAGTTGGCTTCACTGAATTGTGAACTTCACTGCATTAGTTCTTTTTTTTTTTTTACAGGATGAAAGATTTTTCAGTTGTTTGCCAGTACAGCTGATGGTTAGTTCCTAGCATTACTGGTTCAATGAGATAAATTGCTGTTTTATGCAAGTCTAATCTTGCATGGTATAAATACTAGAGAACACTGAGCATCAGATAATTTGAGATAAAAGTTTACTCAGTTCTGATAATACTGTGACTTGAAGTTATTTTTAGTTTACTAGTAATTCTTCAAAAGTAAGTTTTAAGTTAATACTTGTGTTCGTGCTGTGGATTTTTCAAGGAAAGAATAGCGTCAATCATTTGCAAGGAAATAGAAGTGAAGATATGTGTATAGAAGTAATGTATACACAAATGAATTTTATTTTAGAAATATATTGTTAGTGAACACATACAGGGTTCCTGCACACTTTTAGACACACAGCAACTATAAATGAAATTTTTGCTATGAATAGTAAGAATTTTGCACATTTAAACAGTATTACAAGCGATTAAAATCTGTGGCTTTTACTACATGTTGTTTAAGTTCATCATAATTCTTATGGCGAAATCTCTGGTTGTATCCATTCTAAAATTGAGGTGGGGGTAAATAAAATGGAAGCAACATGTAAAACAGGTAAAATGGCTTTTTAAAAATCTACATGTGACATGTAGGTATGTTAGTGTTAGTTCATGTGAATCTATTGCATCTATTTCTGTTAGTGGCAGAAAATTCTTGAGTGGCTGTTACCTTCTGTTAATGTTTTGAGTTTTACATAGGTTCATCAAATAGTATTTACAGTTGCCTGTAATGGGCTAAAGACTACCTTGTGACTCTACTCTGAAAGGAGTGTGATAGAATAAAAATGTAGGTAGATTACAAAATATAAAAATGTCTTAGTTTTTCAAAACCAAATGATAAGTAAAAAAGTGAAGGTTGGTTTGTTTAAAGAAGCTTTGGGGGGGGGGGGGGGGGGGGGGGGGCGGGGGGAAGTAAGTGCCCAAGGCTGGGCCTTTCAGTCTCTAATTGGTATCTGACCTAGTTTGAAAAGATGTCATGCGTTTTGTGACTTTCCCTTTCATTTCAACAAAGTGTTGTCTGTACTGAGTGCTTCTAAAAATGTGTTTGCTTACTTATTCAGACCAAAGTTTAGGGGAATGATTCATGAATAGCCTATAGTTATTCAGAAGTGACTGTTCCAAACTGGAAGTTAATCTTTTTTCACTGTTAAAACCTGTTCTGAATTCTGATATGCCACTTTTACAATCACAAATATCTGTTTTTGTAGTATGAAGGATGAAGAAGAACAGATGTGCCCCATTTGTTTGTTAGGCATGTTGGATGAAGAGAGCCTAACCGTGTGTGAAGATGGCTGCAGGAACAAATTACACCATCACTGCATGTCAATATGTATGTTGTCATCTTTGTCAAGTGCTGGTGACTCTAAATATACAAAAGTATTATAACCTAGTGTGTTTTTATTAGGTTTCTTGTTTGTTTTAGAAGTAAAAAACCAGAAACCTGCTCTTAAGTGATAACAGGTAGATCTTTGTGAGAGTTTGGTATCATTTGGGTACTATTGATATGCCTTATTTTATCAGTTATTCACAAATGGAGTTTGTAATTTGATGCTTTGAGAAAAGTTAACTGCAGGGCTAGAGCTTTGAGCTCTTTTACCTGAGTGAAAAGATTATGTCCAGTTAGAGCAAGGTTAGGAACAGCCTTTTAGCCCCCTGTGACTTGTCATTAGAATGTATGAAAGTCATCTACTATCAACTAGGTTTATAGAGTAAATTATGAAGTATTTTTACATACTACATTCAACTATATAAATAGTTACAGCTTGCTTTAACAAATAAAATTGAATCACCCATATTTTAATACTTTTTCAAAAGTATTACCTATGTTTGAGTTACAAAAAGAACTGTGTTTAGTTCATAACTTTTAATATTAATTGTAGTGCTAAACTGAAGCATTTCTGCATGCAAAAAAAATCTTTAAATGCCCATGTCTATCAGGCTGCTGCAGATGTCTCAGTTCAGAAGCATTTATCCTGAAACTAACATTCTTCAGTAAGGTTTAGAAATAGTAATGCCATCTTCTGGTTTTATACACTGTAAAACTAAGTACGTATTTTCCTATTGCTGTGTTCCAGGGGCAGAAGAATGCAGAAGAAATAGAGAGCCACTTATCTGTCCTCTTTGTAGATCTAAGTGGAGATCTCATGATTTCTATAGGTAAGGATTCAGTCTGTGTATAACAAACTACCCGTTTCTGGATCCTTAGCTGATGTTCCTAAATATGCTGAAGTATTTACTTAAGTAAATGTTTCATTTGTTAATCCATCTTATTTGTTGTTAATCTGTAGTCATGAATTGCCAAGCCCTGTGGATTCTTCTGTTCTCCGTGTGGTTCAGCAACAAACTCAGCAGCAACCTACAGCTGTATCACAGAGAAGAACCCAAGATAGCAATTTTAACCTTACTCATTATGGAGTCCAGCAGATCCCTTCTGTCTATAAAGATTTAGCTGAGCCATGGATTCAGGTAATTTTACTTTGTAAAAGAAGCTTCAAAGGTAACAACTGATTTTGAACTGTAGATTTGTCAGATCTACAATTCAAAAATTTATTTTGAATCCCATCAGCTTTATGTCTGATTATTATTGAAAATAATTATATTTAACTTGCAACAGAAGAGAAGGCTTTTCAGTCTTGTTTTAACGGGGGTTTCAGTTTTGGACTTTATCTCACACCTAATATTAAAGGTCCATTAATAAAATATAGTGTTCTTAACTCTAGTTTTGGTTGTGCAACTGTCCCATAAATACAAAGTTGGCACTTATGTTACCCAAGTTGTGTTGCAGGAGCCAAATGACATAAAAAACCTCTGGACTCTAGAGGTGGGTTCAACTGAGCAGGGGTCACACACTTAAAAGTTGGAGACCTTGTATTGCCTGTATTTCTGCTATAATTTTTGTCTGGTATAGCTGGACCTTGGATTCAAGGTTTGGATTTAAGGTTGTCTATATCAGTCTCTAGAAACAAACTCCATAATGAAAAATTCAAAGTGAGTGAAACCATCCATATAGGCATCCTCCCACTTCTCTTAACGAGAACCAATGATGTATGATTTAGGAGGCTTCATTTCCATCGCAGAATCTTTTTTTTAAGACACTGTACCTTCTGACATACTTTTGCTGTCAGACCTATTAAGGTGATTTTTCACCAAAAACATTTCTTTGCTCTTTTGATTGCTTTTCTTAGGTACTTAAGTTGCAGTGTTATTCAGTTTGACTCCTGTAACATTGCTTTTTCCTTGGCAGGTATTTGGAATGGAGTTAGTTGGCTGCTTGTTTTCTCGAAACTGGAATATACGAGAGATGGCACTGAGACGTCTTTCCCATGATGTTAGTGGTGCTCTATTACTGGCTAATGGTGAAAGCACTGGAAATTCTGGAAGTAGCAATGGAAACAACACAAGTGCTGGAGCTCTGGGAGCAGCTAGTGGGTCATCTCAGACCAGTATCTCAGGAGATGTGGTGGTGGAATCCTGCTGCAGTGTGCTGTCCATGGTCTGCGCCGACCCTGTCTACAAAGTGTATGTTGCTGCTTTAGTAAGTAGTTGTTTACTCGTATTCTAGTAATTTCAAAGTTACTTCATTTTTGAAGGGGAGAGAAAGGGAGGAGATATATGAACCCAGGAATCCTAGTAGTTGTTGAGCACCATTGATGACTTAACTTTTAATCATCATCTGAAAGCAGGATATCAAAATCCTCAGCAAGAGTGAAATGGCATGACTCCACTGGCCAAATATAAAGAAATGCTTGCTACAGTGCTAAGTATTAACAGTACTTGTATGACTAGGTTCTTTCCAACCTCAAAAAATATGTGACTAATTCTAACAGTGAATATTTAGTAAGCTATTTATCCTTTGAATTGATATTTTGAATGCAATTTATATAAAACTATTTACAACTCTTTAAAAAAAAAAATAAATTGTGTAGCTAATTTGATTTCATATATATTGCTTTTTTCCTTTCTCTTAGAAAACTTTAAGAGCCATGCTGGTGTATACTCCCTGTCATACTTTGGCAGAGAGAACTAAACTACAGCAACTTCTCAAGCCAGTTGTAGAGACGATACTAGTTAAATGTGCAGATGCCAACAGGTATGGTGTCTCATAAACTTCAAAACCATTTTGGATTGTTACTGAAACATCCTGAAGCTTTGTTTGTTGCTATTTACGTGAAACTAGGAAATCATTTATAGTTGATGGTGAAATAAAATGTGTAGATCCTAAATATAAATATATCATGTTCTAGTTAGAGTCTCCTTGCTACCAACAAACTTCAGGCTTGAAGGATGTAGGTTTTGAAGGCACTTGATTGTGCTTTAGAGATCTTAAATGATACTTTGCTTTCGTAAGACCTTTTTTCACCCTTAAAATAAAGGAAGATGTTAGGTGCAGTCATCAACCATCCCCTCCATCTCAGTTGATATTGCTTTGGTCTAATTCTCGTGACTCACCTTAAGCAGTCAAGCAAATACCAGTCATGTATGTTTTCTACTTCAACAGAAGCTGTTGTACATCTGTGCCATGAAGTGTTAACGTAACACTTTTTATTTCATAGTGTAGTGTTAGGAGATGGCTATTCTGAGTGAATGGCATTTCTGGCTTGAATAGGCCTTCTTTTCCTGTCCCAAGCTACCCCATTTGTTCTGCCAGGCCAACCATTTCTTCAGCTGTACTGTAAACTACATGGAGAAGTCCACCAGCTTTGTAAAAAATGTCACAACTACTGGTAGTTTACAGATAGAGGATTATAGAAATCTGTTGAAAGTGATGTAAAATCATTTTCCACGGACAATTCCAAACTAATGATTATTGAAATACAATGATGAGAGTGTTTTTCTTTGAAAGCACCTGCTAAAAGAGTTATTTCTTGGTTTGTATTTCTTACAGTCGAACAAGTCAACTTTCAGTCTCAACGCTACTGGAGATGTGTAAAGGCCAAGCGGGCGAGCTGGCAATTGGGAGAGAAATACTTAAATCTGGTAATAATAGCTCCTCATATATAATTGAATTATAATTACAAGCAAATATACTGAAGTGTTTTAAATTTAATACAAGGTCTATCCAATATCAGCATGGCAAAGAGAACAGTATTTCAGCAGTTTGGGAGGGGAGTAATTTGAGCACACAATGTGTATTTCTGTATGATACAGTTCTGATCTTTATTTAGATCAGAATTTAGACTGTGAAAATATTTAATCCTTATCAACTTCTTTTGTAGGGTCCATTGGTATTGGTGGTGTTGATTATGTCTTAAATTGTATTCTCGGAACCCAAACCGAATCTAGCAACTGGCAAGCTCTACTGGGGCGACTTTGTCTAATAGACAGACTTCTGTTGGAATTTCCTGGTGAATTTTATCCCCACATTGTCTGTGGAGATGTTTTACAGGCTGATACCGTAGTAGACAGGTACTTGCTTATACTATGTGACACTCACTGTTCGTAGTTGACTGTGTTGTTGGTGATTTCTTCAAAAAAACAGTTGTTCTAATTCATGTAAACAAATAGAATATATTTATATGCAAAAGTGTGCTTACTTTACGGGGTAAATGGTTGCCTTTTTTTAAAACTTCTGACCTGTGAATGAATTTTGAAGCACCAGTGCAGCAATAAGTCTCCTCTCTACTGCAGCATTGACAGCAAAATACATTACCTTGAAATGACTTTCTTGGAACCAGTTAACTAGAGCATATCAGTGAATAAAACATCTCTTTTCTTTTTTTAGGTATAAGAAACTTCTCTCCCTCTTAACTTTCGCCTTGCAGTCAATTGACAATTCCCACTCAATGGTTGGTAAACTATCACGGAGAGTATTTTTGAGTGCAGCAAGAATGGTGGCGAGAGTGCCCCATGTTTTTGTAAAGCTATTAGAAATGTTGAGTGTGACAAGCTCAACTCATTACGCAAGGATGCGTCGACGTCTGATGGCAATAGCAGATGAAATGGAAATTGCAGAAGCCATCCAGCTAGGCATGGAAGAAATGCACTCTGGGGACTGTCAACATGAAGACTTTTTGCAGCTACCTGTACCAGATAACTCTCCAGAAGCTACAGAAAGTAATACTCCAAACAATACTGTCCAGTTATCAGGGAAAAGTGGCAAAGGTTTAAATGATAAAAAACTGAGTGCCAGTCCAGAGGACGTGTCTGAGGCTCTGGCTGGCCTCACTGTGGGACTTCCTGTTTCATCAATAACCACTGAGCAACCAAAGCCAGCCATTCAAACAAAAGGAAAACCCCACAGTCAGTGTTTGAACTCTTCTCCTTCATCCAGTCATTCCCAGTCACTATTCCCAACGCTTCTGTCTCCTTCAAACCCATCTGTACCAGCTGGCACTGTAACAGATGTCTCTAAACTCAGACCTCAGGGATTCATTCCCTGCAAAATCCCCTCACCTTCTCCTCAAACACAGCGGAAACTTTCTCTCCAGTTTCAGAGACACTGTTCTGAAAATAAAGAACCAGAGAAACTTTCTCCACTTTTTACCCAAGCCAGGCCATTGCCATCCAGTCACATACACAGGCCAAAGCCATCACGACCCACCCCAAGTGATGTGAACAAGCAGGGAGAAACCTTAAAAACCAGTATGACACTTGACCTGAATGATATTTCACAGTGTGATGGCAGCAGTGGTAGTAGTAGCAGTGCAGTTATACCAAGTGAAGAGACGGTGTTCACACCAGTAGATGAAAAATGTCGATTGGATGTTAATGCAGAGCTCAATTCCAGTATTGAGGACCTACTTGAGGCCTCCATGCCAACAAGTGATGGCACAGTTACTTTCAAGTCTGAAGTTGCAGTTCTTTCTCCTGAGCGGGCAGAAAATGATGATACTTACAAAGATGATGTAAATCATAATCAAAAATGCAAAGAAAAGATGGAAGCTGAAGAGGAGGAAGCTTTAGCTATTGCTATGGCAATGTCAGCGTCTCAAGATGCCCTGCCAATAATTCCCCAACTACAGGTTGAAAATGGTGAAGATATCATAATCATTCAGCAGGATGTAAGTATGCATATGGGAATTTAGCATAAGTCTCAATTGGGGTTCACTGAATTTATAAAGCAGTGCTGTTATATTTCCAAAGTTATATAAAACACAAAAGTACTCCATACCCTCTCCTAGGAGTTGGAGTATAAAGTCAGCCAGTTGAGGGTGCTAACAGAATCCTTCCATGGTTATTAACAAGTTTAGAAAAGGTATTTGGAAGAGAAACAACATGTCATGTACCAGCCTTTAAAATGGCAAAGAAGGAAGTGTAAAAGTGGGGAAACCAGCAAATGAGAAAAGTTTTTTAGCAGGAGTAGAACTGTATTGAGTCTTAATGCATCTTAATGCTAATTTACTTTGAAGGCAATTGTACAAAACCAAACTAGTTTCTGAAAGGAAAGGCAGAGTTGGAAGACATCTTGTTGGCACAGCTTGAGAGAGATATGAGATACTTTAGAAGTCAGAAAAAAGATATTTGTTTACAAATAGACAAAAGTGCAAGAAATAAAAATATATTGATATTTTTATGAGGTAACAACATGTGAAGCATAAAATGGGAGAAATAAATAGAAAACAACATGATTTTGGTTGTGTTTACCGTAGGTGCTGACTAAAACCTTACCTAGATTAGATGTGAGATCAGGAACAGAAAAATAAGTCTTGCTCCTGTTTGGGTCCTTAAATCTTGCCTTTCACCTTCAGGTAGTAACATAGAGGAGACACTTTGTTCTTACATATGGTAGGAGTATGTGGATTACTGAATACACCAGTGTGGTGGTCTCAGCTGAAACATGTATAACATGCAGTACAAAGAACTGTAAAGGAGAGGAGAGGCATATAAGCTTGGATATTTCGTAACATTCCAGAATGTCTACATCTTAGATGCATGCTAGTAAACATGGAATTGATTTGGAATTTTAATTTGCAGACACCAGAAACCCTGCCTGGACATACCAAAGCAAAACACCATTACAGAGAAGATGCAGAATGGCTTAAAGGTCAGCAAATTGGTCTTGGAGCTTTCTCTTCCTGTTACCAAGCTCAAGATGTAGGAACGGGGACATTAATGGCTGTAAAACAGGTAAATACTTAAAATACTCCACTTCCTTGAATATTCTGTGCTTGTTCTTCAGTATTTCTTTGAAACATTAAATATAAAAGCTCTCTGTTCTCACTGACTTCTTGTTTTCCTTGCTTCCTCTCCTCCGTGTCATCTGTTCTCCCATAATACATAATAAAAAGTCTTTATGTGCATGGTATTAACATAATATTTTCAGGTTTTTTTCACTCCTCCTTAAAACTAACACCTGTTTTTATATACCCATTTTCTTCCATAGTTCTTCAAATGCATTTCTACTTTTATCAAGTTCATACATCAGTGACAGAGTTAGGAATGGAGCCCAGATCTCTTGATTCTAAATTAATGCCCTATTTGCAAGGTACCTATTAAAAGTAGTTTCCCCTATTGTGAAGATTTTTTTTTTCCTAAAACAGTTTAAGCAGAGGAAATGTAGTTCGACACTTGTTCCCTCTGATCCAACAGTCAACTTTGAGGCAAGTATTTTTAATATTTAAATTAATAGATACGGAAGTGTGAGTGAGAAAAGAGGCTCAAATGCACTTTCTTCACTCAATATTTTTGAAGGTTCTAGATGTGCGTAAATCTTTCACACTTAAGGTGCCCCAGGTCTGAATCAGTGATACCACTATAGAGGAAATCTTATTATTTCTAGAATGAACTTATACCCATGGAATTGAGCAATTTCAAAACATTTAATCGGGGAAAGAATATCTGTCATCAGATATTCCTCCTTTGAAACTCTGTTGCTTGTGAAAGAGTAGGACTGTCCATGTAGTCTTGAAGCGCCTTCTGGAGAGATGATGATGATTCTGATGCCCAGGGGAGATTCTCTGCTGCATACCATTATCTCAGATTTAGGGTGGATCAGAGTTGGGGTTGGCTCCAGTTCCATTACAAGACTTCTGATCTGCTTTCCCTCCCCCAGTCGAATTTCTGGGATAAGAGGCTTGGTTATGAAATGGGTAGTATGATTAAAAGGGTAAAAATCTTACAAATAACAGCACTGTCAGAATCACATTTCAGGTTTATCTTTCTTCCTTTTCTTCAACATCTGAAAAAAACCCATTTTTTTTCCTAGTTTAAGCAGAGGAGAGTGAAGAGGGAAGTTTCTGCACTCCATACTTGGAGAGGTTTTTGTTGATATTTTCCCAGAAGATCACTCTTAATTTTCTTAGCCTGTCTCACATGGAGATACATTCTCAGCTGAAGGGACTTGAGATAAAAGAGTACTTGCTATTTCTAGATGGGGAAAAGGGATGAAAAACCATCCATTCTTGTTGCTGTACTGAAGAGGGGGTTACAGGACTGGTAATTATGTAAGGTAAGTCTGAATACCATATTTCAAAACAGGTGACATATGTCAGGAACACATCATCTGAGCAAGAAGAAGTAGTTGAAGCACTGAGAGAAGAAATAAGGATGATGAGTCATCTGAACCATCCTAACATTATTCGAATGTTGGGTGCTACATGTGAGAAGAGCAACTATAACCTCTTTATTGAATGGATGGCAGGTAAATAACTACTATGCCAAAGAAAATGAAAGTATCAGTTGAGTCTTGAACTATGTAGTTCATACTGTATTTTGTATCACTTCAGTTTGCAAAATTGTATTTGCTGTTGGTAACCAGTATAAAGGCCTACTTACAGAACAGTTTAAGTGGTCTTAGCAATATTCTTACTGGTGCATCCTTTTTTTGATTTAGAATTTTCCATACCTAATCTGTCATACAGTTAAAGCAGTTGGAAGCCTTGAACAAAAATTCTACTAGTTTTCCCTCAATTTCTGAATCTAAATGAGGAGTTAGAAACTTAGAGACAGGCACCTCAGTTGGAAATACATCAAACACTTGCATTTTCAGTGTACATGTGTAACTTTTAAAGTTATTAAAAATAACTCCTAGCAAGTTTGGAATACCTGTCACTTGATTTTGTCCCAAGCATTTTCAAAAAAATTGTGTGAGGTGTCATGCAAAGGCATTTAAGAAATTAAATTTCTAGTAATAGGTAGTAAGCAGGATGCTTAGGGAAAAAGTTTTCAAATCTTAAATATATTGAGTGGTAATTTAGTAACAAATACTGAGATCTCTTCATTATTGTACAGAGCAGGGACAAGAAAGTCTGTATCCTTTTTTCAAGATTAATTTATTAATTTTATTAACTGGACTATATGTTGTTGCCTTCCAGTTACCAAGACTAGATTTGGTGTTTTATACATACTTATTTCTTATAAAAGGAAGCATTGCACCATAACTTATATTCTTTGGCAGAAACTGCTTAGCAATACCAGAGTGCTAACAAGCAAAGCCCAAATATGTGTTACTACAAGCAGTAGTGCAGAAAATATTTTCTCAAAACTAAGGGTGTTTAACTTTTTTTAAGTGTAATTTTTCTGAAATAATATTATTTAGATAATGAAATGTCAGGAATTGTCTTTACCTCATTCAAGCCCAAGTTATATTAGAATACTTTGAGAGGCAGAATGAAAATCCAAATCTTGACGATCTATATACCGGTTTTGGGAAATAGAGGAAGATATTGCTTTTCCTTGCATGTCTACTTGTTTCTATATATTGGTACTTAGATGGTAACTAATAAAAAAGTAAATTAAGATTTCAGAGAGAATGCTTACTGGGAGGCTGCACTATTGCCCCAACGAAAACTAGTGTTCTGTTGATTAAATGTTAATGCAAGATGTGGGTAAATGTGTAGTTTTTTATCAGCAACAATACTTTGTACACTAAGGGATTTGTACATTCTTTTAAGGAAGTATAAAATTATTAGGAAGCATGAAGACATATGTCTTTAATGTGTACACTTCTGGGTAGAAAGTAATTAAGTAACCAAGTGTATTAGTTTTTGTCTACGAAACTTCTAATGTTTTTGCCTGGGGGGGGAGAAATCTAGTTAAAAATTGGGAATACCAAGTTCAAATTTTAGGAGGCAATGCTGCATTCATTCCATTAATACAAAATGTAAGTGTTGACAAAATGTGGGTTTTTATCTTCTAGGGGGTTCAGTTGCTCATTTGTTAAGTAAATATGGAGCCTTCAAAGAATCGGTTATTATTAATTACACAGAACAACTGTTACGTGGCCTTTCTTACCTCCATGAGAATCAGATAATCCATAGAGATGTTAAAGGTGAGAATGTACTTAGAGTGTCTTTTAAAAAGATAAATTCAGAAAGCAGCATCTATTTTGGCTTGAGACCTATTGCTTCTCTCAGATACCATTTCAGGAGTGGTATTTCTATTGGGTTTGTCTGATCATTGTTAAGAACCTTTGATTACTGAAATTAATCAGAATGCTCAGGGATATTTGTTACCCATGCCGATAGTTTAGAAAAACTGGTTTTCTCCATTTGTTCAAATAAAATATGAAATTGCCATATAGCTTAAAGATTGATAATTAAATTAATGTAAACGTTTACACTGAAATGATAGCAAAATCTGTGCCCAAGCCAAGACAAAGAGGTTAGGTTTCTAAGACATAGGGGTATCTAATTAAACATAAATACAGTTGTACTGTGTTTGAGCAAAATGTGGAGTTCATTGGGAAATACCAGTCTTACTAAATTTTTCTCTTTAATGTCACTGTAGCTGTCCATGAACTGGAGAGATATCCAGATAAATAGGAACATAGTGATGGCAAATACTTGTCTTTAATATTTCTTCTTAAAATAGGAAAAGTTTCAGTTGTTCTGTAATTAATTCTCTTCAAGACAACTCAAAGTTGGTTAAGGATAAAGTAAGTTTAAATTTCACAGAGCGCTGCAGGGTTTGTTTAAAACCTCCAGGGTTTTAGGTCACAATTTTCTTTCATTATCCCATCTCCAGGCATTGTTCCAGAATCCTGTGTTTGCCCTACTTTGGAAGTTTAATAGCTTCTCTAAATCTCTTGGACAGCCTCAAGCTGTGTGCAGTATCGTTCAGCCATAACAGAAAAGTGACATTATTAGACTTTGTTCTTGATTTTTAGATTTCCTTGATATTGGGGGTGGGCAACGTCAACCTATTTATAGTTTTGAAATAGAGGGAGGAAGAGTGTCTGTTCATCCTTTTGCCTTTAATAGAAAGCCAACTAGCAGTATTTTTATTATGCTGTTGACAGGTGCCAATTTGCTAATTGACAGCACAGGTCATAGATTAAGAATTGCTGATTTTGGAGCTGCAGCCAGGTTGGCATCAAAAGGAACTGGTGCTGGGGAGTTTCAAGGACAGTTGTTGGGAACTATTGCATTTATGGCACCAGAGGTAAGAAACCAGTTTTGGAAGTTAATTCAAAAAGTTTGTTTGAACTCTTTAAGCTAATTCATACAGCTAAATAACAGAAAATTGCTGTAAATGCTTCAAATATGTTTTAAATGTACTTGTTCTAAAGAATAGGAAGGATTCCAACATGGCAATAATGACATTTCTTTCTTGCTGTCAGAGTTGTTTTAAGTAGTTTGTTACAAGATATATCTACCATAAATATTGTTACTAAAGCCCAGTGACCATCGTTTTGCCCCTTGATCAGGTATTTCATTTACGAGCTCTCTACAGCTGTATAAATTTTATGGCGTTTACGTCACTGATCACTCAACCTGAAATGTTAATCAGAATGCACTTGATTTATGATTTTTTTTTTTCCATCTAAATAAATTAGAGTTAAGAGACTTTGAAGCAGATAATCTGAGCTTTGGTCTGTCTGTTCAGGTTCTGAGAGGTCAGCAATATGGTAGGAGCTGTGATGTGTGGAGCGTTGGCTGT